>NC_046667.1:22754070-23096570 GCF_004382145.1 Drosophila mauritiana
ATTTCAAGAAGTCAAATACAAATTGCCTTGCAAGAACACTTGAATTATGGGTACTGTTATGATTTGGATAAGTTTTTCATGTTATGGAGTTCAGTCGATATGCAGGGTTAAAACCATCATGGATTGTTAGGTATCTGTCAACATTTTTAACAACGTGGTTCTCCCATATGCCATCTGATAATGATCTACGACATACAAGTAAATGTGCCAAACAATACAATCACTTTTTACGCGTTTCGGAAAAAAAAAATTAAAACGATATCATTAAACTTTAGTAAACGGCACAAAGTTCCTAGAATCCAATGCCGGCGAAGATTGGCCAAAATGTAGTTTTTAAAGACGCTATGCGCCCTTTAATAAAAAGGAAAGTGATGAAACAAAAGACAAAAATTAATTATTTTGTTTTTTTAATTTTTTTTTATTAATTTTTGTTGACACTTTTAGTGCCCAAAAACCGCTTAATACTGCAGCGCACACACTTAACAAAATGCTTAATATTTTTTCTTATTTTTATTAATCTTGTAAATTTCTTGTTTAAGGTCACCTGTTATTATTTTTTTTGCTTTGATGATTTTTCCATGATCTACAACTAGGAATAATATTTTGACCGAGTAATTTTATGCCCCGTTACTCGTAATGTAAAAGGGTGTACTAGATTTCTTGAAATTTATGTAAAAGGCACAAGGAAGCATTCGCGATCATATAAAGTATATACATATGGATTCTTTATCAGGATCAATAGGCAAGTCGATCTGGCCATGTCCGTCTGTCCGTATGAACGTCGAGATCTCAGGAAAGCTAGAAGGTTGAGATTCAGCATTCAAATTCTAAAGACAAAGACGCAGCGCAAGTTGACCTATGTTGCCACGCCCACTCTAACGCCCGCAAGCCGCACGCCGACTCTTTTGAAAAATGTTTAAAGTTTTTTTTCGTTTATTGTTTGACTTGCCAATTTATATCTGTGTACAAAGACACTGTATCCACGCCTTTAATTTTTTCTCATTTCATTCCACAATATCTATCGATATCCAGAAAAATGATGAAATTTCGCGATCGCATTCACACTTGCTGAGTAACGGGTATCTTATAGTCGGGGAACTCGACTCTTTCATTCACTCTTCTTTTTAGGAGTGATTTTCCTTTTGACGCCTTAAATATATTGGCTTATTCTTTTGTTTTCGATTTTTTAGAAGAAAATGGAAAAGTTTTTATTTCGGGAACACTTTTCTGATTGCGTTGAAGAACTTTTTATGCAGGCACAATACAATCCAATACTTTCTCCATTTTATATGGATATTCCAGAAAAATTATAAATTTTTTTGTTCGCCTTCCATTAGCTGAGTAACGGGTATCTGATAGTCGGGAAACTCGATTGTAGCATTGTAGGCAGCATTGAGTACACCGTAATTAAAACGGAGAAAACCAGTTCTCATAAATAAACAACAAAATTGTATATTTTGTAAAACCTTTAGTCGCCAATAGGGGCAACTATAGTCGAGTATCAGATATTCTTTACTCAGTTTGTGGAAGTGCAAACAAGAAATTTTAAAATTCTCATATAGAAATTGGACAGAAATATAAAAAATTTAGATAGAATTCAACAAATTTTCAGTTTTTGGCGGCTTATGGGCGTTAGAATGGGAGTGTCAACTCTCAAAAATCGCATGCTTAAAAAATAATTGTAAGGGGAGAAAATATCAAAGGAATAGTGAATTTTCAGTCTGCAAAAATTTAAATTGAAAATGGATTATTTTTTTTTTAACTCGCAACTTTGTAGCCCTTACAATAACTTTTTATAACAAATTTCATAACCATGCTCTTTTCAATGCTTTGGAGTAACAAAACAGAAAAGTTCGTAATTCAGAACCATTTACACCTTTTAAGCAATTTATTTTTAATGTCCTATGCAAACCAAATTTGCAGATCGACAAGACTGATAGATATTCTATATGTTAAATATTTCTTAAGTATATTAAGAAATTTAAGAAATTTACTGTATAGCGTTGAAAATTTCGTAATTGATCACATTATCGTAAAAATGCCCGTCTGAAGGCCACAAAAACAAACATTATGCGATTATTCAAATTATTCAAAGAGAGATAGTTAGTAGAAGAAGAAACTCTAGTACATAGAAGGATCGAACTAATCTAATATTGCGTAATAAGTCGATAAAGCTATATGACCCCAGTAGCAATAACCATCCAGTATCGGCAAAGTCAGGTTAAGCACAAAACTAGGAAGGCAACCCACGTGAATGTGTAGAGGCGATTGAAGCGGTAAAATAATATAGTTCCCGATAAACAAACTTTAGGGAGCTTGCGCTCAGCTGTGACATACTAATTTAGGCTCATACTAGATGCAGTATTATGCAGCGGGAATTTACTAGACGGGATGCAACCCTTTTCAGCTGCACCCGGAAAATTTGGTTATCGTAAATAGAGTAAGTTTCAGCTTGAAACTCGGCTTGAGTTTCCGTTTTTTTTCTTTTCTAATGAAATAGTCGATGAGTCAAGTCGTGAAAAGTTCGTGTCGTGAAAAATTATAACCTGCGAGCGTGAGATTTTTTTTTTCTCTCTTCGCTTAAAATATTATTGCAGTCAGTTTTCCTCTACACAAAACGGTGCGCGGGTTAAGTTTTGCGTGTGTTTTCCAGGCAGAAATTTAAGCTGGAAAAATCTTCGCTTGGCGTAGCCATCGCGCAGCACCATCGAAGGCTCTAACTTTTTAGGCTTTACTTTTATTCGCCAGTCAGAGAGCCACTTCTCAATGTCGATGAGGTACAGTGCCAACTGTGCTGTAGCTTGGATAGGGGACCTTGAACGGCTAAGGATAGCTGTATCGTCGGCAAATGTGGATACCGTTAAGCGACTATTTGTAGGGATGTCGGCTGTATAGATGAGGTATAAGGTTGGTCCAAGAACGCTGCCTTGGGGGACTCCAGCCTCAATTGTATGATCAGTGGAAGTGGCAGTGTTGCACCGTACTGCAAACTTTCTGTCATAGAGGTAAGACTTTAGAAGTTTGTGTGTGCTTTCGGGTAGGGATGTTTTAATTTTAAACATTAGGCCGTCGAGCCAGACTCTGTCGAATGCTTGGGATACGTCTAAAAATACTGCTGTACAGTATTCGCGATATTCAAATGCAGTTCTTATTTCCGTTGTAATACGATTCACCTGTTCAATGGTTCCATGGCTTTCGCGAAATCCAAATTGGTGGGCTGGGATTATATTGTGGTATATCAGATGTTGATTAAGACGGATCAGCAGGCATTTTTCGAATAGTTTCGAAATACATGAGAGTAGACTTATTGGTCTGTAAGATGAAGCGACTGTGTGGTTCTTACCAGGCTTTGGAATCATTATGATAATCGACCTCTTCCATCGTTGTGGAAAGTAACCAAGTTTGGTGATGGCATTAAAGAGCTTGGTTATGTAGCGAACTGCAGAATGTGGCAGCTGGATGATCATTTCCGGTGTTATAAGGTCGCAGCCGGGGGATTTTTTCGGGCTGAGATTGTCTTTGATTATTTTAGTTACTTCTTTAGGACGAAACACAATTGGGGTGTGTTGCTGGTGGCGGTTTACGGGATAGGACGGCAGCGCGAATGTACTAGTAGCCTGGTTTGGCGTGAACACATTTTGTAGGTGAGCGGCAAATGTGGTGGCTCTGTCTTCATCACTACGGGCCCAGCCACCTGAGGAATTCCTTATCGGCAAAACGGTTTCAGTCGGTGGGCGAAGAGTTGAGTGGGCTCGCCACAGTGACTTTTGTTTTGTGCCTGTCGGTGTGAGTTGCTCTATGTATCGGCGCTGATCGTCGCCCTCTTCTTGTTTCAGAGCGTTGGCCAGTTTCCGTGTGGCTACTTTTAGCTTTTGTTTTGCAGTCGGGGATCTGGAAGATTGCCATTCTCTGCGTAAGCGTCGTTTTACGTGGACGAGTTGCTCGATTTGTACGTTGGTCTTTTTTGAATTAATTGTATTATTTGTTATTTTGGGTGTTGCAGTAAGAGCTGCTGCAGTAAGGATGGATTGCAATGCACACGTGCAGCTCTCTATATCAGATTCAGTATTGAGTTTTGGGCTTAGCTCAATATGTGAACTTATATATTTTTTATACCTGAGCCAGTTGGTTTTGTGAGAAGTCAATCTGAATGGTGGTTTCACGTTTTCTGCGTACCGGCGGAGGTGAATTAGTACAGGCGAGTGATCAGATGACAGATCCGGCAGACATTCAGCTTTAACCAAACTGCGGGAAATATTTTTCGTAACTGCGAAGTCGATCAGCTCAGGCAGCTTATTGAGGTCTGATGGCCAGTATGTAGGACTCCCGGGGGAAACATGGTCAAGTTTATTAGTGGCTTTTATTATAGTCTTATAAAGCTGTTTTCCTTTTGGGTTCACAAGTCGCGATCCCCAGTGAGTATGTTTAGCGTTGTAGTCGCCTGCCGCAATGAAGTGTGGCCCTAGTGCTTGGAAGAAATCCAGGAATTGAGCTTCTAATATGGCCGCTAGTGTAAGGAGAGTGTTGTCATCCAGCTGAATGCTGATGGATGTGGCCTGAAGATGATTTTCCGCAAATTCTTTGTAAAAGTGGTGCTTCATACGGTTCCTTATGAGTATGGCGGTGCCACCGTGTGCTTTTCCGTCGGGGTGATTTGTACCGTTATAGTTATAGTTTTGTTGTGTGTCTAATTTTGTGTGCACTTCATGTGGAGTTCGGGAATTTTGGGTTGGAGGCGTCATACCTGATTTTAAAACGTTTGCAAATGTTGTCTTGTTAGTGTTGGATGTAGGCCAGGGAGCGAAACTTGCTGCTTTCGAGAAAATTACTTCAGGATTTGTCTCTGATGGTATCAGCGTAGCTGTTCCTTGGTGTGCCCGCGCCGTGTTCATTCTTTTGTGAAGACGGATTTTCAGCTCTTTGTAGATTGGACAGCCTCTGTAGTTTGCTGTGTGGTTGCCCCCACAGTTATTGCATTTTTTCTCGCATGCATTTTTTTTGTTAGTTTGACACTGTTTGGAGTCGTGGAGATCTCCACAGACTACGCACACCGGGCGAAGTGTACAATACGACCTCGTGTGGCCATACTCTTGGCAGTTTGTACATTGTACAGGAGCGTTACGTTTGTGCGGCTCTTCTACCGTGATCCTACGGTGCAGAAGGAGCTGGAGTTTGTAAATTGGGTGAACCTCGTTTTTTCTAGGAGGCTTGTTTTCTGGTTCAAGCTTAATCTTGAAGAGTGGTTGGGGCTGCCTGTTTCTGTTTTTGATATTGAACACGCTTTTGGCGTAAAATCCCTTTTCCTTTAGCGCCTCAGTTATCTCTTCGGGCGTAACATCAGACTCAATGCCCTTCAGGACTACTTGCAGGCCCTTGCTGCTTTTAAGCTGGTAGGTGTAGAAGCCTATTTTTTGTGCGGTAAAATAGTTTGTGACTTTTCTGTAGTTGTCCTCCGTTTTCGTCTGAAGTTTGATTTCATTGATAGTACCTCTTACGAGGGGAATTATATGAAAGCTATCTTTTCCAATAAGGCCAATCAAAGTATTTACAAAACCGCTTGTGCTCTTCTCGCGGATGTATATTGGCGGAGGTTTTGTTTTCTTCGGTTCGATATCAACGGATCCCAGCGGCACGTCCTCAGCGGTGTCTACCAGCAAGGCAAATCTGTTGGTATTTGCAGGGGCTACATTTTTGATCAAGGTAGAGTTGTCGCGTGTATTTTTCGGCTTGTTTTCCAAATCTGAATTTTTCGGGCTGAGCTTTCGCTTTATTGTAATGTAGCGGTCCATTCCAGTCTGCCAGGTCGACCCAGCTTTTTTGTTTACGTTTTCGTTTTGTTTTGCTGGTAGTGCAGCAGTACCGTTTATTGCTTGCGGTTTTGCTTTCGCTGACTCAGTCAGAGCGTGAGCGGGTGCAGCCGATGACGAGGTAGAGCGGGCTTTCGGTCTATCTCCAGCTGTTGTTGTTGGAGGTAGCGGGGCTTCTGTTGGAGCTAAGAGAGCGGGAGAGCAGGAGCGCGCTCTTTCTTGATTTGTTGGTAGAAGAAGGTTTATTGACCGCTCGATGTCTGCGTTTGGGATTGTCGGTGAGACGTAGGAGAAGTACGCGTTGTTGCGTTGAATTGAGAGCCGGCGTTCGTCTTGCTCGCGCTGTCGCTGAGCGCGAGTGTCGTTCTGACTCATAGTTTTGTAATTTAAGATAACAAATCAATATATATTTAAGCGATCTTGCATCGCATAGAGCGTCTCTTTCGCTTTCGGATTTTTTTATTTAGTTTACTTTATTTATTTTAGTATTTAATAATTTTTATTTTTATATAAGCTAACCTAAATCTAATTATTTTTCTAAGATGAGTTCATTTTCAGAGAGTGCGCGTTTAAATTTTCGGGTAAAATTTGGAAAAATTTGTTCAAAGTGTTCGTGGAAAATGCCACGCTTTCATTTCAGCTCATTTGCGCCGGGAAATCGATCTTTCGCCGAGGAGTTAAAATTTGAGTGAGTTTTATTTACAAAAATTTAGAAAAATTACTGGAGGTCACCATTTTGTTGGCGAACAAAATTTCATATTTTATTACACACCAGAAAAAAAAACATGGAAGCTAAACAGTAAAAGTAAATAAATTTGGGAATTTTTTTTTATTAATTGTTAAACTTTTCTTTCCATGTGTTTAACGAGAAGAGAAAGAATTCGAATGAACACACTGCGTATAAATTATTTGTTCCTGATGGAGTGGCGGAAGTAGCCGGAATATACCATAAAAAGAAAAATCGAACTGAATTTACTCTCGACCCATTCTCACACTTATTTTTTTATTTTTCTCTTTAATAATTCGTTATAATAATAATAATGAAACGAGATTATAGAGAAGAAAACTGCACTGGAAATTATGGGAGAATTTAACAAATTTAACTCTATAATTATAACTTTCTTGAATATCGTTTTAAACCGTTTTTTTTCCAAATTCGCAACAAAAACCAAAAAAAGAAGAAAAAAACCAACAAAAACGCTTTGCCTTATATTCCCTCGACTTACTTTAGTTCGTATTTATTTACTTTATATTTTTACTTATAAATATTGTTATTAATTAATAATCGACAATGAATACAGAAGATATGAGTTTCTTTAAACTTAAATACTGACTCGGCTGATGTTTCTCCGGACGTAGGGTACCAAAGGGGCCACTAGAGCCATTCTCTTAAGGAAAGTGGTCATAGGTAGGGTAGGGCAATCCGCGAACACGATTCCACCGGTGTTTCGCAGACGATGAATTCTCAAGCTTTTCCTCCTGTTCTAGAACTGTCCCCTTCCAAATATATTAATTTTCTTCCTCCGATTTTGTATACTATCTCCTCTATTTTGTTGTTGTAAGCACGCTAAACTCTTGATCTTATTCATTAATGTATGTAACGAAAAGATATCTGTACAAGCAAAACCACCACACCCAACGCCATGAGCTAGAGCCGGCCTCTAAAGCGTGCACCAGCAAGTACAGGTACTCTCGCCTTCCATCCCTTTATTTCGTTACACGTTACAGTTTAGTTAAAAATAATAATAAATAAGTTAAGGTGGCGCCCAACGTGTGGGGCCTTAGTGAGTTTTTCAATTCATTTTCACTCTCGAATTAATATCTTCAATCCTTTCTTTTAAATTTTCCGTTTCAGTTTCATACTTCCAAAATTGTTGTGTTCAGAATTAGTTGTGGAGTCCACGTCAAGTTAATACTAGTATTGCTGACTGGCCATAACTAACACTTATCCCAAAAATTATCCTAAGTGTAGCAAACGGAAAGGTGGATTTTGTTGAGGAGAACAGAGTAACAAGTAACTCCGGTTTGGTTTCTGTCCCGGTTTAATATACTTCGTTGAGCTAACTAAACGATATTCTGAAAAAAAGGATCCTTAATGTAACATGAAGGAAGATCACTCGAGAGAAATGTCATATCCTCATATAGTTGACGATTTTCTTCTTCTTCACTATTCTTCTAAAATAAGATAGAGTTTCCTCTAGGTTGGAATATTCGTGTTGGTTTCGTTTTGAAATTTAGTCTAACAAATGGAATATCTTCTTTAAAGAAAACACCTTCTACGTCTTCTTGAGAATTTTAAGCTGAAATAATAGACAGAACTATGAAAGGAGAACATCAAGCCAAGAGTTCAGTTTTATTATCGTTCTCTCACCTTATCGTTGATTTTTTTTTGTATACAATTTTATTTTATATTTCTCTCTATTTTGGAAAGTGAGATTTTTCTGAAGTATGAAGTTGACAGAGAAGATGACAGATTTGGTACAAAATGCTATCACCGCAAGCATGCAGCGAGTAATGTCCAATCCCAGTCCGGCATTATTCGTTACAGCCAGTGAAATGTCCGCTGATCAACCAAGTGCCTATGAGTGGCCGTATTTAGCAACGCCAAATCATATTCGTTCTTTACGAAGCGCTACTTCCGATTTGTTTGATCGGCCGGATAAAGTTGTCCGCATACTGAATGGTTGGAAAATAAAATATTCCGGAGTAGGAGTGTCAGTGGACAATTTTATATACAGAGTCGAAGGACTTACTAGGCAGACGTTGAATGGAAATTTCAACTTGGTATGTAGGAATATTAGCGTATTGTTTGAAGGCAAGGCTAATGACTTCTTTTGGCGCTATCATAAAGCCAACGGTGAATTCTGTGGGAAAGGTTTTGTACAGCTCTACGACTGCAATTTCGACAGAGTCGCGACGATGGTGACATAGACGAGTTGATTAGGAACACTAAACAAAAACCAAATGAAACCCGTTTAAACGTGAGATATCCGAGGTCTGTCATTAGATAAAAGATGAGGTGAGGTCAAAATACGGAAGTGAGAACGACATTGAAGCTTTTTAGGAATTGCCGAGTCGAAGGACACCGCTATCAAGAATTTCTATCCGAAAGACGAGTTTTTTGATTATGGGTGTGGTGCAGGAAACACCACAAACCAAGTTGCAAAAAGGTTTCAAACAACTTCAAGGTCGGCATGCCGAAGTTGCCAGTCAAACGAAAGACTTTGAATGCCTCTCGAAATCAATCAACCATGACCGATCACTAGAGAACACCAATAACATTGTGCCGAATCAATTAAACCTGTTTATTCACTGCTTCACAGCAAAATTTCGGAGTTACAGAATGTCTGCATTCCAAATCTCAGAGTATCCCCAGTAATTCTTAAACGGAAGTCTCGCAGTTCTCGTCGATTGAAATTGTTTTGGAAGAACTTTAAAATGTGTAAAGCGAGTTTGGATTATATTAGTTCTATCCCGACAGGACCTTGAGACCCTTGATTGTTCTTACCGATTCGTTTATTGAATCCCTGGTTTATGGATTGTTGGATTCAGGCTCGTTGATTAGTGGTATTGGAGGAGAGAGTTCTCCCCGCTAACTTGAAAATAGCTGAAATATTGCCGCCCGAGCCAAGCCAGCAAGCCGTGGTGGATCAGCACGAATTATGCGAAGGTGACAAAGCTAAGTTAGCGAATGTGATCAATTGTTTTCCCTCATTTAGTCAGGAAGGGTAAGGTAAGATGAATTTAATCTCTCACTCGATTGATGTGGGAACAGCAAAGGCCTGTGAAGCAACGGCATTTCTCTGTCTCCCCCGCTTTTGAAAAAACGATGTTTGCTGAAATTGACAGGATGTTGCGATTAGGGGTAATAGAAGAGTCTGAAAGTGCTTCGTCTTCGCCAATCGTGATGGTAACTAAGCCAGTTAAAGTGAGAATTTGTCTTGACTGTCACAAGGTCAATAGTTTTACAGAAAAAGACGCATATCCGTTACCCCAAATAAACAGGATATTGAGTCGTTTACCGAGAGCCGAGTATATATCGAGCCTGCATCTAAAGGATGCATATTGACAGGTCCCTTCGGAACCTAAATCTCGGGACATAACGGCTTTTACCGTCCAAGAGCCCGTATATCAATTTACAGTCATGCCTTTTGGCCATGAGCACTATGTCCCGATAAATGGACAAAGTAGTGCCTGCTCATTTGAGAAATTAAGTTGTTATCTATCTAGACGAACTGTTGATAGTATCTTCCAGTTTTGAGGGCCATTTAAATGTACTGAGGGAGTTAGCCCTGCACATAAAGCGCGTGGGCTTAACGTTAAACGTCGCTAAAAGTCACTTTTGTATGCGACGAGTACGCTATTTGGGCCACATTATCGGAGACGGGGGAATACGAACGGACCCTGACAAGGTAGCCGCGATCACCGATTTTCCATTGCCGAAGAGTTTCAAAAGTTTGCGGAGCTTCATGAGATTGTGTGGATGGTACCGGAAATTCGTCGCAAACTTCGCTTTCTGAACCATTGACTGGCTTAATGACTACGAAGCGAATGTTTGGCTTAACGAAGGATGCAATTGAAGCGTTCAGCAAACTCGAAGAGTGTCTCAGTAAAGCTCCGTTCCTGTGTAGTCCGGATTTCGCAAAGCCGTTTGCAATACATTGCGACGCTAGTAAGTCAGGCGTAGGGGCGGTGTCGGTGCAAGTATCTGAAGAGGGTGACGACCGTCCCATCGCCTTCGTCTCAAAGAAACTGAATAAAGCTTACGCAATTACACAGTCACAGAGCAGGAATGTTTGGCCGATATAGTAGCTCTTAAGAACTTCAGAGCTTACGTGGAAGAACTCTCATTCAATATGATAACTGACCATGCGTCGCTTAAGTGGTTAATTTACGACTAGCGCGAAGGGCATTAGCTTTGCAAAGATTCAATTTTGAGATTGGACACCGTAAGGGTTCTTTAAATGTTGTCCAGGATACATTTTGATTATTATTATTTTTCTTGAAATTACAATCTGTTTTTTAAAAATTAATAATAAGTAATTGGTTGACTAGATGTGAAGAATAAAAGAAGCGGCCCTTCCCAGTGAAAGGATACGCTAATACATTAATAATTTAATTTAATAGTTTAATTCTTCATTATGTATATCTTCGAATCAAATGTACCATTCGGCTTTTGTGATTATTCTAAGCATTTTTGATTGCGTTCACTGAATTAGCTGTAAGTGGGATTTACTGGCAGTTCCCCAGAGTTATATTCCATACGTCCATATTGGTTTTATTATCGCCTTGTATATTGCTATTTAATTATGTAATTCTAGTTTTGAGTGTTTTCCTATTAGCCAGTTAAATTGTCGAAATTTGTTTTTCATTTCATTTCGTTTATTTAGAATGTGCTGTTTCCATGTTAGTTTTGAGTCAATAGTTAGTCCAAGGTACTTGGCATATGGGTGTAATAATATTTGATTGTCATTGATTTTAATTGCGAAGTTTTTGGGTTGTCGTTTTGTGTATATTACCTGTTGAGTTTTGTCTTTATTTATCTCTATACCCCATCTCTTAAACCAGGATACTGTTTGTATCATGATTTGTAGTACTGTACTTGCAGCTGTTCTTTTGCACGCGCTTGACGACATTAACACAGTATCGACCGCGAACGTCGCAATCATTGATCCAGGGGTAGTTGGCACTGGAATATCGGAGGTATAAATCAGGTATATGGGAGCAAGCACACTACCTTGGGGAACACCCGCTGACACTGGCATAATATCTGAGCATTCATTGTCGTATTTGATATAGAAATATCTGTCCGTTCTATAGCTTTTAAGGATGGTATATATGGTAATATATTTCTTAGCTTATGCAGCAGTCCTTTGTGTCATACTTTGTCAAATGCTTTAGCAGTGTCCAAGTACACAGTATAGCAAAATTTCTTTTTGTCAAAACCGTCACTTATTTTGTTAATTATTCGATGGACCCGTTGTGCAGTCGAGTGCTGCTTCCGAAAGCCGAATTGGTGGGGAGGTATTATGTTTTTTTGCTCTAGGATTGGCTCGATTCTATTAAATAGGACTTTTTCAAATACTTTTGAGAGGACAGATAATAAGCTGAATGGTCTGTACGAGCATACAGTATTGGCGTTTTTGTTTGGTTTTGGAATTACTTTAATTTGGCCTACCTTTGGGAAAGTACTGCAATCGAAAGATTACGTTAAACAAGTATGTAATATAGCGTCCGGTAGTTCTTTAAGAATTTTTCCTCCAATTAAATCATATTCGAGGGCTTTCTTGTTTTTAATTTGTTTTATGTCAGATTTAATTTCTGACTTTGTTATAGTTTTAATTGCACAATTTAAGTTGGTGATTTGTCTTGGAAGCTCAGCATTGTCGTTGTCCATGTTAGTAGTTGTCCATCATTAGTAAATGATGTTTTAAAGTGCTTACCAAGAGTGTCTGCTTTTTCTTTGTTTGATTTCGACCATGTGTTGTTGTTTCTTTTTATAGGTGGCTTGTGTATAGTTGAGTTCGTCAATTTTTTGGTCACTTTCCACAGGGAATATTTTGTAGATAAGGAAGTTTGAAGTTTGCTAAGGTAGTTGAGGCCGGTTATCTTTGTCTTTCCTGAGAGTTCTCTTGAGCTCGTCTGTTGCTCTATTAAGTTTGTTTTTATCTTCTGGATGCCTAGTCCTTTGCCATATCCTCCTAAGTTTACGCTTTTGTCTGATTTTGTCTCTAATAAAAAAAATGATGTTGTCATTTAAATATGCTACTGCAGAGTCCAGTTCGTTGTTTGTCTTTAGAGAGATATTTATTTCCATGTTCTGTTCCAAAATGTCGCGAAACATGTTTCAATTTATTTTGTGGTTAAATAAAGGGGAGTCGTTTTCGTTTTCTTCTAGCCAACCATGTAATGTAATTAATATTGGGGAATGGTCGGAAGAGAGGTCTAGGCATGTTTTTATTGTTAGTTTCTCGCTTGTTATATTTCTTGTAAGTCAATTAAGTCCGGTAGTTTATTTGTGTCAGTTGGCCAGTATGTCGGCTTTCCTGTGCTTAGAGCACGGCTATTATTATTTCTTATTGCTTCATACAGTTGACGTCCCGTTGCAGTGGTATGTCTGGACCCCCAAGTTATGTGTTTGGCATTATAGTCACCTCCTGCCAAGTACCGATTTCCCAGTGATTTTAGTAAATCGAGGTATTGGTCTTTTGTATTATTAAATTTAGGCGGGCAATAAACTGCCGATATATTTATTGGATCCGTTGTGTCTGAGGTCGATATAGTAGTAGTCTGTATGTAGTCCTTTTTTAACCCATCGAACTCTATGCACTTGATGCTTTTTTTAATTTTTACTGCAGTACCACCATGGGCCTTACCGACCGAGTGATTAGTAGAGAAAATATTATAGTTAGGTATGTTTATATAGGTTTTCTCAGTTGAGTGTGTTTCAGAAATGAGCATGACGTCAATTTGCTTTTTATTTAAGAATGTTTTTAGTTCAAGTAAATGGCGTGAAAGTCCGTTAGCATTTGTTAGGTGTAGCGATTGTTAGGTTTTTATTTGTCAAGTTTAGATAATAAAAGAGTGAAAATGTTCATCATATTTGTCATTTGGGCTATTATTTGTTTCATCATTTGTTTAAGTTCGTTAGAATCATTATGTGCAGTTTAGCTTTATTGAGTTGAAGCAGGCTGTATATCAGGTACAATAGTAGGTTGAGTTGGTTTGATGGCTAGTTACTTGGTTTTTATTTAAGACTTCGGCATAGGATAAAGCTGGCGTCTTTAAGCTTACTACGTTATTTTTTGTACTGTGTTGTGTCGTTTGATGTTGTTTCTGTCACAGGTATTTCTTTTTTCCAAAGAGTTGGATATTTTTGAATTTGCAGTGCTTTGTACACCATACAACCTTTATAGTTTGCAGTGTGGTTTTCACTGCATAGTGCACATTTAGTGCTTGTTCTATCCGATCTTGTGTTAATAATACAGTATGATGAGCTGTGTTTTCCAGCGCACTTTACACAAGTAGAGTCTTTGGTCCAGTAATTTTTTGTATGTCCATATTTTTGGCAGTTTGTACATTGAGGAAGTGTTCGCTTTGGTAGCGATGGCTTAAAGATTACTTTGCAATGAAGTAGGTGCTCAATTTTATAAATGTCTTTATTATTGTCTTTCATTTTGAGTTCAATAGAGAAAAGAGGTAATGATTGTTTGGAGTCGTAGCGCTGGATTTTGTGTAAATTTATAACTTCATGCCCTTTCTGATCTAGTTCATTGATAATATCGTCTTTGTCTGTAGTATGATGGACGTTACGAAGAATTACCTTAAACCCTCTCTGGTTTTTTGGTCTGAAGGTGTAGTATTTGGTCGATTTATCTTTTAATAGTCTTAATATGCTGTGATAGTGAGTAGTTTGTAGTGGCTGTATTTTTATTTCATTAGTTGATAGTGCTTTTAGTTCATATCGTGTTTCTTCCAATGAATTTAACGCAGTAGTTAGTGCGTATATGTTTTCAACATTTTGAACATATATAGGGGGCGGTTTTGCTTTTTTGTGCTCAATTTGCATTTGCGTATTTATTGTTGCATTTGTCCCATTGTCAGTTTGGTTTTCGTCTTCATCAGCTTGTGCTAATAACTCAAAACGGTTGCTTGAGTGTGGCTCGGCTAGCCAGTACCAAAGGCACTAGAATCACAAGATGCGTAACGCCATACGATTTTTTGGCACGCGATTTTTTGGCCGTGGCTCTAGATGTGGCTCCAGGCTCTCTCGAGTTTTTGTTCGAGAGAGAAAGAGCGGAGAGCTCTTTTTACGCTCTTTTCTACGCATACAGTGATAGCAGACAACTGTATGTGTGCACACGTATGCTCATGCATTGTAAATTAGAGGTTCGTTGACTTTAAATCTATATTATTTTTGATCAATTGGCACATGGGAAAAATTCTTGTTTTGCATTGCCTTAACGTTTTTATTATTTAAATAAAGCTTAGAAATAGTAATAGCCGAATCTATGTACATCACAAAATAAATTTCGAAGATGACTTTATTTTAGAATACTTGTCATTAGGGTATTCAGCTTGCGACGTGAGAAAAATTAATAAGGCAGTGATTGTTGAGTGCTTGTGTCCGTACTTCGTGCCTCGGACTTCGGGAAATTAAAGTCACCATCTGATTTATTTATTAATATTTGCAAAATACACATTAAAGTTTTCGAAAATATTTTTAAAAATAATAAAAAACAAATGTGTATAAAAAAATGTATTGTTGAGCAATGCATTAAGTGCACAAATGAAAGTAGTGCCTTCTCATTATGGTTTTATGAAAATAATGAATGTTATGCACATAGAACAGATCTGTTTAACAAACTTATAAAAGTTTTCCTTTTTAAGCATTGCAAGTGGAGTGTGATGATAGCTAGAAGATAGTTAGAAAAATAACTTAATTGGGGAAAATGGAAATGTTTTAATGTTAAACATTAAAATATTTCAAGTCGACTCGAAGGCCTAATAAAGGACCCCATTACAATTGTAATGGCCTCCCCGTGGTGTTCCCTGGGTACCGATTATTACATAAGCATAAATAACATAATAACATAACATAAATATATATAATATTATTATTATTATTATTATTAAGTGGGTTTCTATGTGTACTGCGACCCAGTAGGATCTATTGTACTACCCCTTCATGACTCAAAGATCTCCCTGAAGTCCAATGCACTGTATAAAAGCCCGAATTTTTTTGGGGTTCAGGGCTGCAATTGTTTCCCGTGGGACTACATACATGCCCAGGAGTCTGTTCCTCCTGATGGAAAGCGCCGTGCAGTCACATTTAATATGTGCAGAGCTCTCCTCCTCCATGCAACAGAAGCGACAGAGTTCACTGTCTGCAATGTCAATCTTATGAAAATGACTGCGAAGTCGACAGTGCCCCGTAAGAAGGCCAGTTAAAATACGCACGGTGTTTTTCCCGTGTGTCATTAAGGTCTTGAATCTTTTGTGGTTATATTCACACAAAGGAGAATCTTAGACTGCCTAAGTCCTGGTAGGTGTTCCAAGAAGGACAGACGTTTTTCTTCCTCTATTGTCTTAAGTAAGCCCAGTACTCTGTGGTGACCAACACCACAGAATGGTTCGGGCCCAATTAGAGGGTTCTCTGCCCCTTTCCTGGCTAGGTTGTCCGCTAGCTCATTTCCCGGGATGTTGTTGTGTCCCGGGACCCACCTTATTGTGAGTTTGTTGACAGCTCCCAGTTTGTCTAGGGCTGTCCTCACTGCATTTACTAGCTTAGATGTTATCTTAGCGTTGCTGAGCGCCTTTATGGCTGCTTGACTATCAGACAGTAAAGCAATGTCCTTGCCACGATAGTTCCTTTGCAGATTATACAGCGTCCAATAGCACAGACCTCAGCTTGAAAAATGCTGGTGTATCTGCCCATTGATTCGTGGTATTTTAACCTGGGGCCTACAACCCCCAGCCCACTTCCCTCGGCGGTGAGGGATCCGTCTGTATACCACGTTATTGTTTGTGGTTTCATAGGGTGTACTTTCCCCAGGGTTGTCCAACTGTTTTTATTACTGAGTTCTGAGCGAACCTGTGCTCAGCTGGCATCTCATCCCTTGGTTGCATCAGCACAGGGATATCCCTTTTTAGGCTTTCAGCATCCTTTCTTGTAAGGTTGCAGTTATTTCCTGCTCCCTCAATTCTTATTAGGTTGGCTTTCCGTTTCATTTCAATGACGATATGAAGCGGCGTTACCTCCATTAGTACTTCTTGGGCTGCAGTGGGACAGGTGTGCATTGCTCCTGTCATGCATATGCAGGCCATTCTTTGGAGCTTATGAAGTTTCACCTTAGTGGGCTCAATCACCCCAGGCTATTACTCCATAGGTTAGTATGGGTCTGACTACCATGAGGTACAGCCATCTTATTATGCGTGGTGAGGTTCCCCACGATTTTCCAGCAATTTTCCTACACGTGAAAAGTGCTCTGGTGCACTTATCAATTGTGTTATCGACATGAGTTTTGAAGCTAAGTTTGGAATTGAGGGTTATCCCAAGATACTCAACTTCTTTGCTGACATGGTTATTGCCTTCATTCTCTGTAGCTTGTACCTATTTGTGAAAGGAACAATAATAGTTTTGCTAGGATTTAGGCTCAGGCCTACTTCCTTGCACCATTCGCTGGTCATGTTGAGGCCCAGTTGAATGATATCGCAGAGTGTTTCCTCATATTTACCTCTGGCTATAATGACAATTTCGTCAGCATAGCCCTGGCAAAGTATACCTCTGCGGGTCAGTCTGTCCAGCAACTCGTCTACCAACAAGCTCCACAAGAGAGGCGAGAGGACACCCCCTTGGGGGCATCCCCTTGTGGTAGATACTGTGGACGACTGTCCTCCTATAGTGACCATGGCTCGTCTAGATACCAGTAGTGATTGGTCCATCTACTGGTTGTTGCATCTAGTCCTCTTCTTGCCAGGGATGCGTTGACCACCTCATGAGCGGTATTGTCGAATGCACCCTGTATGTCTAAGAAGGCACATAACTCCACTTCCTTATGAGTAAGTGAATCCACAATAAGGCTTTTCAGGTGATATAGGGCAGTATCAGTTGATCTGCCCGCCCTGTAGGCATGCTGCGTCCGTTGGAGCGGATGCTCTACAAGCAGAGTGCTTCTAATGCTGACATACACCAGTTTTTCCAACGTTTTTAGCAAAAACGATGTCAAGCTGATGGGACTGAACGACTTCGGATCAGTGATGTCTTTCTTTCCAGCTTTTGGAATGAAGACCACTTTTGCTGTACTCCAGGCAGTAGGTATGTGTCCTAAAGCTAGACTGCTGATCAGTATTTTCTTGATCGGCACTGCTAGCTGATTTAGCGCTCATTGTAGCAGGATTGGCTGAATGCCATCTGGACCAGGAGATTTGTAGGGCTGGAATGAACCAATTGCCCATCTTAATCTCTCCGTTGTTACTATTGATTTTGCTTTGGCACAATCAGGCCCACGGTCTACTTTGAGCCGTTACCGGTGTATTTCCATCCGTTTGAAGCGTGCTTCCCGGAAAGTGAGTTGCCAGTAGTAGCTCAAGTTTCTCCTTACTTCCTATAGTATAGGAGTTATCCTCCGTACGTAGTGCCTGATTTGATTCTGGCACTCCTTTGGAGATTACTCTGTGAAGTCTTGCGCCTTCACATGTGTTTACTATTGCCTCACAGAAGGTTCTATAGTTCCTTCGTTTGGCTTCCCTGATCTTATGGTTATACATAGTCAGTTTATTCCGGTAGGCATCCCAGTTCCCTTCTCTTTTTGCTTTGTTAAAGAGACGCCTGGTCGCTTTCCGTAACTTCCCCAATTGGTCGTTCCACCATAGAGCATCTTTTTCCCTCTTGGCTCGACCAAGGGAGCAGTTGTCTCTAAACGCGTTAGTAAGACACGAGTTAATATCTTCTACGGCTGCCTCCAGTTCTAGAGTGGTACGGAGTTTCCCGGTTACCCCAGAAGCTGGATTCCGCAGTAAGGAGGCATTAAACCCTTCCCAGTTCGTATTCCTGGGATTGCGCCTACGCTCGCTACATTCTAGATTTAGCCCTATGTTAAAACGAATAATTCTGTGATCTGACATTGACTTCTCAGGAGATACGTGCCAGTCGCTTATATGCGAAGCCACTGATCTGTTGGAAAGTGTAATGTCCAGAACATCACATCTTACCCTAGTAACAAATTTCGGAACATTTCCGACAGTTAGGATTTCTAGATTATTATTTAAGATGAATTCTAAGAGTGACTCACCTCTTTGATTTACGTCGCTGCTGCCCCATATCACGTGATGTGCATTTGCATCACATCCGATGATGATGGGTGAGTGTGTCCTCTTGCGGTGGGCACGCCTTGTCACCGGCAAAGTATACCGATGCCACCACAGTCTTCTTGGCTGCTCCCACATCTTCTACCACGATCGGTACACAGTCCCGCGTGAGAAATTCTAATTAATACTTCTACATGCCAGGATACAGGCTCTAGGGCTAGAGGCCCGTTGATCCCAAATTACCTTGGCGTTCTTCACGTACAGTTCTTTTATTCCCTGGTTATACCAGGGTTCCTGTACCGGGGCTAGCCCAAGATGTTGTTTGGTGAACATCCTTGCCAGCACAGCCGAGGCCGCCTTGGCGCGATGGATGTTCACCTGAGCTATCCCTGTACTTCCGACCATTAGATGATCGGCTCCATCGTCGGCGTTGCTGATCTGGAGATACCCAGATCACCATCCACCGGTATCGCTTCTTCCTTACTCAGCAGGTCTAGTTCCATGCCTAGCTCCTGAAAGGAAAACGGGGTCTGATCCCCCATCTCGATGATGGTCGCATAAAGATCCTCATCATCCGCCAGATCCTCGCTGGATTCGGAGAGCTTATTGGGCTTCTCCTTCTCCGCGGAGACTGGTGGATTTCGAGGAGTCTCGACCTGTCTTGTGCCGGATTTGATCGCTTTGGCCTTCTTTAGACCACAAACTGAGATGTCTCCAAACCTGAAGCTCAGCTTGTGGTCACTAGAGATAATCTTGGTGCAGGAGTTGTCATCAATGCCAAGGCTTAGGAGCGAGCCACCACCCTCATTCTTCCTTGATATGAGACGCCAGTTCTCAGTGTCCAAGTCATTCTGTTTCTTGATCAATTCCATGATCCACTTTTTTGTTTTGTCCTCTGTCCTGGGGCAGAAGATGGTGATGTTGTGTGACGATGGCAGGTCGTCGCCCATCCTTACCTCCAGGGAGTGGAACCACCTCAGTAGTGGTTGCGTTGCGGCAGTCCACTATCAGGTGGCCCACCCTGAAGTGGATTCCTCCAAACTTGATTGGAGAATCCCAACCGGAGAGGACTAGTTCCTCCAGTAGTGCGTCCTCGAGCTGTGAGGTTCTCACAGCCCCCCCTCTGGTTCGACCGCAACCTTAATGGCCCCAGTTACGGTCGCTTATGATGGCTTGCGTACCTCAGTTGCCTTTGCAGCCCTTGAGGTACTTGGGCCATCGAAGGGAGCAGTCAGTGGCCTGCTCTTCTCCACCTTCTGCCTCTGAGGCGTTTCCGTCGGAGGCGTCAGGGTGGTGTTTGCCCGCTTCGAAGCAGAGTTGGGCTTTTGCTGCGGTGTCTTGGCCAGAGACAAAGCTTCTGCGGGGACCTCCCCTGCTGAAGGTAACGAAGATACCACTTCGTTCTGGCCCCGCTCAGCCTCTTACGGTTAGGGTCATCCCGTGCCCCAGGCTGACCAAGTTGCAGTAATGGGTTTTTAGCCCGTCCCGCTTTTGCCGGCTTGGACCACATTCGAGTGACTCGGTGTGGCTGCCCGATACTTCCCTCTCGCAACTGGTCGTGCTTGTGCCGTTGGCGCACTCCGTTTAGGAGCATTTTTTGGTGTTACCACCGAAGTAGGCCGCTCTCCGTCAAGGAGACGGTCGTCGTAATGTCTTGCGACATTTCCCGCAGTCAAGGCCTGCGGTATTTTAAAATTATTTGGTCTATTGCTCATAGTACCCACGAGTTGCAGAGAAATAAATGGTCCGCCCGGGCAAAGATCCGCAGTACCCGGGTAAGGCTAACTAGACCGGGCGGACGCCACTTGCCCGGACTCTCCGTTATCGACTGGGCTAGTTATTACACGGGCCCCCAGCCTGGCAGACTTTCGGCACGGGTCGAATGACACCTTAGTCCGTCCCGGAGGTGTGGAAATTTTTGAGAGTTACCAGCTCCAGCCCAACTACGATTAGCCAGCACTCTTAGCAGAGACATGACCTAACTAAGAGCCTGTTTCCAGCCGCCCTCGCATGGAGAGTGTAGTTGCACTTCCTGTAGTGTGTCACAATTACGGCGCGTACCACCGTTGGTGGCGCGTTGATACCCTTGTGATACCTGCTTGCGTGGCGGCCAAGTGTTGGCATTAATTTAAAGTAATTGCAAATTGAGTAGTTTTTACTATGCATAGAAGGTACAGTTTTCAGCGGACGACTAGTTGCATGCTTATCTCTCGGTCCCGGTGTTTTTTTTTCAAATAGTAAAATCTGAGACACGTGCAAGAACACGGTGAATAGATAAGCACTTAGCTTAGCGCCTAGCTTGGCGAGCGATCAAATTTTTCTTACCTTTTTCTTGTATTCTGCACTTGTTTGCATTCGGACTTTGTTATCTGTGCGGGACTGCCAAAAACCTTGACGGCGGTTGTATGAGCGAGACAGAGTCTGAAGAGTTGGTTGATCAACTGAGTAAACTCGCTTTAACCGACGAGGCCGAACGTATAAGAAAGAAGACATACAATATGGATCCACAACAACTACAGGCAGTCATAAATGTAGCGGTATCGGCTGCATTAAATGTGCAGAGAGAAGATTTTGAAAAGAAGTTGGAGGAAGTCAATAATAAGTTTACCGCTTCAACAATATCTGCTCCTGAGATTGCAGTGTACGTGCCTATTGCTGTAACCGGCAATGTAAGTTGTGATGAAGGCCTCGATGCGGTAAAATCATTGCCAGAGTTTGATGGGTCTCCGGGAAAATATGTTTCTTGGCGACAAGCAGCAGCAGCTGCATATGAATTATTCAGAGAGTATAGCGGTAGTTCTAGGCATTACCAGGCTGTTCTCATAATCCGTAACAAAATTAGGGGATCTGCTGACTCTGTTATTTCTTCATTTAATACAGTCCTTAATTTTGACGCCATTATTAGCCGCCTTGACTTTACCTATTCCGATAAACGCCTATTACACTTGCTCGAGCAAGAGCTTACAACACTCAGGAAGGGGCAGATGTCAGTTTTATGAGGAGGTTGAGAAGAAACTCTCACTCCTTACAAACAAGACAACCATGACATATTTGACGGACCATGCCCGATATATGAATGATAAGCATAGGTCTGATGCCCTGCGTGTCTTTATTTCTGGGCTAAAGACAAACTTAACTGATGTTCTATTTGCTGCTCAACCTGCAGAACTGCCTTCAGCCCTAGCAATGGCTCAGGAAATAGAGGCAAATCACGAGAGGCATGCCTTTGCGACACAATATGCCAGGTCCATAGAAGAAAAATATCTCAGGCAGGCTCAAAATCGTCAATTACAAGGGACAACAGAATCCAACCATGAACCATGAACCGACGTTTAAAAAGTGGGTAAAAAATCCATTTTTTACAAGGGACAATGGTGGACGACCCGTTGTTGACAATAGACCGTTAGAGAAGATGGACGTAGATCCAACATTGTCGAGGTTTCGTCAGCTGACAAACTTTCAGCGCCCTCAGGGTTTTTCCATGCCTCAGGCGCTTGACGCACAACAGCAGAGTGCACAAAATAGACCTAGACTAGACTAGCTCTCAAAGAATGTCTGATTTCAAGCGTCAAAGGGTTAACCATCTGTTTGAAGAAGATAGGAATGATCAAAAGGAGGATCATTATAATCAGATTGCTAACGATGCGGTGGATGACATAGACGGTGAAGAGGAAACAGACTATGGAAGCGATTCCGGACATTTTTTAGGGGTTCATCCCTGCTTCCGTTCGTCCAGCGAACAGTAGCGGGGGAGCAACGAAAATTTCTAGTGGATACGGAAGCCTCTAAAAGCTATATCAAGAAAGAGATAGGATTGCCGACTTCAGTTCCCGTCGATTCACCTTTTATTGTTAAGACACTTCATGGCTTTGAAAAAATATAACGCAAATGTGAGCTTGACCTGTTTGGTGTAGAGAGCCATTTCTTCTTATTACCCGGACTTAAAACATTTGACGGCATAGTTGGCCTTGACCTTTTAGCTCAGGTAGGTGCGACAATTGACCTCAAGGGCAATTCTGTCAAGTTTAATGGAGGACGTGAAGATCAACACTCCAGGTCTCCGCACAATAAATTTAAAATTTGCCGATATTTACCCGATGCCGAGTATAAATATGATACTGTCGAATCTCGGGAGGGCAAAATTTTTCACCAAATTTTTTTTTCATTTTTGCGGTCTCTGACAAGAACCCAAAATCAAAAATTAAGCGTTGGAAAGCCCGAATCGAAGAGAGCGGTGCAAAGGGTATGCATAAACCGAGGAAAGAAAATTGCGTTGCGGACGCTCTGTCGCGACAAAATATTAATGCTTTGCAGAGCTCATCAGAGTCAGATCGAGCCACTATTCACAGTGAAGAATCCTCATCATTTGTGATTGAAAAATCAAATCAAATTGAAGCAGGCATCCGTGCCGAATAAGCGACTATTTATAGTATTTGGTCATCAAATCGATTTTACTGATTGGGAGACATTACTGGACTTAGTGAAAGACGTAGTAACACCCATCGTAGTGAATGCCATACACTGTGAGCTTCCAGTCCTGGCCCGTATTCAGAATAGTCTGGTTCTGGTTTTGTAAGTCTTGGGTGGCGGACGTTATCAAGCCTGATGAACAATAAGAAATTTTAGTTATTGAACATAACAGAGCTCATAGGGCTGCTCAAGAGAACGTTAAGAAAGTGCTACTTGACTACTATTTTCCAAAAATGGGTAAAATTGCAGCCGAAATCGTTTTAAACTGTAGGGTTTGCCAAAAGGCAAAACACAACAGGCATCCAGTAAAACAGGAATTAGGTATAACCCCAATACCAACGCAGGTTGGGGAGGTGTTATATATAGACATCTTCGCAACAAGGGGAAAGTAATTCCTCGCGACTGTTGATAAATTTAGCAAGTTTGCGGTCGTTCAGCCAATTGCATCGCGTTCAATATCGGATGTAAAGGCCCTAATCCTTCAGCTGGTCAACCTTTTTCCTAATGTTAAATCGATATATTGCGATAACGAGGCATCGCTTAACTCCGAAACAATACGATCCATGCTAAAAAATCAATACGATATTGAAATAGCAAATGCCGCACCTTTACACAGTAACAGGTCATTTCACACTGTCACGAATAGAAAACCTGTCGAGTTCATCCATGCTAATGCAGACTTTGCCCCTGATATAATCATGAGCCTAAAGAAGGCACAGGTGGAGCAGTTAGATCGGAATAATCCGACTAGGCAGAATAGAGTATTTGAGAGGGGTGAGAAGGTGTAAGTTAAAACCAACAAGAGACTGGGGGATAAATTTAAACCCCTGTATGTCGCGAATAGGGTTGATGCTGATATAGGGACAACGGTCCTAATTCAAGGGAGGGTGGTCCACAAGTACAATATTCGGTAAGGCCACTTACAAGATCGATTTATAGGCTAAAAAGTTGTGGCAGATACTCTGGCGTGTTACCCAAAATTCAGGCTCGTATAAATGCTCATGCAACCATGGCAGTAAAACATTAATACTTTATAAATTCAAATTTATTTAAATAAAAAAAAATTTATATATAGCATTCTATATTCTATATTGCATATATTTTGCATTCTTTGAAGTTGCACTCTTGACCCAAAGGCGATTCTAAATCGGTTTTACAACTGTTAACCTAAAATACTAGCAAATACTATGTTCATTACTAAATCTTGTACAATAAATTTTAGTTTGTATGGTAGATAATTTGAAAAGGGCAGGCTTAAGGCTGCTGGTGCAAGTTGACGAAGAGTAGTTGGCCTATCCTTGATGTGCGTGCTAGGTCGATGAGATAAGCCGACCAACAGGCTGCAAACGGTTAATTGTACCCCATTCCATGAGCTGATAGCAACGCTTCTAGTTCGACCTTGCATTCATTTGTTTTCATCGAGGTGTGATATCCGGTCGGTGTGACCGTTTGCAGCCTGTTGGTCGGCTTATCTCATCGACCTAGCACGCACATCAAGGATAGGCCAACTACTCTTCGTCAACTTGCACCAGCAGCCTTAAGCCTGCCCTTTCTTCAATAGTCAAACGAAGAAATGCTGCAGAATATAACTGGTTACAAATGCTTACAATCAGATGCCACCTTCACCAACATCAATCCGCTTTGCATTCTACGTAATGTTAAATATCATGATTTATCAGGCGGCAAAGTGGAGCCTCGATGTCGACAACGCAAATCCTTGATAACATAGACATGCACGAGGACGCCCATTTTTAATGTGATGGGGAGTAGTTAACAAGTAACATCAGGAAAAGCTGCGTGTGACGACGAACGACACACGAAGCTATACTTCGGTTGCTGGTCGGCGGCCGTGATCTGTGCGAAATAAAGTAATCTTAAGCTCTCTCTCTTTGTATTACTTAGTTCTGAACTGACAGTCCAAATAAAGAGACGTTGTTGTAAAATAACTGCCGTAAATATAAAGTCGGAGCTACGACCCTGCTACCGGCTTATTCCGGTTGGTCACTTTAGTTATAGTCACCGATCGTGGCCACCACCTGGTCCCGATCCGCTCTCTGTACGACACCACAGCTACAGAGGCGACAACGAGGTGACTGTGTTGTGGGCAGCAACGTGCCACGTTGACATCCCCCTGCAACAACGGTGCTGGCGGAGGAGTTCGCGGGCAACTACCTTGTCGCGTCCACCATTAAATCATATCTTACATACCTGGGAAGACTTCGGAGTTAAGTATCTTCGGCTTTAACCAAGTCTCTGTGAACACTATTATATGGGATGCAAAGGAAAGGCTATCACAATACAATTTCGTTAGTTTGCTACGCAAGCCTCTAGCATTTTACAGTTACAGCAATTATTAAATTCTGTAACTCCATCATTAGCATTCTATTCCTAGCCAGCAGTGTCTCATATAAATGGCCGGTGTCAATTTGGGTATTTTTATGCTTTTGCAAGATTTGATTTACAGTTGTTGTTAACTGACACGACTTTGTATTCTAGTATTAATTTTGATTTGCCTATTGTTTGGCTGTGTCAACTGCTACTCTGTGAACCTAACTCTTCTAGATCGCCATCCTGCGTCCCCGCTACTACCATTAGCATTGAGCCCAGAAAATCTAAGCTCATTGCGATTCTGTGGTGGACTCTTAACGAATCCAGCGTGTCCCGAAGGTGCGAGGTGTCCACTTCTAGCAACTTCCTCATGTGAGACTGTGGAAACATCTCGTCCATGCTGCTTGTTTCTTCTATTACGCGCATGTATTCCGAAAGATTTGCCGAGTGGGTCACGCTCCTCACACACCAGGATCTCTCCATCTATGATGGGGATATACCTTGTTTGTGAATAGTTAGGTATGTGCGCTGATGGAAATGTATTTTTTAGTCCCTTTTTCTTGTTCGCTGAGGTTTAACCCATCACCAATTAATTTTATGCTAAAACTAAAACATCGTGCCTTTGGCAACGGACTTAATGTCTACTAAATGGAAGTTTGCCAAACGGCTGATGATAGGTAGTAATAATAAAAAGTTTAAAATTAAGCGAGAGAGTCATATTAAGTTGTCTTTGTGGACCACCCTCCCTTCAATGAGGACCGTGGTCCCCAGGTCTGCTTGTATGGCTCATACAAGTTTATTGCCAAGCCTTCTATTAGTTTTGACAAAAACCCTTTCGCCCAATTCGAAGACTCTGTTTTGTCGAGATGCATTCTCTCTAGACCTTAGCGCGTCTTGAGAACTCTTTTTGTCAGCAATCCGCGTCGACTGGCCTCTTATCGATGACCGAATGGATTGATTTGTTATATCTGGTAGTGGCTAACAAGATTATCTCCACAGTATCACTTATGACCTTGTAAATTTCTCTAGTAGAGTGCTGTGAAAACGTTCCACATACCCGTTTGAGACACTGTGAAGGGGTGGCGCATTAGTGATGCTGACGCCAAAATGGTTGTATAGAATGGCCGTGATCGTGTACGATTTTAACGATGGCACGTTGTCGCAGTAAATCCCTGACCTGTAACAAGGCCGGTTTCAAATCCTCAATTGTTCTTGACGGCGTATGCTGTACGACGGTGAATTTCGAAAACTTGTCAATGCAAGTGAGAAAATATTTTTTTACCCGTTGAGAAAATGTCTATGCGTAGCATTTCTCCTACACGAGAAGGAATCGGTGACTCGCCAATCTCTTGTTTCTTCAGATGCCTATCATATTTAGCTTTCGCGCATGTTTTGCAATTTTGGACAATTTCATTGGCCATTTTGGCCATTTTTGGGAAGTAGTTTTCTGCGAGAACCTGCTTCACATTTTCTTGGCCTGACCGGTGGGCTCTACTGTGTTCTGCTAATATGACTTCCCTCCTTACCTAGACCCTAAAAATATCTGTAACACGGTTTTTGCAGTACCAAAATTTTGTAGTCGGGAATCTCCGCACTAAGTCGTTCTGAACCGTTACTTACGCGTGTAAATCGCAATGGAGGGCGTTTACGCCCTTGGGGACTATTGCATCCGCAAGGTCATTAAGTAATGACTACTTGTCGGTGAAGTTGATCGCGTGTCGTTCCTTATTTTCTAGAATTAGTTGGTTCTGAAAGCAGTTTAGGGGCTTATTCGTGGTTTCTATGGTGTGGGTGAGGAAAATCTCACTGTGAATGGTCGCAAACACAAGATTCTGCGTCCTGTTTTCCAATGGTATTAAATAGCTGCCTAGACAAGGCATCAGCAATCAAATTTTCTTTTCCCGGTTTATATACTTCGCACCCTTTTCCTCGATGCGACCCTTCCACCTATTAATTTCGCGTTATGTTTAGAATCTGATACCGAGAATGACAATGGCTGATGGTCAGTATCCTTCACCGCATATAAATAGTGTCGCAGTTTGGCCAACGCCTAAACTATGGCTAATAATTCTCTTTCATTTGTGGCATAGTTCATTTCCCTATCCTTTAATGTCCTCGAGATCGTTGTAATAGGACGGTTCTCTTGTGAAAGCACTGCTCCAATACCGTAGGATGAAGCATCCGTCGTTAGATGGAATGGCTTCTTGTAATCCGGGTATCTGAGCATGACATCTTCTGATGCCAAAATGTTGCGCAGTTTTCGGAAAGAATTTTTTGCGCCTCATTGAATTGTACTTGGATGTGTCGCGATCTATGTCTGCTAACACTTCCATTTTCGCCTTTAAGATGTCCGAAATAGGCCTTGCTATAGCTGCACAGTCCTTAATAAAGCATCTGTAATAGCTCGCGCGACCTAGGAATGATCTAACCTCAGATACTGTCTTTGGTTCGGGGAACTCTCTTATGGCCCTGACCTTTTCTGGGTCGGTAGTGGTGCCATCACTGGTGACTATAAAGACAATAAAATTTACGCTTTCTTTAAAAAACGTAACTTTTTTACTGAGACTCTCATATTTGCATCGCTTATGGTTTTTAAAACCCAATCCACGTGCTTGATATTCCATCATCGACGTAGACATAGCTAGTCTTGCCGATTTGCTCTCTGAGAATGTCATCGATGGCTCTCTGGAAGATGCTACATTTCTTAATCCAAAGGGAAGCCTCTTGAATTCGTACTTCCCTCCGTTTACGGAGAAGGAAGTTTTTTCGCGGTCATTTTCCGCTAAGACGATCTGGTGATACCCGGACTTGAGGTCCAGTGTCGTAAAGAATTTGGCCTTGCCCAAGTTGCCCAGTATCATGGAGATATCTGGCATCGGATATTTGTCCGGGATAGTCCTTTCGTTTAGCTTACGAAAGCCTATGACTAATCGTCTATTTTGATTGCCGGCCTCCTCGGTTCCTTTTTTATCAACCACCCATATTGGGTTGTCATAAGGAGGCACCGACTTCTGAATTATACCATTTTTAAGCAGGTCTTGGATCTCGTTGTTGACGAAACCTGCTGCCCCCATGGGGTATGGATATAATTTGGCGTAAATGGGCTCTTCGCTAGTCGTTCTAATCGTGGCTACTACCGATGTGTTATATGGCAGGGCCTCGTTGGGATCTGCGAAGGCGTTTTTTCGGCTTTTGATCATTCTCAGAAATGCCTTCTTCACGAAAGGTGGTGCATCTGCGCACTCCAAGCTCGTTACCCCACTTGAGTTGGGCGGAAGCAAGGCAAAGTGATGCGCTGACCTGTGTTAACAGGTCGGCCCCGATTATCCCGTCGAATGTTGTAAAACCTGGTAGAATGAAAAAAGTCGCTTTTAAATTAAAAATCGAGACGAAGCATTTTTTGTTACAGTGGTGGCGCCATGAATTGAGTGAACTTCGAAAGGAGAGTCCACCGGGCGGATACCCTTCAGCTCTTTGCGAGGTCGGATGCAATTTTTTGACGTGACGTGACGTGACTTCAATGGCGACAACGAAATTCTCGAAACTCTCTGGAAGGCTCGACAGCAAAACAACACTGCGCAATTTCTCGGTGATACCAATTTCCACCGCATCAAGGGCATCAAAGATTTCCTTAAATTCTTTAATATGTGACGATATACTCTGCCCTTCCAACAAACGTTTGCTCAGCAACTTCTTATACAGCATGACCGTTTGTAACGGCCCTTTCGGCTGGTGGACATCCTGTAAAACTTTCCATGCCTCAGCCGCAGTGAGACACCCTTTTACATAACCAAGTTGCGAAGGCTTCACACTCAAGATGATTGTGGCCAATGCTTTTTCATCTTGGGATTGCCAAGCACCTCCAGTATCAACCTCAGGTTTCACGGACTCTCCCGAAACCACCTTCCACAAACATGCGTGCACCAACACTGAATGCATCTGGATGCTCCACGTTTCATAGGAGCCATCCTCCAGCTTATCGATCTGATACAGGTTACTCATTCCGGCAATCTTGAGTAGACTCCAAAATCTAACTCCCACTACACGTTTCTCCTTTAGGCAGCTCCTAGGGCGCTGGGCCCATAACCTGTTGTTTATTGAAAAGGTGCTCCAAGTGTGGAACACTGTCAACCATAATTGGAAGATCCTAATCTTCACCCAAACTCAGCGAATTGAGAGCAAAGGCCGAAAGAGTAAACGCGAAATAAAAAGTCTTGAGCCGCGCGTCCGAACACGAAGAACATTTATTTGAAACTGAAACTGATACACTTAAAAATGCCAGCTTCATGCGGCTGCTTATTTACTAATATATATACATACATACAGTTCATGTGTATGTATGTATGTTCTCATACAAAATTACATATGCAAGTTAACACAAGCCAACGTACTAGAACAGTTGGCTCAGTGTGCGAAATATGATATAAAAACGTCAAAAGTGCTGACCCGGCATTGGGCCGGAAACTTGTGCGCAGACGGCAATCACAGCATATTTGCGTGGCCGCTGCGATTCTTTTGTTAGCTTTAAGAATCATTTTATATTTCAGTTCGTTTTGAAGCCTCATTGAATAAAGAGCACAAGCTCATATGAGAACAACTCCGGCAATAGCCGTTATTCTTTTATTAAAATAAAACTGACTGAGTCCCTAGGCCAGCAGTTAAGAAGGGTAGTCCCCCTTCCATCATAATCTTCTTAATTGGCGCTCAACAAGTGGTAGGAACCACCACCCACCACCACCACCATCACCAACACCGCCCACACAGCGAGAAATTTACGAAATTTGCGACAGCGGCGCGGGAAAAGTGAAGGGAATTAGTGATCAAACAAACACACATACACCAGAAAAAAATTATGTGAGTGGGAACCGATGCTAAATGCATTTTAAGTCTGCACAGAAACGTAAATTTTTTAAATAAAAAGTACAAAATATAATAATAAAATAAATTAATAACCAGCAGGTACACTGAAACATGGTCTCGTGTCAATGGGAATGAAATGGAGTGGGCGGAAAATTGCCGTGGTTGTAGTTGCTGCGGCTGCTGCTGATTCTCCCTGAAATGAAACACTCGGGATCGACTTCACGAAAATTCCGTACTTTATTCGCGCACTTGTAACTTAAGACTACCTTAACACTAACAGTGGAAATACCGCGGGACCGCGGAGAGGTGAATACCTTGCGGAAAGGGAGGAGAGCGAGAGGAGAGAAGGAGAGCGCGAGCAGCGGTGCTTGCGAGCCGTGGAGGAGCTTTGAGTGCAAGCATTGGCCGCTTACACTGCCGCTCAACTGTTTGCGCCCTTCCGGCGTGAACATTCTCCCCCCCCCCCTTGCGTAGGCAAAGGTATCCCTGGCCGGCTAGACAGCAGTACCGGCCTCTTCATTTCGTGCACGCTCCAGAAACGGTCCATCCGAACACCGTGTTCTGCGCGACGGGCAACCCATCATCAATTTTTAGGAACCATGGTTGGATCAAATTGGCATATACATCTGATCCCAACACGAGGGAGATGGAGGCCGGCCGGTGGAAGCGCTCGTCCGCGAGACGAACACCGTCAAACTTGGCCCTGGCGGCGTCGCTCAGAGCTCGGATGGGTGTTCGGATCCTTAGGCTGGGTTCGATCTTCAGGACGACGTTGAGTCGGAAGGTGCTTGTTCGGGACCGGAGTGTCACCGAGCAGACCTCGTTGCCTCCCAGCCGAGTGATGGGCAGCCGGAACGCAGCCGCTAACGACCGGTCGATGCTGCTCACCGGCATGCATGGGTCGATCATGGCCCCGGTCTCGAAGGTCTTCGAGCCCGTGTCCAGCACGACGATGGCTGTAGGCAGTATGGGGACAGCCTTCTGCTGCTGCTGACGCGGGCGATTGTTGGCGACTGGTGGCGGAGTGCGGGAAATCCGGACCGGACGAGGTGCAGCGGGATGGCGCTCTCTGCGCGTCGGAGCTGGTAGCGCTGCCGGGTGGTCTCCTCCACACTTCTTGCATCCCTCTTGGCTGCGACAGTCTCCTCCTGAGTGCTGATGGGCGAGGCAGTTCGAGCAGTACTTATTAATAAGTACTGCCCGAAGGCGCTTTTCAGCGCTCAGTTTGTGGAACCTCGTGCACTTTCGAAGAGGATGGATTCCAGAGCAGACTCGGCAGCGGTAGGATTTAATACCTCGAGTACGTCTGCTCTCCAACGACTGGGTGGCACGAGGACGAGGAGCCATTATTGGAGGAAGTGGGTAAGTCTGCCAATAAAAGAAATGAAAAAGCTTAGTATGAGCCGACTACTATTTGGGCCCTGGAATGTGGGAAGTGCCCTAATCCCTAGGAACGGAGGACTCTTTGTCCTCCATCGGTAGTAGAATAACTTTGTGGACAGGGCGTTTTATGGTGCCGCGAGACGTACGGATCTCAACGACTCGAATGCGGTCGTCGGCTCCTGGAAAGGCAGAAACGATTCTGCCGAGCCGCCATTCGTTCGGTGGTAGATTGTCCTCCTTGACAACTACCATATCGTCGGCTTGGAGGTTCCTGGTCGGAAATTGCCATTTGTTTCGTTTATGGAGTTCTTTAAGATACTCCTCTTTCCACCGTGCACTAAACTGCTGATGTTGTGCCTTGAGGTGTTGCCATCGATTTATTATCGACTTGGCTTCGCCCTTTATCTCGGGTTCCGCCGTGGAAAGCAACGGCCCTCCAATAAGGAAATGGCCTGGTGTGAGGGCCAGCAAATCTGAGGGATCTTCGGACATAGGGGAGAGGGGTCTAGAGTTGAGGCAAGCCTCAATCTTAGCGAGAAGCGTCGCCAGCTCCTCAAATGTATATTTGCGGACTGACGTCGATTTAAGGAACAGGGTTTTGAAGCTTTTCACCCCTGCTTCCCACAAACCCCCCATATGTGGAGCCCCTGGTGGGATGAACCGCCATACAAGTCCCTGATGGCTATATGCATCAGTCACGGACTCTTTGATAGCTTGGAGAAAGTCCCTGGAAATCAAAGTTGCCGCCCCCACAAAGGTTTTACCATTATCCGAATGGACCCGCTGAGGACAACCGCGCCTCGCTACGAAACGAGCAAAGGCCGCTAGAAATTTCTCGGTTGTTAGATCGGAAGTGGGTTCCAAATGGATAGCCTTCGTGGAAAAGCACACAAACACACAAACATATCCCTTCGTTATGAGACACGCTCTCCCTGTATAATTTTTTATTTCGAAAGGGCCGGCATAGTCGATACCCGTGTAGGTGAACGCCCTTGAAAAGGAGACTCTATCTGTCGGGAAGTCGCCCATCAGCTGTGTTTGGAGCCTCTTCTTGTAAATCGTGCAAATCTTACACGGATTGACCACAGCCTTCACCAGATTCTTGATTTTAGGAATCCAATACTTTGTTCGGATCAGGCGTACGATCAATTGACTACCGCCATGAAGAGTAATTTGGTGAGTAAATTGGACGATGAGGCGCGACAGTCTACAGTCATAGGGGAGAAGAATCGGATGACGTTCATCATATTGCAGGGTTTTGGATGCAGTGAGACGGCCGCACGCCCTTAAAAGGCCGTGTTGGTCAATGAACGGGAACAAATTCACCAAAGGACTTGACACTGGAAGAGGCCTTTTCTCGGTCAGATGCTGAAGCTCTTGGCCATATGCTCTGCGCTGCGCAATGGAGGTCAGAGTTCGTTCTGCCTCTCGGATCTCTTTACTTGTAGGTCGTGAACTGGGCAAGAACGAACCTTTGCGGCAGCGTTTAAGGAAGCGTTGAACATAGACCAGAACTCGCAGAGCCTTGTCCAATTTGGAGAAACGTTCGAGAAAGTCGATGGACGGGCCCTTGACAAAATGCACTTTGACCGCGCGCTGCTCTAGCTCTGTCACTGGAAGAGTGTCGCTTTGTGCTGGCCATAGCTCTCGTGGCCCTTGCAGCCACTCTGGTCCGTGCCACCAGAGATGGTTTTCTGCCAATTCATGTAGGGATACGCCTCGACTGGCTAGATCGGCGGAGTTTTGTTCTGAGCGAACGTGTGCCCAACAGTCGACTGGCGTCGCCTGCGTGATCTTGGCAACTCTGTTGGCCACAAATGTGGTCCAGTTGCACGCAGGCTTTCGTAGCCAGGCTAAGACGATTGTGGAATCTGTCCAGCAGCGGATATCTGAACTGGCGGAGGGCATGTGCGGAAGGATTGCTGTCACCATTTCGGTTAACAGCACGGCACCACAGAGCTCTAGCCGAGGAAGGGAGACGGTTTTTACCGGGGCCACTCGTGTTTTGGCTGTAAGCAGGCGAGTCAGGATCTTTTGCCCCATCTCGACGCGGATGTATATAGCCGCTCCATAGGCTCTCTGAGACGCGTCACAGAAACCGTGGTGCTCTATGATTACCTCATGCTGGTACCAGATCCATCTCGGAACCCGGATCTGGTTGAGGTCGGAATACTCATCTAAAAACGATTGCCACCGCTGACTCATTTCAGTGGGAAGCTTATCGTCCCAGCCTAAGTTTTGCAACCAAATCTCCTGCATGAACATTTTTGAACGGATTATGAACGGCGCGAGCCACCCGGCAGGATCGAACAACCTAGCGATTTGGGACAAAACTTCTCGCTTTGTATGGGAGGGTTCCACAACTATGTCGGGGGGAACGAAATAGAATTCGTCGGACTTTGCCCTCCACCGAATACCGAGCGTCTTGGCCGTGCTTTCGGCATCGATGTCGAGGAACTCGCTATGAAGGAGGTGCTCGGCCGGGACGTCTTTAAGGACGCTTTTGTTGTTCGAGGTCCACTTTCTTAGCGGAAACCCGGAGGCACTTAGGGCTGCTTGCAACTCTCGAATTGAACTTTGGGCTTCGTTTAAGGTATTCGCCCCTGCCAGAACGTCGTCGACGTACATGTGCTGCTGGATGATGCGGCTGGCATTTGGAAATGGCACTTGGATATCCTCTGCCAGCTGTTGCAAGACTCGAATAGCGAGGAAGGGGGCGCAGTTGACCCCGAAGGTAACTGTTTTTAGTTCAAAGTCTCGGATATCTCCTTCCTTGTTTCGGAACAGAATTCTTTGAAACGGGGTATGTTTTGGATCGACCCAGATCTGACGATACATTTTCGTAATGTCTGCACTGAAGACGTATTGAAAATAACGCCATTTCAGGACCTGGATCGTTAGATCGGATTGTAGGACTGGACCAGCATGAAGTATATCATTTAAGCTGGTCCCATTTGCCGACGGACTTGAAGCGTTGAATACAACGCGAAGCTTTGTAGTGGTGCTTTCGGGCTTAACTACCGCGTGATGAGGAAGATGATACGAGGGAGAATCGTGAGTCGGCGGAACTTCTTTCATATGACCCAGATCCAGGTACTCCTGGATCACGCTGTCATATTGCTCTTTTAAGGGAAAGTCTCTTTTTAAACGATTTTCGTTTCTAAGAAACTGAGCCAACGCAATGGACCTTGAATATCCTAAATCGGATCCGGTATTCTCGGGATCCCGGAACGGGAGCGTCACCACGTACCTCCCGCTTGCGTCTTTTGTTGTTGTTTGGAGGAAGTTCCTTTCACAATAGGAGTCCGACTCTTTTACCATCTTTACTGGTAGATCCTCCACCTCCCAGAACTTGCTGAGAAGCGTGTCGAGCGAATCAGGGTCGCCTGTTTGGTGCACCTGGGTCGTGAAGGATGCGACCCGTTTCGGCTTACCCTTGGAAATCGGCCCCGTTAGCACCCACCCGAAAATAGTTTCTTGGCCCAGGAGCGAGCCGCAAATATTTTGTCGGGTGCCATCCATCATTATGGATGGTAGAATGTCAGCCCCGATCAGTACATCAATTTGAGAGCTCTCAAAAAAGGTAGGATCTGCCCAGCGGAGTGCGGGCAGGTCCTTCAAAGAATTCCGAGGGATAGGAGGGATAGGAGGGCAGTTTGCCTGAGAGCTTCGGAAGGACGTACGCTTCAGTGTCTAACTGTAGACCTGGCTTAGTAGGAGCGCGAATCCCGAAGTGACACAGCTTCGAGGATTTCGCGGAGACCGAATGATTTAACCCGGAGACTTGGGTCTGGGTGTTGCGGAATGGCAACTTGATGAGGTTGAACAGGCGTTCTGAAATGAACGTCGCCTCGGATCCCAAGTCGATTAAGGCTCGGGCTCGGTAGTTCGTCCCCAAATGGCACACGTCAATCATCGCTGTGCTCAGTAGGACGGCTGAAGTGCCGGACGCGAAGAAAGTTTGCACCGCTGAGGTGCTTGCCGATGCATTACTGCTAGAGGGTCTCGGAAGTTGCTGTGTAGGGGGCGAGGTTGAGGAACTCGCATTTTCGGAATTTGGGGGGCTGCGATGCAGCAGCGTATGGTGCCTGCCCTTACATGTAAAGCAGCTGTGTGTGCTTGTGCAGTCACGTAGCTGGTGACCTCTGGAAAAACAATTCAGACATAGCTGCTTCTTTTTTATATATCCGGAGCGCGAGTCAACAGACATTTGAAGAAAACGCGGGCACAATCGTACCGGATAGTTCTCCTTAGAACATAAGTCACACCCTTTCTGTTTGGTGCTGACCTTTGTCTCGAAGGATTGAAGCCTTTTTGGAACCGCCTGAGTCGGTTTCATATCTTCGATGGCTTCCAATGTCCGATACCTTTCGCTCAGGAAGGCATTCATTTCTTCCCAAGCTGGGATCTCGGACTTGGCAGTTAGCGACTGTTCCCATAAGGACAGGGTCTGCTTGGGCAGTTTGCTCGCGCAAAGGAAAACCAAGAGACAATCCCAGTTTTCTGTGGATACCTGGGAATGCGCCAGTGCTGTTAAACACCCCTGAATCGTGGATTGTAGCTCTTTTAAAGCATGACCAGATTCTTGCGAAATTGAACTCAAGTTAAAAAGAAGCTTGAGCTGGCTGTTGACTAAAAGTCGCTTATTTTGGAACCGATCTCGCAGCGCCTCCCACGCCGAAGCAAAACCATCATTCGTGAGAGGAGATTTCGCCACGATGGCTTTTGCTTCGCCACTTGTTTTCGTGAGGAGATGGAATAGCTTCTCGACCGGAGTCAGCCTGGGGTTGTTTACGTAAATTGCCGTGAATAGGTCCCGGAAAGTGGGCCATCGGAGGTAGTCGCCATCGAAGACTTCCGTGTCGCATGGAGGTAAGCGGCAGCCGGACGCAATTAGCGGCTGAGAGGGTGCTTGCGCGACTTGAGGCGTTGCTCTGTCGATTGTTTCGCCAATTTGTGCTGCACATGACTCGTATACTGAGTAGCAGTAGTCATATTTGGCCTGGAGAATAGGCACTGTGTCGAGGGATCCTTCTTGGGCCATTAGGTCAGAGCATGTTTCGTACTCTCTTTCCACTTTGTCCCATAAGGCTCGCACCTGTTGCAGACGTACTTGTAACGTGTGTAGGGACGGAGAGGCTTGATCAGGAGTGTTGATCTTCGCTTCGAAAAGGCTTACGCGATCGCTGACGGCGATGAATTTATGCGGGCGTTGGCTGCTCAGAGGATGCCATTTTCTTTGTGTTAGAGCGTGTGACGCGGAGGAAATCAGTCCCGACAGCGGAGGGACTCTCGGATTTTCTCGATAGAGAAGACTCACTAGACGCTCGCGTCACTGGTCGGGAAATGACCAACCTAGGAGTTGTCTTCGAACTGGTCGATGGCAAAACCTTTGCTTTCGGAGTGGGAGTCGCGGGTTTGACCCTAGGACTAACGGACTTGGGTGCTGGCTTACCGCGAGTGGATAGCGGAGATTGCGGGTTGAATTTTTGTTCTTTTCCAGGTGCGGTGGTCTTTTTCTTGTCTCCCTCTAGGGGCATGCTCAGCTATGCCCTAAGAGAAGGAAGTCAAGAAGGCCTGCACGCCGCAAACAAAAAAAGTGTGGAATTGAAGAAAAAAAAAAAAAAAAAAGCAACAAAAAAAAAAAAACCAGACACAGAGGGCACCAAAATCTGGATGGACAAAGGATCCCGTCGGAATTCGGGAGAAAGTTGCAATTGGGATCTGGAGATTGGAGCACGAAAGAAACAAAAATCGCAGTCTTTGTGAAATAAGGCCCAATAGATCTTCAATCAACTGGAAAAAAGCTTAAATGAAGCACAATATAGCTAAAATTCAGTGTGAAAAAAAATAGCTAGGAGGATTCACAAAAGAAAACCAACAGCTAGAGTGAAGTCCACAAGAAGATATAGCTATATTGGTGGTCTAGAAAAACAATAGCTCAAATTTATATAAAAAAAACTATGAATTGCAACTTCTGGAAAAATAGCTTAAAAAAAAAATAGCTACCAGCTGGAGTCTGGATAATAGCCAAGGATTTATAAAAAATCGCTACCGACTAAAAATCCCGAAAAGCAAAAAAAAAAAAAATAGCTAATATATAGAAAATAGCTATAAAACAGCTACAAAATAGCTAGATATAGCTAGAAAATTAAAGTTTAAATTTATAAAAAAAAATAGCTACCGGCTGGAGTCTGGAAAATAGCCAAGGATTTATAAAAAATCGCTATCGACTGGAAATCCCGAAAAACAATAGCTAATATATGGAAAATAGCTAGAAAATTCAAGTTTAAATTTATAAAAATAGCTACCGGATTTAGGACCACAATTTTATTATTTTAATTTAGGAACCAGAAATGGGAGCCAGAAATAGCTTGTAAAAAAAATTATTATTTGGGTTAAATAATTATTAAATAATAATCAATAATAATAATAATTAAAACAATCGTTTCTTTCCTTTTTTTTTATTAAATTATTTATTTTTAAATTTTATCGTCGGACTTATTTATTTTATTTTATGTCTCGACAATAGGGTATTCTCTCGTCGCTATGCGCTGGTTTTTTTGTCAGGGCAATAACGAACAAAGAGGAGACGAAAGAACTTGCACTTGGCAAGTCTGTGTAAGTCGCGACTGTGTGTATGTGAATATCGTTGGAATCTATGTATGACAATGGATATGTCGTAATGTATGTATTTGGCTATGTATATTTGTGTGTATGTGAAATTTTTGGTGATTATATGTATGTGTATATTTAATTGAATTTAATTAAATTTGTATATTGTATTGTATTGTTGTATTTGTATTGGGTTGTATATTTTATTGAGGCACAAAAAAAAAAACAGCAGTTTAGCAGCGGACGATAACAGTGAATTTTGGACAGTGTATATATATATATATGTACATGCGCTTGGATATCAGCGGAGCACCGTGAGACGAATTAGGGGGCCGGTATTGGCAAAGTGCTTGTTTATGCACTTAAAAAAAGTAATCACGGTGGCTGGGCGCATGTACTTATATATTTTCACTTTTCACTTGATACGGATGGACGGAAAGAATAAACGCCGTTGGAAAAACGAAAATGGCGACCACGGACGGAATAGGATTTAAAGCCGTACTTATCTTGAATTTTCCGCAAGGAGCGCTGGCAGGATCAGAGCTCATCCGGCTCGAAGGACCATGAAATGGAGTGGGCGGAAAATTGCCGTGGTTGTAGTTGCTGCGGCTGCTGCTGATTCTCCCTGAAATGAAACACTCGGGATCGACTTCACGAAAATTCCGTACTTTATTCGCGCACTTGTAACTTAAGACTACCTTAACACTAACAGTGGAAATACCGCGGGACCGCGGAGAGGTGAATACCTTGCGGAAAGGGAGGAGAGCGAGAGGAGAGAAGGAGAGCGCGAGCAGCGGTGCTTGCGAGCCGTGGAGGAGCTTTGAGTGCAAGCATTGGCCGCTTACACTGCCGCTCAACTGTTTGCGCCCTTCCGGCGTGAACAGGGAATAAAAAAATAATATAAATGTTCTTCATAACAGCGCATACGTTCATTTGTTATTGTTGTTTTTTGTTTCCGTTCGATGTAAGCGCGACATTCGACGCTGCAGTCTTTGTCTTTATTTTTTTTTTGTTGTTGTTTTTCTTTGGTCAACTGCTACCCACACAGGCAGCTTTTGCATACCCAAGTGAATTGGACTGCTCATGCAGCCCACATTCTCACGGTACAGAAATAGTAAACCGTACTCCACAGACTTAGAGTCTGATAACGAAAATCAAGCTTCCCCTCTAAGATACGTAACCGAGAATCCCCCTGAAATGGCGATCGACCCAGAACAGCTCAAAGCTGTAATACAGGCAATTGTGGCCAATACTTTGGCGGACGAAGCTGCCAGAAATGAACTCGCGCGAAATGAAATGTGTCAGAAAATTCAAGAGCTGGCCAGCCAGTTGGCAACAACACATGTCGCGTCCACCTCAGCAGTGGCCCCCGTTATTAGAACATACGAGCCCATAGACATAACTAATAATTCCCCATGTAGCATGACTTTAGATGCCGTTAAATATTTGCCTGAATTCTCGGGATCACAGGAATCGTACGTTTCGTGGCGACAAGCGGCGATTGCTGCGTATCGCATATTCAAAGACTTCAACGGCACCTCTCGCCATTACGAGGCAGTGACAATTATTAGGAACAAAGTTAGGGGCGCGGCCAATAACGTTTTATCTTCGTTTGGCACTGTACTGAATTTCGATGCTATTATAAATCGGCTCGATTTCACTTACAGTGACAAGCGTCCAATGCATGTCATTGAACAGGACATGAGTACTTTAAGACAGTGGAACAACATGACCCTGTTACAATATTATGATGAGGTCGAGAAAAAACTCACCCTACTCACAGATAAAGCTCATATGTCCCACGAGCCATCGGTGGCAAAAATATTGTGCGAAAAGTTCCGAGAGGACGCCTTGCGTATTTTCATCTCGGGACTTAAACGTAACCTCACTGATGTTCTTTTCGCGGCAAAGCCGAAAGACATGCCGTCAGCTTTGGCCTTAGCACAAGAAGTGGAATCTAACCACGAGAGGTACGTTTTTGCAGCCAGTTTTGCAAAAAGTCAAGAAGACAAAGATCGCAAACCTGCTGCAAAAACGCAGGGTCGTCAACTTAACAGGTACGACCACCGTGACCTACAACATTATAACACCAAAAACCCATATTTTAGTAGGCAGCATAAGGCACAGGTGCACGCCGACCCGCAAAGTGCAAAAAATTACAAAGGCAACGGCACACCAGAGCCTATGGAGGTCGATCCATCGTTTTCTAAATTGCTGCAGCCGACCCAGGCAAATGCCTACCAGAACAGAAGACCAGCCACCTCTGAGCGCACAGGCGCTCTGAGGAAACAACAAAAAATTAACTTCATTATGCAGAATGCGGAAGAAAACACAGGAGCGTATGCAGCCGCCGCCTCCAAAGCGGCATCGAAAATAGACGACGATGCCATTGCCGAGTATGATTCTGACTACGTAAATTTTTTAGGGGAAAGTCCCTGTTACCCGTCATCAGACGACGAGTAGCGGGGGTACCAATGAATTTCCTTTTAGACACCGGCGCGTCAAAAAATTTCATCCGACCTCGCAAAGAGCTAAAGAAAATCCGCCCGGTGAACATCCCTTTTAAAATTCACTCAATCCACGGCACCACCACCGTTACAAAAAAATGCTTCGTCTCAATTTTTGATTTAAAAGCGACCTTTTTCATTCTACCAGACCTTACAACATTCGACGGGATAATCGGGGCCGATCTGTTAACACAGGCCGGTGCATCACTTTGCCTTGCTTCCGCCCAACTCAAGTGGGGTAAGGAAGTTGAGAAGATTTCATTCCATAAATGCACCGACGTCAACTTCACTAACGTGGAGTGCACAGATGCACTACCCTTGGCGAAGAAGGCATTTCTGGGGATGTTAAGGAGCCGAAAAAACGCCTTCGCAGATCCCAACGAGGCCCTGCCATATAACACATCGGTAGTGGCCACGATAAGGACGACTAGTGAAGAGCCCATTTACGCAAAATTATATCCATACCCAATGGGGGCAGCAGATTTCGTCAATAACGAAATCCAAGACCTGCTTAAAAATGGCATAATTCAGAAGTCGGTGTCTCCTTATAACAACCCAATATGGGTGGTTGATAAAAAAGGAACCGACGATGCCGGCAATCAAAATAGACGATTGGTCATAGACTTTCGTAAACTAAACGAAAGAACTATCCCAGACAAATACCCGATGCCAGATATCTCCATGATACTGGGCAACTTGGGCAAGGCCAAATTCTTTACGACATTGGACCTCAAGTCCGGGTATCACCAGATCGTCTTATCGGAAAATGACCGCGAAAAAACTTCCTTCTCCGTAAACGGAGGGAAGTACGAATTCAAGAGACTTCCCTTTGGCTTGAGAAATGCTGCCAGCATTTTCCAGAGAGCCATTGATGACATTCTCAGAGAACGAATCGGCAAGACTTGCTATGTCTACGTCGACGATGTAATAATCTTCTCAGAAAATGAGAATGCTCATGTCAAGCACGTGGATTGGGTTTTAAAAACCATAAGCGATGCAAATATGAGAGTCTCAGTAAAAAAGTCAAGTTTTTTTAAAAAAAGCGTTAACTTTCTCGGCTTTATAGTCACCAGTGATGGCACTACCACCGACCCAGAGAAGGTCAGGGCCATAAAAGAGTTCCCTGAACCAAAAACAGTATTTGAGGTTAGGTCGTTCCTAGGTCTCGCGAGCTATTACAGACGCTTCATTAAGGACTTTGCGGCCATAGCAAGGCCTATTTACGATATCTTAAAGGGCGAAAATGGAAGTGTAAGCAGACATAGGTCGCGACACATCCAAGTACAATTCGATGAGGCGCAAAAAAATTCTTTTGAAAAACTGTGGAACATTTTGGCATCAGAAGATGTTATGCTTAGATACCCGGATTACAAGAAGCCATTCCATCTAACGACGGATGCTTCAGCCTACGGTATTGGCGCAGTTCTTTCACAAGAGAACCGTCCTATTACAATGATCTCGAGGACATTGAAGGATAGGGAAATGAACTACGCCACAAACGAAAGGGAATTATTAGCCATCGTTTGGGCGTTGGCCAAGCTGCGACACTATTTATATGCGGTGAAAGATATAACTATCTTCACCGATCATCAGCCATTGTCATTCTCGGTATCAGATTCTAACCCTAACGCGAAAATTAAAAGGTGGAAGGGTCGCATCGAGGAAACGGGTGCGAAGGTAGTCTATAAACCGGGAAAAGAAAATTTAGTTGCTGATGCCCTATCTAGGCAGCAAATTAATGCCATAGAAGAACAGGTCGCAGAATCATGCGTTGCGACCATTCACCGTGAGATTTCCCTCACTCACACCATAGAAACAACGGATAAGCCCCTAAACTGCTTCCAGAACCAACTAGTTCTTGAAGAGGCCCGCTTTCCGCTGAAACGCTCTTTCGTTCTCTTTAAAGACAAGAAACGACATTCGATCAACTTCACCGATAGGGAGTCATTACTCAATGACCTTGCGGATACAATAGTCCCCAGGGGCGTAAACGCCCTCCATTGCGATTTGCACACGCTAGCAACGGTACAGGACGAATTAGTCCGGAGATTCCCGACTACAAAATTCTGGCACTGCAAAAACCGTGTTACAGACATTTTTGGGGTCGAGGAAAGAAGGGAAATCATATTAGCAGAACACAATAGGGCCCACCGGTCGGCCCAGGAAAATGTGAAACAAGTTCTCACAGAGTACTACTTCCCAAAAATGGCCAAACTGGCCAATGAAGTTGTCCAAAACTGCAAAACATGCGCGAAAGCCAAGTACGATAGGCATCCGAAGAAACAAGAGATTGGTGAGTCACCGATTCCCTCTCATATAGGAGAGATGCTACACATAGACATTTTCTCGACGGATAAAAAATATTTTCTCACTTGCATTGACAAGTTTTCGAAATTCGCCGTCGTACAGCACGTGCCGTCAAGAACAATTGAGGATTTGAAACCGGCCTTGTTACAGGTCATGAATTTCTTCCCAAAGGCCAGAGTGATTTACTGCGACAACGAACCATCGTTAAAATCGCACACGATCACGTCCATGCTAGACAACCATTTCGGCGTCAGCATCACCAATGCGCCACCCCTTCACAGTGTATCAAACGGGCAAGTGGAGCGTTTTCACAGCACTCTACTGGAGCTCGTCAGGTGCCTAAAAATTGACAAGGGCTTAAGTGATACCGTGGAAATAATCTTGGTAGCCACTACCAGATATAACAAATCAATCCATTCGGTCACCGATAAGATGCCAGTCGACGTAATACAAGAATACACGGACGGCACACAAGAACGGATTGCTGACAAAATTAAGAGGGCCCAGGACGTGCTAAGGTATAGGGAGAATGCTTCTCGACAAAACAAAGTCTTCGAAGTGGGCGAAAAGGTTTTGGTCAAAACTAACAGAAGGCTTGGCAATAAACTCACTCCCTTGTGTGAGGAAAAAACCATACAAGCAGACCTGGGGACCACGGTCCTCATTGAAGGGAGGGTGGTCCACAAGGACAACTTAAAATGACTCTCTCGCTTAATTTTAAATTTTTTATTATCACCAGCCATTTGGCAAACCTCCATTTAGTAGATATTAAGTCCGTTGCCAAAGGCGCGATGTTTTAGTTTTAGGATAAAAGTAATTGGTGATGGGATAAACCTCAGCGAACAAGAAAAAGCGACTAAAAAAATACATTTCCACAGGTGCAGAGTTTTCATCCTCCTCTCACTGGCATTGGTGTCAGCGCACATCACTAACTACTCACAGACAAGGTATATCCCCATCATAGATGGAGAGATCCTGGTGTGGGAGGAGTTCGCGTATGTGACCCACTCGGCAAATCTTTCGGAATACATGCGCATAATAGAAGAAACAAGCAGCATGAACGAGATGTTTCCACAGTCTCATATGAGGAGATTGCTAGAAGTGGATATCTCGCACCTTCGAGATACGCTGGATTCGTTGGAAGTCCACCATAGAAACGCAAGGAGTTTAGATTTTCTAGGCTCAATGCTAAAGGTAGTAGCGGGGACGCCGGATGCCGGCGATCTAGAAAGAATTAGATTCACAGAGTGGCAGTTGACACAATCAAACAATAGGCAAATCAGAATTAATACTAGAATACAAGATCGAATTAACCAATTAACAACAACTGTAAATCAAATCCTACAAACTCATAAAAATACCCAAATTGACATCGGCCATTTATACGAAACACTGCTGGCTAGGAATAGAATACTAATGATGGAGTTACAGAATTTAATGTTGGCTGTAACACTGGCGAAAATCAATATTGTCAGTCCAAATATCCTAGATCATGCAGACTTAAAATCAATTTGGCTGAAAGAGCCCACAGATACCCCCATAGGGGATCTTATGTCCGCATCGTCCGTTAAAATACTACAATCCTCCAACATGATACACTTTGTTATTAAATTTCCCAAAATAAAATTATCTTGCAAAAAGGTCACTATTTTCCCGGTCACTTGCAAAGGAGTTATGCTGCGGATAACTGACAACATGGTGGCAAAGTGTGGAGAAGAGGTCCATACAATCAAAGATTGCACCCCAACACCGGGGGCTACCTTTTGCCAACTATCAACGGAAAGCTCATGCGCCAGGGAACTACACACAGGCGTCCTAGCGCATTGTGAGTCGCAACCAAGCGACCTACACCCGCTTACCCGCGTGGGTGAGGGAATCATCATCATCAATGACCGGCCAGCCAGGGTCACGGTGGACAACGGAACAGAAGTCTACCTACGTGGCACACATCTCATCACCTTCAACGATCGTGTCGTGATAAACGCCACCACCTTCATAAATCACGACAAGGCCCAAACAAGAGCTCCAGGGGTAGCAAGTTCCCCATCATTGAATATCACCGCCAACAGAGATATTCTGAGTCTCCCCTACCTTCACCAGCTGAGTGAACGTAACTTGGAGTTCATCAAAGAGTTCGGGGTAGAAATTGATACCAACCATTCACATCGCATAATACTCATCGCAGCAGCGATTTGTTGCGCAATGATTTGTATCGGCATCACCTGTCTACGGTTCATCGGAGCGCGTAGATCTGCAATCCAACTAAACGGGATGATCGCTGAGTTAGGACCAACCGAGGACGGCCGGAATCTTGAAGGGGGAGTAGTTAACACAAGCCAACGTACTAGAACAGTTGGCTCAGTGTGCGAAATATGATATAAAAACGTCAAAAGTGCTGACCCGGCATTGGGCCGGAAACTTGTGCGCAGACGGCAATCACAGCATATTTGCGTGGCCGCTGCGATTCTTTTGTTAGCTTAAAGAATCATTTTATATTTCAGTTCGTTTTGAAGCCTCATTGAATAAAGAGCACAAGCTCATATGAGAACAACTCCGGCAATAGCCGTTATTCTTTTATTAAAATAAAACTGACTGAGTCCCTAGGCCAGCAGTTAAGAAGGGTAGTCCCCCTTCCATCATAATCTTCTTAATTTGCACATGTGGGCATTGCTTATATTCAACACTTTCCTCTTTTAACTGCCAGCCTTGTGGTCTGGCAGAGTAAGGAATAACAATGTGTTTTACGACGCTTAGACGAAGTTGACGAGCTGCCGCTCTTTATTCTGGCAAATGCAAGTTCAAACTGAAACTTAAAATGATTCTTAAAGCTAACACAGATTCGCAGCTGCGGACGGGTTTCCGGCCCAATGCTGGGTCAGCACTTTGAAATTTTGGCCTTAACCAAAAAAGTGGCTGCATAGTGCCAAACCAATGTATGGCCCTTACGCATCTTGTTATTCTAGTGTCTCTTATTTTATTGAAAACGATATTAATTCATTTAGGATGAAAATATGATTAGAAGTTGATGACAGGCAAACATTTGTCATATCTGAGGTTACAACACCTGCCATGTTATCTACGGTTTTTCTTTCCGTACAATATTAAGTAACGCCTTTAGAATAAAGCAATCTGATGCGAAGAAAATCCCAACGCAAATGGTCTACTCTTGGTTGATGACATCATTAAGCGTCCGGCTGAAACCGAATTTGGCAAAAAACAACAAAGTGCTTTGGTGGGTTGCAGAGCCGGTTAAAATCCAGAACCACAACAAAAAGTAAATTTCACCAACTTTCAACCTTCGCAGGATTTATTAAACAACTGAGTCAGGTTCATACAGCACGATAGCACTTTGCCACGCCCACAATATTGAATTTTGTTTTGATATTTTCGGATTTTTTTATTAATCGTTTAACTTTTTGACACACCCATCAAAACGGACGCCCACTTACGAAATTTTGTTTTTAATTTTTTTCTCAATTTCTACCGATATTCCAAAACAAAATATTTAAATTTCTCCTTCACACTTCAAACTTATTAAGAGGTATCTAATGGTCGGATATCTCGACTATAGCGTTCTCTATTAGACCTTGCAGTTGGTTAAGCCCGGTTCCCTCAGCTTTGAGAGAGAAGGGAAAATATGACCAAATTAACGGTGCTGAAAGCAGTGACCAAAAAATCGCTGGAGACAATCATTTATTGTTAGCCTTACATTACTTCGTTCTGAATGAAACTATATAAAGAAAAGTTTATTAATAGAAAGAATAACAATATTTAAGTGTCTGTATTAATGAGAAATGTCTACTTCACTTTGCTAATTGACAATTATAGTATCTGTAGATTTACCAGATAAAACTTTCAATTAAAATTACATTTTAAGAACAATAATATTTGTAAAATATTTGGATTGTTACCTGGTTAATAAATTTTCTAATAAATAAATGAAGTCGCTTAATATAACGCTATTCATTTCAAAATACAGCTCTTTTTGAATATGTATGTGACGGTATTGCAAAACCAATGTTGTTAATTGATGTATATTTCTTCCAAAGCTGCTATCTCCTAATATTAACCGTGTGTCCCAAACAAAAGATTCTATGACATTCTTTTTTTCCAAGAACTCCCAATGCTCCAGATTGCTCCTTAACTCAGGGTAGCGTGCTGATAGCACAAGATGTGCAAGCCTGCTCATTTCAGGGGTAATACCCGAAAATTGAGTTAGTTTTTCACATTTAACTAAAATATCCTTGTAAAACTTTGAAATGATTCGTATGACCAACAGAAAATCGTCTGCATTTTGAAATCCATACTTGTGTGACGAACGAAGAGTTTGTTCGTCAGTAATATTTCCAATCAGGTAATCTATAGCCAAGTGAAGAATCTATTAAACTTTATTTCAATTATAGCAACTACATTGTAATGGGTTTCTTACCTCAATTATTATTTCTTTATTATCAATGAATTTTAAGGCGTTCATTTTCTTAAGAATTATATTACTTCAAATATGCATGTGAAAACATATACATCACAGTATTGAGGGTCTATTAGCGACAAAATTGGAACAGTGGAATAAAAGACAAACATCCTCTTCCAACATGGTAGCTTTCGCATCAAAAGTGGACCCCTTACATCAACGAATATGACATATTTTTCCCTATGTCATATTTGAACGAAGCGGAATACCTGTAGTTTTTCCAAAAATCTATCGAAAAAACGACACGTATTCAAATATATAATGAGATCCAAGAAACTAGTTCTTTACGCATAGGTACAAGAAATGCACATTTGACTATGACCGGATCATCCTTTGCCCAACCCGTGGTGTGGTTAGGTGGTACATCTTTTACCAATATTTTGTTAAACCAAGAATGACTAACCTCGAGCCATATATTCAAAATTGTGATCACCGGGATTAAGCTAAACGCCATATTGTCAAGTTAACTATCGAAAGTCTCTCCCATTATTGACTGCAACTCCAAGATATTTGGTGTCGTTAGCAAGGGCGTGACCAAAATGTTTATGGTATTCCATTAGGAATTGACAAGATAAATAATAAAACATAAACGAAATAAAAATGAAAAAGAGAGTGAAAAAATAACTTATTTTGCAATTGTTGCATTTTGCAAAACTTATGGTGAACTGCCATCTGATTTCCCAAATAGCGCCTCTATTCTCCTTTTTAATGGTTGGAATATAAGCTATACACACTTTAACTGGGTGCCATTTCAGAAGGTCCTCAAGGTTAAGGAATGCCGAGGACGCACATGTTTCAATTGTGAGAAAACAACAATTTACAAACGGGCATTCTCTGGTAATCGCTTCCACCCTTTTTCGAATTTGTCTGGTCGAAATAAAAGATAAATGCCTTTTTTATATCAAATCAGAATCAGGATATTTAAAAGAAAATGTATTTGTGACCACATTGACAAATTTTACTTTACAAATTTTACCGTCGGCAACAAAAATTTCCGATTTGGCAAGGTGTAACGTGTAACGAAATAAAGTGATGGGAGACGAGAGTACCTGTACTTGCTGGTGCACGCTTTAGAGGCCGGCTCTAGCTCATGGCGTTGGGTGTGGTGGTTTTGCTTGTACAGATACCTTTTCGTTACATACATTATTGAATAAGATCAAGAAATTGAGCGTGCTTACAACAACAAAATAGAGGAGCTAGTATACAAAGTCGGAGGAAGCAAATTAATAAATTCGGAAGGGGACAGTTTTAGAACAGGAGGAAAAGGTTGAGAATTCGTCGCCTGTGAAACACCGATAAAATCGTGTTCGCGGATTGCCCTACCCTACCTATGACCACTTTCCTTTAGAGAATGGATCTAGTGGCCCCTTTGGTACCCTTCGTCCGGAGAAACATCAGCCTAGTCAGTATTTAAGTTTTTAGAAACTCATATTTTCTGTATTCATGGCTGATTAATAATTAATAACAATATTAATAGCTAAAAATAAGTACATAATAAAGTAACTAAGTACATAAATAAATATGAACTAAAGTATGTGGGAATTTAAGGCGAAGGGTTCTTTTGTTTTTGGTTGCGAATTCAGAAAAAAAAAGGTTTATAACGTTATTCAAGAAAGTTATAATTAGGGGTTTAAATGGTGCAGGTTGCTAATTATATATTTAAAAGAAGGAACTAAGCATTTATTTTAATCCTCTCATAATTTCCAGGGTAGTTTTTTTTCTATAATCTTGTTACATGAATTACTATTATTATTATTGTTGTAATGAATTATTAAAGAGAAAATAAAAAAAGAGTGGGTCGCGCATAAATTCGGTTAGATTTTTCTTTTTATATTCAATCGGCTACTTCCGCCACTCCATTAGGATCAAATAATTTATTTATATAGTGTTCACTGAATTCTTTATTTTCTTGTAAAACACATTTTTTTTTTCGCACGGGTCCCACGGCCACACCTCCCCGCCCAACCACCTTTTTCCGTACGGCTCGATTCGCGAGAAGTTAGACGCGATATAGAAAATAGAAAAGAATCGAGGAAATGAATATAATGTTAAATAACTATATTAAATATTAGCGTTAGTAGGATCTAATTATGTAATAGAAAAGTTAAAATCGATTGCTTTAAGAGCGGCAGAGAATCAAGATTACAGATAATAGGATAAAATCTATTATAGTCAGAACATAAAACTCTGTAAGGGTCATGCAACTCATAATTAGATCTCTAATAAATCTAAGGAGGTAATATACGGTTTGCATCCCAATTTAGGAACCGCAAGGCAAAAAGTAAGAAGTTTTTTTGGACCGATTCAATGCGGTCTGAGTGGACTGCGTATTGTGGACTCCAAACAGGTGATCCGTACTCGAGAATCGGACGGACTAACGAAATAAATAAGGTTTTAGTCAAGTAAGGGTCATCAAATTCCTTAGACCACCTTTTTATAAAACCAAGCACACCCCTGGCCTTATTGACAATAGACGAAATATATATATATTTTTTTTTTTGGCTTTTTTTTTTATTTATTGAATCTTCTTGTATAAGAACTAACAATAAGTTTAAAAATCTTAACTATAACAAGTATTTTTTGAACAGTTGTATTATTTTTCCAACTGTTCTATGATTAAACGGCCCTAATAATTTATTCGCTGGGTTGGTAGGTCCTTTCGCCGGAGACGGGAACGGCTGCTGAGCTGGATTAGACCTCGCGCTAGGTGGTTGGGGTGCTTGTAAAGCTTGCTATGGTATTTTTCCTTAAGTTCCGTGATTGCGTTGGTAACTGATGGGATATTTAGGTCTCTTTGGATGTTTTCACTCCGAACGTACCACGGTGCCCCAGTGATGGTTCTCAGAATCTTTGATTGTGCTCGCTGATGATGTCAATATTGCTGTTGCTGGCATTGCCCCATAACTGTGAGCCATAGGTCCAGATAGGTTTCAATATAGAATTGTAGAGCAAGACCTTGTGATCTAGGCTGAGCGGAGAACCAGAGTTGATGAGCCAGTGTAAGTTGTTGGCTTTGAGTTTAAGTTGGGTTTTTTTGGCTTCAATGTGCCTGCGCCATGTGAGTCTTCTGTCAAGGTGTACTCCTAGGTACGCTACCTCATCTGCTTTCGGGAGTGGTATGTTGTTCAACAAGAGCGGAGGACAGTCTTGTCTGTTTAGCGTAAACGTCACGTGCTTGCATTTTTGCTCGTTTACTTTTATTCGCCAGTCAGAGAGCCACTTCTCAATGTCGATGAGGTACAGTGCCAACTGTGCTGTAGCTTGGATAGGGGACCTTGAACGGCTAAGGATAGCTGTATCGTCGGCAAATGTGGATACCGTTAAGCGACTATTTGTAGGGATGTCGGCTGTATAGATGAGGTATAAGGTTGGTCCAAGAACGCTGCCTTGGGGGACTCCAGCCTCAATTGTATGATCAGTGGAAGTGGCAGTGTTGCACCGTACTGCAAACTTTCTGTCATAGAGGTAAGACTTTAGAAGTTTGTGTGTGCTTTCGGGTAGGGATGTTTTAATTTTAAACATTAGGCCGTCGAGCCAGACTCTGTCGAATGCTTGGGATACGTCTAAAAATACTGCTGTACAGTATTCGCGATATTCAAATGCAGTTCTTATTTCCGTTGTAATACGATTCACCTGTTCAATGGTTCCATGGCTTTCGCGAAATCCAAATTGGTGGGCTGGGATTATATTGTGGTATATCAGATGTTGATTAAGACGGATCAGCAGGCATTTTTCGAATAGTTTCGAAATACATGAGAGTAGACTTATTGGTCTGTAAGATGAAGCGACTGTGTGGTTCTTACCAGGCTTTGGAATCATTATGATAATCGACCTCTTCCATCGTTGTGGAAAGTAACCAAGTTTGGTGATGGCATTAAAGAGCTTGGTTATGTAGCGAACTGCAGAATGTGGCAGCTGGATGATCATTTCCGGTGTTATAAGGTCGCAGCCGGGGGATTTTTTCGGGCTGAGATTGTCTTTGATTATTTTAGTTACTTCTTTAGGACGAAACACAATTGGGGTGTGTTGCTGGTGGCGGTTTACGGGATAGGACGGTAGCGCGAATGTGCTAGTAGCCTGGTTTGGCGTGAACACATTTTGTAGGTGAGCGGCAAATGTGGTGGCTCTGTCTTCATCACTACGGGCCTCATACTTAGTGCGGACTTTATTGCAGATTTTTCAGAAATTTCAGATTGTGTGGGGGAGCGAATGAGCCGGAGAGTGAGAGCAGGAGAATAGGTGCAGAGTGCAGTTTATGTGCATGCAAAAAACAACTCCAAACAGCACTACGAACAACGCACAAAAGGGAGAGTAAACAAAACACAAATACGAAAAATGCAAAAGACTTTGTATATTTGTACTGTACAAATCACAAAGAATCACTCGCTAAGCGAACGTATCTTTAATAATTATGTTTACAATATATGATACTAAAAGATAATTTTTAAAAAGCTCGTCTGGTTTGACAAATACAAAATAAAAATCGGAGCTGAAAAAAACACGACCGTTCGCTTTGAAGTATGAAGCGATAATAAATGAAATAAAAATAAAACACACACACACATATGATACATAACATAACATAACACACATAATTAATCAAAATAAATACTATCTGACAATGGTCAGCTACTGGTGTGATGCACAGTCAAATATTACTAATAACATACTATATGATAATGGTCAGAGACTGGTGTAGTGGATACACAGTCGAGGATTATTAATATATAACTATTTGACAAGCGTCAGGGACTGTGTTAAACCCAATCGTAAATATTATTTTATCTGACAAGGATTCAGGGGCTGTACTAAAAGTACGAGCCGGTATACATAAATATAATTATGTAATTACGATCTGACTAAGTCAGAGGCAGTTTGCCAAATTAAAAATATAAAATGATTACTCTATTTTCAGCCGTTCTCTAAACAATGGCAGATAATGTAATTAAGCCGTTTCTTTATGAGGTTATTGAGATGTCCCTTCTGCACGTTGAATGAGAGAAATGACTACGAGCATTTGAAATATATTTGGAAGCCGAAGAGATCGGTTCTTCCTCTCGAAAAAGATGCAAGTTACTACATTTTGCGGTCTCAAAAATTCAGGCATTTAGCATTTTAATTCATCGGAAAAGCAAATTCATCTGATACAAAAATAGATGTATATAGGGTTCTTATAGATACGTGATTAAGAGTAAGTGATTACCTTTTGGGAGACATCTATTTAGAAGCCTTTCTTATAAGGATGGCGAGACCTTTGCAAAGCTTATATTGAGGTTACGTAACCAAATTAAAAAATGCGAGTTTGGAACTACTAAACCTGAAATCGAGGAGATTTGCTTAAAGGATAAAATCATTGATACATGGGCCACCGTAGACCTAAAGAGTAAACTTCTAGAGATGGAGTATAAGTCAGATAGAAGAGGAAATTAACAAACAGTCTGAAATAATGCGTCCACAGCTTAAGTCAGAAAAAATACAAAGGGTAACATCGTAAGACTTGAAGTCGCCCAACAATCAATTTGAGTGCGTCAGATGTGGTCGAAAAGGTCATAATGGCAACAGCCCCGCTTGTCCAGCTTTAAAGCAAACGTGCAATAAATGTACTCGCTTGGGTAATTTTGCACACAAGTGCAGAACCAATTTAAAGCGACCAGGTAGCCAAAATAACACCTATAATAATAAACGACTGCGCTCCAGCGTGCGTTGGGTAGAGCAAGAGAACGATAAGAAACCTGGAAACAATTGTTTAAAAATCATAAGTGACGACGAAGACGAATTGATAAAATGCCGAATAGGTGGTAAAGAAGTTTCTTTGATAATTGACTCAGGATCTCGGTTCAATTTCTGCAAGTAATTTGTATTTTTGATGCGCCCATATCTGTGAGCCGCAGATCCGAAATAATTGCACCGTTTTTTGTAATTAAAATTGGAAAACAATCACTCTTGACTCAACAACCAATGCGGCGCATACCAATTGCGTTGGAAAATAAGGTAATGACGAAATTGGACGAGACCCTTGCTCTTGATATTATTGAACCAGTCCTAGGTCATTCTCCTTGGATATCACCCATGGTAATAGCTTTTAAAGAATACGGCGATCTTCGAACATACATAGATATGAGACTAGCTAATAAAGCCATCTTAAAGGAGAACTATCCATTGCCCGTTTTCCTGACATTTATCATCAGACTGAGGGGCGCAAAATATTTTTTCTCGTCTTGACCTTAAAAATACTTGCCTTCAATTGGAAATCGATGAATCTAGCAGGCTGATAACTATATCTATAACTCGATAACTGATAACTATATAACTCGGAACAGTTTGTTTGGCTAAAATAAGAAACTTGTCCTATTTCGATCTTAATAATAAAACTCAACTGATAGCGGACGCTAGTCCTGTTGCGCTTGGAGCCGTGCTAATTCAGTTCACAGAAGACAACGAACTTAAAGTAATCTCGTTTGTTAGTCGAAGCTTTTAGGACGTTGAAAAACGATACTCCCAGACTGAAAAAGAAAATCTAGATTTAGTCTGGGCGGTTGAGAAGTTTTACTTCTATGAAGCAGGACTGCAATTTGAGATGGTGACAGATCACAAATCACTAGAAACAATATTTAAACCAACCTCGAAACCTCCAGCCCGAATTGAAAGGTGTCTCCTACGGATACAAGGCTGCTAAAAAACGGATGCACGGATAATGGGAGACAATATGTTAGTGCAATGTTTGAACAGTATTGCAGTTTGGGTGGTATTACCTTAATAAGGACCCCATATTGCGACCCCGTTATTCCTGCTCCTGCGACGAACCTGGAGAAGCCCGATCAACGCTCTTTGATAGAGTCACCCTGGAAGAGCAATACATCTCAACCTGGATTAAAAATCAAGCTGATAAATAAAGAAGGGATGTGGGTACCGGTGCGAGAGGGAAATCGGCAAACGCTCACTCTCTGAGATAGAACCTGAGAGCGAACGGAAGTAGTTATGAGAGTTGGCAAAGGAAGCAGATGAAACAAAATTGTCCAAGCGCTTCAAATGGATATGCCAATCACGCCGTTTGAACCCTGCGAGGTAGCCGAAGTCATTGTGCGCCAGAGTAACAACAAAGCACCTGGACATGACGTCATCTGCAACGCCACATTGAAGGCCCTGCCCAGACAAGCGATCCTCTACATAACGTTGGTTTTCAACGCTATTGTGAGGTTGCAATACTTCCCTTATCAGTGGAAGCTCGGGATAATCACCATGATCCACAAACCTGGCAAGCCGGAAAGGGAGCCCGCCTCCTACCGTCCGATCAGTCTCCTCCCTTCAATTTCGAAGGTGTTTGAGAGACTGATTGCTGTCCGGATTGTAAGGATTATGGAAGCCCAGGGGATTACCCCTGAGCACCAGTTCGGTTTCCGTGCTGGCCACTGTACTGTCGAGCAGCTCCATCGAGACGTCGAGCAAATTCTGACGGCCTACGACAGTAAGGAATATTGTAACAGCCTCTTCTTGGATATTCGAGAAGCGTTTGATCGAGTGTGGCACATTGGACTCCAACTGAAAATCAAGCAGACGCTGCCTGCTCCATATTTTGGGTTGCTAAAATCGTACCTGGAAGGAAGGAGAATCGCTGTGCGCTTTCATTCAGCAATTTCCACCGAGCACAACGTGGCAGCTGGTGTTCCACAAGGTAGTGTCCTCGGCCCCCTGCTCTACTGCCTGTATAGCCACGACATGCCGCAGCCGGATGTAAGCCTTTACGGGAAATCTATGTTGGCCACATTTGCTGATGACGTGTGCGTCACCTACAGGTCCCGATGCGAGCACGACGCAGCCGATGGTATCCAGGACTTTGCATACCGGTTCTCGGAATGGGCAAGACGTTGGAACATTGGCATCAATAGCAGTAAATCCAACAACGTCTGCTTTACTTTAAAGCGGAGAACGCCACCGCCCGTCTACATCGAGGAAGCCCCCGTACCACAGCCGAACGCAGCAAAGTACCTTGGAGTGCTTCTGGATCGCAGACTCACATTTTCCAAGCATGTGACCGTGCTAAGGTGGCGAAGCACTACTGGCTACTTTGTTCGCGCAGTAAATTGTCGCTATCCAACAAGCTGACAATTTACAAACAGACCTTAGCACCAAACTGGAAGTATGGGTGCCAAATCTGGGGCTTGGCATGCGACAGCCAAATCAAAAGAATCCAGGCTATTCAAAATAAGGTAGCAAGACTTATCACCGGCTGCGAGTGGTTTGTTCGAAACACCACTCTGCACCTGAAACTAGGAACGGTATTTGACGAAATAAACCAGCACTCGAGCAGCAACCAGCACCATGACAGGCTGGAGCGCCACAGAAATCGGCTGGACAGGCTGGAGCGCCACAGAAATCGGCTGGCCAGCGCTCTAAATAGATCTGGATCTCTAGATCCAAGGAGGCTCAATAGAAGGCAACCGAGGGATCTCATTACCCGATCTCCTTTGACAAGGGTCCGCAGAAACTGACGCTTATCTTAAATCCTATTTGTTAATTTGTTATATGTGATTGTTATGTAATTCTAGTTAAATTACTGTAAATTTGAAAAAGCTAACTATAGTTAGCCGGCGAGCCCAAAATGGGCTGAATTAATAGATAAGAAGGACACAAAGGGGCTTCATGACTTCCCCGTATGCCTTAATAAATAAATTAATTAAAAAAAAAAAAAAAAAAAAAAAATTGTGTTTGAAATCAAGTTTTAAAGTATTCAATAAATATTCATATTATACAAAACTGTTGAGTTATTACAATTGTTTTCAGCACTTTCACCGTCGATCTGTTCTTTTCGTTTATTTATCGAAGTGGACCACTTCTCGTGACGTATTCTGCTGATAGCTATCATAATGGACAGCTGACAGGGTAAACCAATTGTGCTGGCGGCACATTCTGTCAATACAGCCAAAGGAGACGCACTGTTCTTCACCTTATTCGGCCATGACATGGCTCCAGTTATAAGCTAGCCAGACAGGTACAGTTCAGGAAAAGGATATGCTTCCGGAGAACCTCTTTATAAAAGAAGTAGCAAATTGGAATCTCTAAATCACTCCTCATTTGCAGCACCTCTAGACATCACCATGTCAGTATGGTTTTATGAAACGAGGATCAAAAACCACTAACCCTTTGGAGCTAACTTCCTTCGTAATATAGGGCTTCAAAAATAATCTTTAAGCATATGTCATCTATACTGACTTTACTAAAGCATTCGACTCAGTTAATAATTCTCTTCTCGTGAGGAAACTTGACTTATTAGGTTTCCTTGTTGATCTTCTAAATGGATTTTAAGTTATCTAAATGGCAGGAAGCAACGGGTCCTCTTTTAAAGTTCCCTTTCTTGTATTTTCCGAGTCACATCTGGTGTCCCGTAAGGAAGCAACCTTGGTCCGGGTCTTTTTACCTTTTTTATTAACGACCTTCATTTAGTAATAAAACATTGTCGCGTACTTATGTACGCAGACGATGTTAAATAATGGCTCCAGTATAAGGACATTTTTTGCTACTTAAACATGCAATCCGATCTAGATAACTTTCAAATATGGTGCAGTGATAACGTACTAAACTTAAATGGCTCCAAGTGTAAAGTTATGAACTTTTGTCGTGTCAACCCAATACACAAGACGTACACTCTAAAGGGGTCCGCTGGTGTTCTTCTGGACCCCAAACTAAAATGTTCGGAAATGTTCTTAAATGTTGGGATGCAATGCTTATATTACCTCCTTATTCCAGTAGAATACTTTAAAATAATTTACCTTCCCTAGCTAACCGTAGAACGGTGCTCGGAAAAGTCTTTATTTGTGAGCTTTGTGATGAAGTTGATAGTTCCGACTTGGTTAGTCGGCTAAACTTCTCTATTCCTAGCAGATTCACTAGAAACTACATACCCCTAATCTTAAGAAATTGTAGAAACAACTATGAGAATTAAGTTTGTCTTTGATGGCATCCCACAAGGTTCTGTCATCACGAGATTTAAACTCCTCATATATATTGGGGATATCATTCAAACATATTTGGGTATTCTTCAGACACTTTTCTAGAAATCTATATGTTAATTATACCCATTACTCGTAGAGTAAAAGGATATACTAGATTTGTTAAAAAGTGTGTAACAGGCAGAAGGAAGCTTTTCCGACTATATAATGTATATGTCGCATTACGAATGTATTTTGACCACTGTACGTGTCTGTCATATTATTAGCATGGTTTGACCACTGTGCTTGCAAGACGCAGCTGGGCAATGAGTTTGGTATATTGTGAGGTCATTCTTAGAATTTGACTACAACGTAGAATATGACTGGCGCCAAAGTACCGTTACGAGTGAGGCGACGGCGTTGTCGCGCTGTCGCCAAGTGTAGTCCAGCTAGGGTATGTAAAGGATAGATCGATGCGTAGAAAATACGATCAGTTGCATACAGACGATCGCGCACGCCGGTTGGAATTCGCTTCACTCGAAAAGTTTATTTGCCAATATGGAAGATCAGGCTCAAGAAAATGCCAACGCTGCGACATATATATATTCTTGATCAGGATCAATAGCCGAGTCGATCTGCCCATGTCCGTTTAGGAGGTTGAGATTCAGCATACAGATTCTAGAGACAAAGACAAAGTGTAAGTTTGTCGACCGATGTTGCCACGCCCACTCTTACGCCCACAAGCCGCATAAATCTGCCACGCCTACACTTTTGAGAAATGTGTTGATATTTTTCACATTTTTATCAGCCTTGTAACTTTCTATCAATTTGCAAAAAAAAAATTGTGCCATAAAGCCGCGAAGCCGGTAACGACCACACCTTTGAACAATTTTTAAATTTTTTATTCCGGCAGATAGTATCCTCATGTCAATACAATACGCCTTTAATTCGTAGTCTACAATGATGGTCCATTCCGAAATTAACACTTTTTCAGTGCCAAGCACTTAAAGGAAGAACAAGAATCAGCAAAATTGGGAGTACTGGAACTTAACTGTCTTCTTATGTGTTGGGATGATGTCTTTTATAACCGATTATTCATAAATAGAGATGGTAACTTTTTCTTCAAAATCGCCTAAACCAAACGCTGGGCTGGTTGTCGTTCCGGTGCAGTCGGCTTTGGCTGCATACTCGAATAAGTTTTCTTGCAAGAGAATTTGGATGTGAGGCTAGTTTTTCTTTGTATTTTACTTTCTCTGTGTATAGTCTCGTTCCGAAGATACCATGGAGCTCCAGTAATGATTCTCAGAATCCTAGACTGTGCTCGCTGTACTATGTCGATGTTGCTTCTCGATGCGGTGCCCCATAGCTCGGAGCCATAAGAGGAGTTATATAAGAGGACTTTGTACTCCAAGCTTCGGGGAGAGCGAACGTTTAGAAGCCAGTGTAGATCCATTGCTTTTAGCCTGAGGTGCGTCGTCTTGGCCTTTATGTGTTTCCGCCAGGTGAGCCGCTTGTCCAGATGAATACCGAAGTATGTTACGTTATCGGCTTGTGGGATGAGCCTGTGGTTCATTACCAAGGGCGGGCAGCTTTGTTTGTTTGTTTTTTTTCCCGCCCAACCGACCGAGGGGCTCTGCCGTGTATCGTACGGCTCGATTCGCGAGAAGATATAGACGCGATATAAAAAAGAGAACAGGAACGAGGAATTGAATATAATGTGAAATAACTATGTTAAATATTAGTGTTAGTAGGATCTAATTATGTAATAGAAAAGATAAAATAGATTGCTTTAATAGCGGCAGAGAGTCAAGATTACAGATAATAGGATAAAGTCTATTATAGTCAGAACATAAAACTCTGTAAGGGTCATGCAACTCATAATTAGATCTCTAATTAATCTAAGGAGGTAATATACGGTTTGCATCCCAATTTAGGCGCCGCAAGGCAAAAAGTAAGAAGTTTTTTTGGACCGATTCAATGCGGTCCGAGTGGACTGCGTATTGTGGACTCCAAACAGGTGATCCGTACTCGAGAATCGGACGGACTAACGAAATAAATAAGGTTTTAGTCAAGTAAGGGTCATCAAATTCCTTAGACCACCTTTTTATACGTTTAATACGTTATCACGGCACCATATTTGAAAGCTGTCTAGATCGGAAGTCCATCGGTAAGTCCAAATGGCGCGAAATGTCCTTGTACTGAAGGCATAATTTAACATCGTCTGCGTACATAAGTACGCGCGAATTTTTTATTACTAAAGGGAGGTCGTTAATAAATAAGGTAAAAAGAAGCGGACCAAGGTGGCTCCCTTGTGGGACACCGGATGTGACTCGGAGAATACAAGGCAGAGAATTTTTGAAGAGGATTTTTTGCGTCCGGCCATTCAGATAGCTTGAAATCCAATTTAGAAGATCAACAGGGAAACCTAATAGATCAAGTTTCCTTACTAGAAGGTAATGATTAAAAGAGTCAAATGCTTTACTAAAGTCAGTGTAGATGACATCTGTTTGAAGATTATTTTTGAAACCCTGTATTACGAAAGAAGTTAGCTCCAAGAGGTTAGTGGTAGTAGATCTGCGTTTCATAAAACCGTGCTAACACGGTGATATGAATGATCTACAAAGGTGCTGCAAATGAGGAGTGATAACAATTTCAAAAAGTTTTGGGATAGCCGACAATTTAGAGGTTGCTCAGTAATTGCTTGCATCCAGTTTGCTACCTTTTTTATGAAGAGGAATCACAAAGGACTCCTTCCATATATGAGGAAACTGTGAAGATTCCAGAGGCAAGGTAAACAGTTTCAGTAAAGAATTGCAGAAGGCTTCCGCACAGAATCTCAGCACACAGCCAGAGATTCCATCGGGACCCGGCGAATAGAGCGGTTTAACACGCTGAAGATCGTTAAGCAGTGATCTTTCGTTTATAGTGGGGCAGAATATTAGAATCGACTTAGATACCGCATAAGAGTATGGCTGTTCGGAGTGAGGTAAACTAGTATATATTGTTTGAAAAAACTTGGCGAATAGATCGGCTATTGCCTGATCCGATGTTATCGTAGTGTTTTCAAAAAATAGCGAGGAAGGGTAAGAACTTGTTTTTCGCTTAGTGCTAACGAAATTGTAAAACTGTTTCGGATCCTGTGCAAACTGGAACTTACAACGGTTTAAATAATTTTTGTAGCACTGAGCATTAAGCACGGTAATGTTTAACCGAGCGTATAAATATTTACAAAGAATGGACTGAGAACCGGTATTTTTAAATTTTATATAGAGTCTGGACTTTACATTTCTTAGGTGTGTCAACTCTTTATTAAACCAAGGAGGTTTAGAGATTGACGGATAGTACATCGGAACACAAGAGTCAAAAAATGATTTAATTGCGGTATAAAACATATTAATCGCATCCGCCATTATATTGCAGAAGTAATGATCGGACCAATTAAAGCCAGCTATAAAATTGTTTAGCCTCCGAAAATTTGCCTTGCGAAAACAGGGAATTCGCTTTGTTGATTTCATTGAATTTACTTTTAATAACGTACCTATTTCGATTGCCAACTCGAAAGTATGATGATATGGATCTTCAGGTTGAGTAAGAGGAACTACCCTGGACAGAAACACACTTTCAGGACTTGTTACAAAACATAGATCCAAAAGTCGACCAAGAGAATTTGGAATATAATATATCTTTTACCACCATACTATCCGGCCAAAAATCACTCGAAAATATGGTCGAAAAAAGCTCGTTTGGGACAGTTATCTTGAAAGATGATATGTCCCTAGCGTAAGAGAAGTTAAATTTTTCCACTTTTATATTATCGGCTTTTGTTTTGTCTTGTATATAAGACAATACATCAGACGATGTTTGATCAGGGGAAAGCCGAGAAACGAAAATTTGTTTCTTTAGTGGAACAACCTCGAGGGGTTTTGGCCCTGCAGATTGTATTTCTGAAGTGACGGTAGTCCGGACTCAATGTTCCCTTGTGGTTGTATACTAATCGAGACAGGTGGAATCACTGGTTGAGAAGCCAGTGCAGACAATTCGGAATTTTTAGCAATCACAGGGTGGGGTCCCTCCACAGCGGATTAATCGGATTGCTCCGAATCTTTTTTAGCTGCCTATCTTAGCAGCATATGTGGATTTTCTGCGATTGACAGCTGATCAGTTGTGGAGTCCTGTTGATCATTTGCCCGTGGTTGCGGGGCCTTAGGCAGCCTACCACCAGCGGCTGTTTTGCGCTTTGGAGATTCATCTAATAGCTTAAGGCCATTAAACTGTGAATTAAGCGCCGAAAGAAGTTCATCGGCTCGACGAAAACTATCTCTAGCTACGCCAAAGCTGTTGATCAGTTCTTTCAAGCCGCCTTTAGTTTGGCGCATAAACGATTTCATCTCGTTCGCAACCACAAGGCAACAGTAGTTTAGATTTTTACCCTTTGCTAGGTCATCACGGCCATTAAAACCAGCGCACTTAGTATGCACCATTCTATCACATAGCCAACAAGTCATTTTTGGCTGCTCAGGTTTTATAACTTGGCAACAATTTTTATAAAAGCAGACAACATTTACGGTTTCCATGTTTAACTGAAATCAGACCACTGTGCACGAAAACACAAGACCAAAACATTCAAGCGAGCTGTTAAAAGAACCGCACGAGAGCAGTCTGCACGCTGAGAAATTTAGATTTTGTGTCGGAGAGCGAAAGAGAGAGAGAGAGTGAGAGAGAAAAGTGCAGTTTATGTGCATGCAAAAAACAACACCAAACAGCACTGCGAACAACGCACAACGCACAAAAAGGGCGAGTAAACAAAACACAAAGACGATAAATGCAAAAGACTTTGTAAAGTTTAAACTACTGCACAAATCACAAATGAATCACTCGCGAGGCGAACGGGTCTTTAATAATTATGTTTAAAATATATGATAATTAAAGAAGATTATTAAAAACCACGGCTGGCTTGACAAACACATAATAAAAATCGGGGCGCAAAAAACACGACCGTTCGCTTTGAAAGCTAATAGACGATATATGATGGAAAGCAAAGTCCAACAATAAATAAAAAAAGAATTCCAAATTTATTTACTTTTACCATTTATCTTCCATGAATTTTTTCCCTGGTGTGTAATATAAATTAAAATTTGTCCGTTATCAAAATGATGAGCTCCCGTAATTTTTCTAAGTGTATTTCGTGAAATATTTTCAATAAAAATTTTTGTAAATAAAATTCAAATTTTCACTCCTCGGCGAAAGATCGATCTCCCGGCGCAGATGAGCTGAAATGAAAGCGTGGCATTTTCCACGAATACCTTGAGAACGTATGAACTCACGGATACTCTCACTCAAATTTCAAATCAAACGACTGCAAGCAAACTTTTATAAATTTTACCCGAAAATTTACACGCGCACTCTCTGAAGATGAACATCTTAGAAAAATAATTAGATTAGATTAGCTTACATAATATAAAAAATATTAAATACAAAAAGGAATTCAATTTAAATACAATTAAAAAATTCAAAAGTAATATAACTAAGTCTCCTACTCGAGTACACATTTTTTTTATAGCTTATTGTGAAAACTTGTAATACATTATTAAATTCAACTTCTTTTCTCTCATTTCAAAATGGCGGTTCGTTTATTAATAAAGTTTTCGATTTAGGTTGGGTCAGACAGGCTTATCTAGCATTTTTACATATAATTTAGATTTTTTTTTATTTAGATTATTAATTTTTAGATGTTCTCTTCATCAGGAACTTGCACTGTGCATTCTGGACTACTAATCCCGCTAAATTTTTCGCGCCCTTAACCTCACTTTGGGAGTAGCCTTCGTTGTTGCCTTTTTGACAATTAATTTAAATAACCATCCTAGGGTCCCGCTGCTGCTGCTTCTCCTCTTCTGCCACTCGATGGGAAAGGGCGCTCCACTAGACGACCTGCCTAGGTTATTTTCTCTCCTTCTGCCCGCCTGTGGCTGCCCCAGTCGAACCTTGGGGTCTGGGCGTTGAATCTGCTGCGCGATGGCTACGCCAAGCGAAGAATTTTCCGGCTTAAATTTTTGCCTGCCGTTTTGTGTAGAGGAAAACTCACTGCAATAATATTTTATGCGAAGAGAGCAAAAAAAATCTCACGCCCGTAGGTTATAATTTTTCACGACACGAACTTTTCACGACTTGACTCATCGACTATTTCATTAGAAAAGAAAAAAAACGGAAACTCAAGCCGAGTTTCAAGCTGAAACTCACTCTATTTACGATAACCAAATTTTCCGGGTGCAGCTGAAAAGGGTTGCATCCCGTCTAGTAAATTCCCGCTGCATAATACTGCATCTAGTATGACCCTAAATTAGTATGTCACAGCTGAGCGCAAGCTCCCTAAAGTTTGTTTATCGGGAACTATATTATTTTACCGCTTCAATCGCCTCTACACATTCACGTGGGTTGCCTTCCTAGTTTTGAGCTTAACCTGACTTTGCCGATACTGGATGGTTATTGCTACTGGGGTCATATAGCTTTATCGACTTATTACGCAATATTAGATTAGTTCGATCCTTCTATGTACTAGAGTTTCTTCTTCTACTAACTATCTCTCCACTAGACCTGCCTAGGTTATTTTCTTTCCTTCTGCCCGCCTGTGGCTGCCCCAGTCGAACCTTGGGGTCTGGGCGTTGATGCTGCTGCGCGATGGCTACGCCAAGCGAAGATTTTTCAGGTTTAAATTTTTGCCTGGAAAACACACGTAAAACTTAACCCCCTCACCGATAATGTCGAAGAAAACTCACTCTAATAATATTTTCAGCGACAAATAAGGTCTCACGCTCGCAGGTTATGATTTTTTTCCGACAAGAACTTTCCACGACTTGACTCATCGACTATTTTATTAGAAAAAAATAAATCGGAAACTCAAGCCCGATTTATCAACTGTAGGTGATTAAAGCAACAAGTCAAGTCAAGGTTCGCCAATGCCAGGAAATTAATTCTGCGAAAATTATGCTCCAACAATAAGCCGGTTTTTAAGGATATTTCTAAAGGGGATATAGTCAAACACGTCAAAATCGACGAAGCGCTTAACACATTGGGTTTGATCTGAATGCCACAGAAGGTTCAGTTATGTGGACGCATTAAAAAATTAACCATAAACAACCATAAGCAAACGAGTAAGTTGCAAGCCAGCATAGATATTTGATCCATAAGGACTATTTACTCCCTTGGTGGCGGCGAAGGCAACATATTTATACATACGCTACAAAACTATGGGACTTAGGTTGTTAATACGAGCTTCTACAAAATGTTAAAAATGGCTGGATGAGATGATGTCCAAGCTTTAACTTCTAGGCAGATCTTTGATACAAGTTCTACACATATATTACAAATTCACAGACTTCAGGTCGGAGACACAGACAGGGTCGGAGAATGATTATAAAATTATATTAAAAAAATGAAGAACATCCTATATATAAGCTACAGTATTTACTGCACCGAAGAATAACCGTAGAAGAGCCACACAAGCGCAGGCAACCTGTGCAGTGCATCAACTGCCAAGAATATCGCTACACCAAAGCGTACTGCACCCTAAAATCCATCTGCGTCGTTTGCAGCGATACCCACAGTACTGTAAACTGTCCTAAGAATAAAAACGACAGTTCAATTAAGTTATTAAGAATTAAGTTATGCAGAAACTGTGGCGAAAAACACAGCCAACTGGCGAGGATGCATTGTTTACAAGGAACTCAAGAGTCGCCTAAACAAACGAGTGGATTCAGCTTGGGATCGTATCACACCAACAATTCACAAAGTAATTGAACCGACTACAACTAACATCCCTTCGTCTGCAAGCCACCGAACAATGCCAAACTCTTCCTTTGCAAGTGTACTAAAATGTACCAACAGCAGTCACCTCCAGCGACCAGCATAAAATTCACCAAATAAACACACAGAACATGCAACAGCAGCCAATTTGCGTTGAAGCGATTATGCTTTCGATGCAGCAAAGCATGAAAGACTTCATGACCTTCATGCAAGAGCTTATGAGGAACCAAAACATCCTTATTCAAATGCTCGTTTCTTCTAAAACAGGATAATGACTCCCTTAATAATAGCTATCTGGAACGCAAATGGTGTTTCGCGGCACAAGCTAGAACTTACTCAGTTCTTAGCCGACAGAAACATTGACGTTGTGCTACTCTCAGAGACTCACCTTACCGAAAAGTACAACTTCCAAATACCAGGATATAAATCACCCGGATGACCTTGCCATGGAGGCACTGCCATACTAATACTATTGCGAATTAAGCAGCACTTTCTTGGTAATTGACAAGAAGACTGCTTACAATGTACTTCTATAAACCTCCAATGCTCACCTCGCCTCACAATCTCTGAGGAAAAATTCACAACACTTTTTGACTCATTTGGTGAAAGATTTGTTGCAGTTGGCGATTGGAATACCGAGCACATGTACTGGGGATCTCGGATAGCGAATCCTAAAGGAAAACAGCTGTACAACGCAATCATCAAACCGCAACACAAACTTAACTAAGTTTCCCCGGGAACGCCTACATACTGGCCAGCAGATCCCATGAAGCTTCCAGATTTGATTGACTTTGCCATCACAGAAAGGATATCCCAATCAATGGTTACAGCTGAGGCACTTCCAGAACTTTCATCTGATCATCTTTTGTACCCTCTACAACACATCGAGCAACCATGTAGGCTTACAAGCAATACAACTGGGCGAGGTACAAAACACATGTTTGTTCCCAGACAACCATGTATGCAGTAAAAAGTTTAACAAGACAAGTAGAGATACTGAACTGCTTGTGCTTGAAAAACGACGACTTCGAAGGGAGTGGCAGGAGCACAGATCACCTGGCGCAAAGAGTAAATTCTTCTGCTTCTCGCAGACTTACCAAAGCGCTTAAGAAAGAAGAAGCCCACAGGCACAAAGAACTCGTTGTGGAAAGACCACAGGAACCTACAGGCAACAACAGAAACGGTTGTACCTCTCCGTAACTATACCGGAAACTGGTCTCGCAGTGACATGGACAGAGCAAGAGTCTTCGCTGATCATCTTAAAAAAGTATTTCAACCAAATCGAGCCACTAACTCATTTACTCTCCCGCCTTTAACTGCATCTGACTTAGCACCACAAGATCCAGTAGAATTTCGGCCAAGCGAGATAACGAAAGTAATGAACGAAAGCTCCCAATTTGTGCAGGTCTACGAATCTGCTTGCTCTTCAACGCCTGGGAAAGACAAAACACAGCCATAATCATACAGGCCAATAAGCTTACTTACATATCTATCCAAGTTATCTGAAAATGTGTTGTTGCTACGCATCAGCCCCCACCTCAAAACACACTAGACACTCCCATCGCACCAATTTGGTTTTCAGGCAAAACATGAAGCCATTGAACAGGTTAACCGCATCACAACAGAAATTAGCACTGGCTTTGAACATCGTGAATATTGCACAGCTCTATTCTTAGACGTAGCACAAGCATTCGATAGAGTATGGCTGGATGGACTTATGTTTAAAATAATCACTCTGTTGCCTCAAAACATACATAGGCTTCTAAAGTCTTACCTATATAAACGAGTGTTCGCGGTAAAATGCAGTTCAAGCTCTTCAAGCGATTGTACCATAGAAGCCGGAGCGCCTCAAGGAAGTGTTCTGGGCCCAATTCTATACACCCTATACACGGCGAAAATCCCAACAAACTACCAGCTAACGATATCCACATTCGCTGATGACACTGCAACACTAAATCGATCCAGATGCCCAGTAAAAGCTACGATGCAACTAGCACGCCATCTAACTTGTGTAGAACATTGGCTTGTAGATTGACGTAAACGAAGAAATGTAACATTTTACCTTATTTATTAACGACCTCCCCTTAATAATAAAACATTCGCGTGTACTTATGTACGCAGACGATGTTAAATTATGCCTCCAGTACAAGGACTTCTTGCCATTTGGACTTACAATCCGATCTAGACCGATTTCAAATATGGTGCCGTGATAACATATTAGACTTAAATGGCTCCAAGTGTAAAGTTATGACCTTTTGTCGTGCCAACCCAATACGCACGACTTACACTCTAAGTGGGTGCTCTCTGGACAGAATAACACGAGTTGATGATCTTGGTGTTCTTCTGGACCCAAAACTAAAATTTTCTGACCATATTTCGTCTATTGTCAATAAGGCCAGGGGTGTGCTTGGTTTTATAAAAAGGTGGTCTAAGGAATTTGATGACCCTTACTTGACTAAAACCTTATTTATTTCGTTAGTCCGTCCGATTCTCGAGTACGGATCACCTGTTTGGAGTCCACAATACGCAGTCCACTCGGACCGCATTGAATCGGTCCAAAAAAACTTCTTACTTTTTGCCTTGCGGCGCCTAAATTGGGATGCAAACCGTATATTACCTCCTTAGATTAATTAGAGATCTAATTATGAGTTGCATGACCCTTACAGAGTTTTATGTTCTGACTATAATAGACTTTATCCTATTATCTGTAATCTTGACTCTCTGCCGCTATTAAAGCAATCTATTTTATCTTTTCTATTACATAATTAGATCCTACTAACACTTATATTTAACATAGTTATTTCACATTATATTCAATTCCTCGTTCCTGTTCTCTTTTTTATATCGCGTCTATATCTTCTCGCGAATCGAGCCGTACGATACACGGCAGAGCCCCTTGGTCGGTTGGGCGGGAAAAAAAACAAACAAACAAAGCTGCCCGCCCTTGGTAATGAACCACAGGCTCATCCCACAAGCCGATAACGTAACATACTTAGGTATTCATCTGGACAAGCGACTCACCTGGCGGAAACACATAAAGGCCAAGACGACGCACCTCAGGCTAAAAGCAATGGATCTACACTGGCTTCTAAACGTTCGCTCTCCCCGAAGCTTGGAGTACAAAGTCCTCTTATATAACTCCTCTTATGGCTCCGAGCTATGGGGCACCGCATCGAGAAGCAACATCGACATAGTACAGCGAGCACAGTCTAGGATTCTGAGAATCATTACTGGAGCTCCATGGTATCTTCGGAACGAGACTATACACAGAGAAAGTAAAATACAAAGAAAAACTAGCCTCACATCCAAATTCTCTTGCAAGAAAACTTATTCGAGTATGCAGCCAAAGCCGACTGCACCGGAACGACAACCAGCCCAGCGTTTGGTTTAGGCGATTTTGAAGAAAAAGTTACCATCTCTATTTATGAATAATCGGTTATAAAAGACATCATCCCAACACATAAGAAGACAGTTAAGTTCCAGTACTCCCAATTTTTCTGATTCTTGTTCTTCCTTTAAGTGCTTGGCACTGAAAAAGTGTTAATTTCGGAATGGACCATCATTGTAGACTACGAATTAAAGGCGTATTGTATTGACATGAGGATACTATCTGCCGGAATAAAAAATTTAAAAATTGTTCAAAGGTGTGGTCGTTACCGGCTTCGCGGCTTTATGGCACAATTTTTTTTTTGCAAATTGATAGAAAGTTACAAGGCTGATAAAAATGTGAAAAATATCAACACATTTCTCAAAAGTGTAGGCGTGGCAGATTTATGCGGCTTGTGGGCGTAAGAGTGGGCGTGGCAACATCGGTCGACAAACTTACACTTTGTCTTTGTCTCTAGAATCTGTATGCTGAATCTCAACCTCCTAAACGGACATGGGCAGATCGACTCGGCTATTGATCCTGATCAAGAATATATATATGTCGCAGCGTTGGCATTTTCTTGAGCCTGATCTTCCATATTGGCAAATAAACTTTTCGAGTGAAGCGAATTCCAACCGGCGTGCGCGATCGTCTGTATGCAACTGATCGTATTTTCTACGCATCGATCTATCCTTTACATACCCTAGCTGGACTACACTTGGCGACAGCGCGACAACGCCGTCGCCTCACTCGTAACGGTACTTTGGCGCCAGTCATATTCTACGTTGTAGTCAAATTCTAAGAATGACCTCACAATATACCAAACTCATTGCCCAGCTGCGTCTTGCAAGCACAGTGGTCAAACCATGCTAATAATATGACAGACACGTACAGTGGTCAAAATACATTCGTAATGCGACATATACATTATATAGTCGGAAAAGCTTCCTTCTGCCTGTTACACACTTTTTAACAAATCTAGTATATCCTTTTACTCTACGAGTAATGGGTATAATTAACATATAGATTTCTAGAAAAGTGTCTGAAGAATACCCAAATATGTTTGAATGATATCCCCAATATATATGAGGAGTTTAAATCTCGTGATGACAGAACCTTGTGGGATGCCATCAAAGACAAACTTAATTCTCATAGTTGTTTCTACAATTTCTTAAGATTAGGGGTATGTAGTTTCTAGTGAATCTGCTAGGAATAGAGAAGTTTAGCCGACTAACCAAGTCGGAACTATCAACTTCATCACAAAGCTCACAAATAAAGACTTTTCCGAGCACCGTTCTACGGTTAGCTAGGGAAGGTAAATTATTTTAAAGTATTCTACTGGAATAAGGAGGTAATATAAGCATTGCATCCCAACATTTAAGAACATTTCCGAACATTTTAGTTTGGGGTCCAGAAGAACACCAGCGGACCCCTTTAGAGTGTACGTCTTGTGTATTGGGTTGACACCACGTTATCACTGCACCATACGTTATCATACGTATGCACCACGTTATCACTGCACCATATTTGAAAGTTATCTAGATCGGATTGCATGTTTAAGTAGCAAAAAATGTCCTTATACTGGAGCCATTATTTAACATCGTCTGCGTACATAAGTACGCGACAATGTTTTATTACTAAATGAAGGTCGTTAATAAAAAAGGTAAAAAGACCCGGACCAAGGTTGCTTCCTTACGGGACACCAGATGTGACTCGGAAAATACAAGAAAGGGAACTTTAAAAGAGGACCCGTTGCTTCCTTGCTTCCATTTAGATAACTTAAAATCCATTTAGAAGATCAACAAGGAAACCTAATAAGTCAAGTTTCCTCACGAGAAGAGAATTATTAACTGAGTCGAATGCTTTAGTAAAGTCAGTATAGATGACATATGCTTAAAGATTATTTTTGAAGCCCTATATTACGAAGGAAGTTAGCTCCAAAGGGTTAGTGGTTTTTGATCCTCGTTTCATAAAACCATACTGACATGGTGATGTATAGAGGTGCTGCAAATGAGGAGTGATTTAGAGATTCCAATTTGCTACTTCTTTTATAAAGAGGTTCTCCGAAAGCATATCCTTTTCCTGAACTGTACCTGTCTGGCTAGCTTATAACTGGAGCCATGTCATGGCCGAATAAGGTGAAGAACAGTGCGTCTCCTTTGGCTGTATTGACAGAATGTGCCGCCAGCACAATTGGTTTACCCTGTCAGCTGTCCATTATGATAGCTATCAGCAGAATACGTCACGAGAAGTGGTCCACTTCGATAAATAAACGAAAAGAACAGATCGACGGTGAAAGTGCTGAAAACAATTGTAATAACTCAACAGTTTTGTATAATATGAATATTTATTGAATACTTTAAAACTTGATTTCAAACACAATTTTGTTTTTTTTTTTTTTTTTTTTCTTAATTAATTTATTTATTAAGGCATACGGGGAAGTCATGAAGCCCCTTTGTGTCCTTCTTATCTATTAATTCAGCCCATTTTGGGCTCGCCGGCTAACTATAGTTAGCTTTTTCAAATTTACAGTAATTTAACTAGAATTACATAACAATCACATATAACAAATTAACAAATAGGATTTAAGATAAGCGTCAGTTTCTGCGGACCCTTGTCAAAGGAGATCGGGTAATGAGATCCCTCGGTTGCCTTCTATTGAGCCTCCTTGGATCTAGAGATCCAGATCTATTTAGAGCGCTGGCCAGCCGATTTCTGTGGCGCTCCAGCCTGTCCAGCCGATTTCTGTGGCGCTCCAGCCTGTCATGGTGCTGGTTGCTGCTCGAGTGCTGGTTTATTTCGTCAAATACCGTTCCTAGTTTCAGGTGCAGAGTGGTGTTTCGAACAAACCACTCGCAGCCGGTGATAAGTCTTGCTACCTTATTTTGAATAGCCTGGATTCTTTTGATTTGGCTGTCGCATGCCAAGCCCCAGATTTGGCACCCATACTTCCAGTTTGGTGCTAAGGTCTGTTTGTAAATTGTCAGCTTGTTGGATAGCGACAATTTACTGCGCGAACAAAGTAGCCAGTAGTGCTTCGCCACCTTAGCACGGTCACATGCTTGGAAAATGTGAGTCTGCGATCCAGAAGCACTCCAAGGTACTTTGCTGCGTTCGGCTGTGGTACGGGGGCTTCCTCGATGTAGACGGGCGGTGGCGTTCTCCGCTTTAAAGTAAAGCAGACGTTGTTGGATTTACTGCTATTGATGCCAATGTTCCAACGTCTTGCCCATTCCGAGAACCGGTATGCAAAGTCCTGGATACCATCGGCTGCGTCGTGCTCGCATCGGGACCTGTAGGTGACGCACACGTCATCAGCAAATGTGGCCAACATAGATTTCCCGTAAAGGCTTACATCCGGCTGCGGCATGTCGTGGCTATACAGGCAGTAGAGCAGGGGGCCGAGGACACTACCTTGTGGAACACCAGCTGCCACGTTGTGCTCGGTGGAAATTGCTGAATGAAAGCGCACAGCGATTCTCCTTCCTTCCAGGTACGATTTTAGCAACCCAAAATATGGAGCAGGCAGCGTCTGCTTGATTTTCAGTTGGAGTCCAATGTGCCACACTCGATCAAACGCTTCTCGAATATCCAAGAAGAGGCTGTTACAATATTCCTTACTGTCGTAGGCCGTCAGAATTTGCTCGACGACTCGATGGAGCTGCTCGACAGTACAGTGGCTAGCACGGAAACCGAACTGGTGCTCAGGGGTAATCCCCTCGGCTTCCATAATCCTTACAATCCGGACAGCAATCAGTCTCTCAAACACCTTCGAAATTGAAGGGAGGAGACTGATCGGCCGGTAGGAGGCGGGCTCCCTTTCCGGCTTGCCAGGTTTGTGGATCATGGTGATTATCCCGAGCTTCCACTGATAAGGGAAGTATTGCAACCTCACAATAGCGTTGAAAACCAACGTTATGTAGAGGATCGCTTGTCTGGGCAGGGCCTTCAATGTGGCGTTGCAGATGACGTCATGTCCAGGTGCTTTGTTGTTACTCTGGCGCACAATGACTTCGGCTACCTCGCAGGGTTCAAACGGCGTGATTGGCATATCCATTTGAAGCGCTTGGACAATTTTGTTTCATCTGCTTCCTTTGCCAACTCTCATAACTACTTCCGTTCGCTCTCAGGTTCTATCTCAGAGAGTGAGCGTTTGCCGATTTCCCTCTCGCACCGGTACCCACATCCCTTCTTTATTTATCAGCTTGATTTTTAATCCAGGTTGAGATGTATTGCTCTTCCAGGGTGACTCTATCAAAGAGCGTTGATCGGGCTTCTCCAGGTTCGTCGCAGGAGCAGGAATAACGGGGTCGCAATATGGGGTCCTTATTAAGGTAATACCACCCAAACTGCAATACTGTTCAAACATTGCACTAACATATTGTCTCCCATTATCCGTGCATCCGTTTTTTAGCAGCCTTGTATCCGTAGGAGACACCTTTCAATTCGGGCTGGAGGTTTCGAGGTTGGTTTAAATATTGTTTCTAGTGATTTGTGATCTGTCACCATCTCAAATTGCAGTCCTGCTTCATAGAAGTAAAACTTCTCAACCGCCCAGACTAAATCTAGATTTTCTTTTTCAGTCTGGGAGTATCGTTTTTCAACGTCCTAAAAGCTTCGACTAACAAACGAGATTACTTTAAGTTCGTTGTCTTCTGTGAACTGAATTAGCACGGCTCCAAGCGCAACAGGACTAGCGTCCGCTATCAGTTGAGTTTTATTATTAAGATCGAAATAGGACAAGTTTCTTATTTTAGCCAAACAAACTGTTCCGAGTTATATAGTTATCAGTTATCGAGTTATAGATATAGTTATCAGCCTGCTAGATTCATCGATTTCCAATTGAAGGCAAGTATTTTTAAGGTCAAGACGAGAAAAAATATTTTGCGCCCCTCAGTCTGATGATAAATGTCAGGAAAACGGGCAATGGATAGTTCTCCTTTAAGATGGCTTTATTAGCTAGTCTCATATCTATGTATATTCGAAGATCGCCGTTTTCTTTAAAAGCTATTACCATGGGTGATATCCAAGGAGAATGACCTAGGACTGGTTCAATAATATCAAGAGCAAGGGTCTCGTCCAATTTCGTCATTACCTTATTTTCCAACGCAATTGGTATGCGCCGCATTGGTTGTTGAGTCAAGAGTGATTGTTTTCCAATTTTAATTACAAAAAACGGTGCAATTATTTCGGATCTGCGGCTCACAGATATGGGCGCATCAAAAATACAAATTACTTGCAGAAATTGAACCGAGATCCTGAGTCAATTATCAAAGAAACTTCTTTACCACCTATTCGGCATTTTATCAATTCGTCTTCGTCGTCACTTATGATTTTTAAACAATTGTTTCCAGGTTTCTTATCGTTCTCTTGCTCTACCCAACGCACGCTGGAGCGCAGTCGTTTTATTATTATAGGTGTTATTTTGGCTACCTGGTCGCTTTAAATTGGTTCTGCACTTGTGTGCAAAATTACCCAAGCGAGTACATTTATTGCACGTTTGCTTTAAAGCTGGACAAGCGGGGCTGTTGCCATTATGACCTTTTCGACCACATCTGACGCACTCAAATTGATTGTTGGGCGACTTTAAGTCTAACGATGTTACCCTTTGTATTTTTTTTGACTTAAGCCGAATAAGGTGAAGAACAGTGCGTCTCCTTTGGCTGTATTGACAGAATGTGCCGCCAGCACAATTGGTTTACCCTGTCAGCTGTCCATTATGATAGCTATCAGCAGAATACGTCACGAGAAGTGGTCCACTTCGATAAATAAACGAAAAGAACAGATCGACGGTGAAAGTGCTGAAAACAATTGTAATAACTCAACAGTTTTGTATAATATGAATATTTATTGAATACTTTAAAACTTGATTTCAAACACAATTTTGTTTTTTTTTTTTTTTTTTTTTTTAATTAATTTATTTATTAAGGCATACGGGGAAGTCATGAAGCCCCTTTGTGTCCTTCTTATCTATTAATTCAGCCCATTTTGGGCTCGCCGGCTAACTATAGTTAGCTTTTTCAAATTTACAGTAATTTAACTAGAATTACATAACAATCACATATAACAAATTAACAAATAGGATTTAAGATAAGCGTCAGTTTCTGCGGACCCTTGTCAAAGGAGATCGGGTAATGAGATCCCTCGGTTGCCTTCTATTGAGCCTCCTTGGTGGGCGAGATCTATTTAGAGCGCTGGCCAGCCGATTTCTGTGGCGCTCCAGCCTGTCCAGCCGATTTCTGTGGCGCTCCAGCCTGTCATGGTGCTGGTTGCTGCTCGAGTGCTGGTTTATTTCGTCAAATACCGTTCCTAGTTTCAGGTGCAGAGTGGTGTTTCGAACAAACCACTCGCAGCCGGTGATAAATCTTGCTACCTTATTTTGAATAGCCTGGATTCTTTTGATTTGGCTGTCGCATGCCAAGCCCCAGATTTGGCACCCATACTTCCAGTTTGGTGCTAAGATCTGTTTGTAAATTGTCAGCTTGTTGGATAGCGACAATTTACTGCGCGAACAAAGTAGCCAGTAGTGCTTCGCCACCTTAGCACGTAGGCGCGTTCTGATGTCGGTCACATGCTTGGAAAATGTGAGTCTGCGATCCAGAAGCACTCCAAGGTACTTTGCTGCGTTCGGCTGTGGTACGGGGGCTTCCTCGATGTAGACGGGCGGTGGCGTTCTCCGCTTTAAAGTAAAGCAGACGTTGTTGGATTTACTGCTATTGATGCCAATGTTCCAACGTCTTGCCCATTCCGAGAACCGGTATGCAAAGTCCTGGATACCATCGGCTGCGTCGTGCTCGCATCGGGACCTATAGGTGACGCACACGTCATCGGCAAATGTGGCCAACATAGATTTCCCGTAAAGGCTTACATCCGGCTGCGGCATGTCGTGGCTATACAGGCAGTAGAGCAGGGGGCCGAGGACACTACCTTGTGGAACACCAGCTGCCACGTTGTGCTCGGTGGAAATTGCTGAATGAAAGCGCACAGCGATTCTCCTTCCTTCCAGGTACGATTTTAGCAACCCAAAATATGGAGCAGGCAGCGTCTGCTTGATTTTCAGTTGGAGTCCAATGTGCCACACTCGATCAAACGCTTCTCGAATATCCAAGAAGAGGCTGTTACAATATTCCTTACTGTCGTAGGCCGTCAGAATTTGCTCGACGTCTCGATGGAGCTGCTCGACAGTACAGTGGCCAGCACGGAAACCGAACTGGTGCTCAGGGGTAATCCCCTGGGCTTCCATAATCCTTACAATCCGGACAGCAATCAGTCTCTCAAACACCTTCGAAATTGAAGGGAGGAGACTGATCGGACGGTAGGAGGCGGGCTCCCTTTCCGGCTTGCCAGGTTTGTGGATCATGGTGATTATCCCGAGCTTCCACTGATAAGGGAAGTATTGCAACCTCACAATAGCGTTGAAAACCAACGTTATGTAGAGGATCGCTTGTCTGGGCAGGGCCTTCAATGTGGCGTTGCAGATGACGTCATGTCCAGGTGCTTTGTTGTTACTCTGGCGCACAATGACTTCGGCTACCTCGCAGGGTTCAAACGGCGTGATTGGCATATCCATTTGAAGCGCTTGGACAATTTTGTTTCATCTGCTTCCTTTGCCAACTCTCATAACTACTTCCGTTCGCTCTCAGGTTCTATCTCAGAGAGTGAGCGTTTGCCGATTTCCCTCTCGCACCGGTACCCACATCCCTTCTTTATTTATCAGCTTGATTTTTAATCCAGGTTGAGATGTATTGCTCTTCCAGGGTGACTCTATCAAAGAGCGTTGATCGGGCTTCTCCAGGTTCGTCGCAGGAGCAGGAATAACGGGGTCGCAATATGGGGTCCTTATTAAGGTAATACCACCCAAACTGCAATACTGTTCAAACATTGCACTAACATATTGTCTCCCATTATCCGTGCATCCGTTTTTTAGCAGCCTTGTATCCGTAGGAGACACCTTTCAATTCGGGCTGGAGGTTTCGAGGTTGGTTTAAATATTGTTTCTAGTGATTTGTGATCTGTCACCATCTCAAATTGCAGTCCTGCTTCATAGAAGTAAAACTTCTCAACCGCCCAGACTAAATCTAGATTTTCTTTTTCAGTCTGGGAGTATCGTTTTTCAACGTCCTAAAAGCTTCGACTAACAAACGAGATTACTTTAAGTTCGTTGTCTTCTGTGAACTGAATTAGCACGGCTCCAAGCGCAACAGGACTAGCGTCCGCTATCAGTTGAGTTTTATTATTAAGATCGAAATAGGACAAGTTTCTTATTTTAGCCAAACAAACTGTTCCGAGTTATATAGTTATCAGTTATCGAGTTATAGATATAGTTATCAGCCTGCTAGATTCATCGATTTCCAATTGAAGGCAAGTATTTTTAAGGTCAAGACGAGAAAAAATATTTTGCGCCCCTCAGTCTGATGATAAATGTCAGGAAAACGGGCAATGGATAGTTCTCCTTTAAGATGGCTTTATTAGCTAGTCTCATATCTATGTATATTCGAAGATCGCCGTTTTCTTTAAAAGCTATTACCATGGGTGATATCCAAGGAGAATGACCTAGGACTGGTTCAATAATATCAAGAGCAAGGGTCTCGTCCAATTTCGTCATTACCTTATTTTCCAACGCAATTGGTATGCGCCGCATTGGTTGTTGAGTCAAGAGTGATTGTTTTCCAATTTTAATTAAAAAAAACGGTGCAATTATTTCGGATCTGCGGCTCACAGATATGGGCGCATCAAAAATACAAATTACTTGCAGAAATTGAACCGAGATCCTGAGTCAATTATCAAAGAAACTTCTTTACCACCTATTCGGCATTTTATCAATTCGTCTTCGTCGTCACTTATGATTTTTAAACAATTGTTTCCAGGTTTCTTATCGTTCTCTTGCTCTACCCAACGCACGCTGGAGCGCAGTCGTTTTATTATTATAGGTGTTATTTTGGCTACCTGGTCGCTTTAAATTGGTTCTGCACTTGTGTGCAAAATTACCCAAGCGAGTACATTTATTGCACGTTTGCTTTAAAGCTGGACAAGCGGGGCTGTTGCCATTATGACCTTTTCGACCACATCTGACGCACTCAAATTGATTGTTGGGCGACTTCAAGTCTAACGATGTTACCCTTTGTATTTTTTCTGACTTAAGCCGAATAAGGTGAAGAACAGTGCGTCTCCTTTGGCTGTATTGACAGAATGTGCCGCCAGCACAATTGGTTTACCCTGTCAGCTGTCCATTATGATAGCTATCAGCAGAATACGTCACGAGAAGTGGTCCACTTCGATAAATAAACGAAAAGAACAGATCGACGGTGAAAGTGCTGAAAACAATTGTAATAACTCAACAGTTTTGTATAATATGAATATTTATTGAATACTTTAAAACTTGATTTCAAACACAATTTTGTTTTTTTTTTTTTTTTTTTTTTTAATTAATTTATTTATTAAGGCATACGGGGAAGTCATGAAGCCCCTTTGTGTCCTTCTTATCTATTAATTCAGCCCATTTTGGGCTCGCCGGCTAACTATAGTTAGCTTTTTCAAATTTACAGTAATTTAACTAGAATTACATAACAATCACATATAACAAATTAACAAATAGGATTTAAGATAAGCGTCAGTTTCTGCGGACCCTTGTCAAAGGAGATCGGGTAATGAGATCCCTCGGTTGCCTTCTATTGAGCCTCCTTGGTGGGCGAGATCTATTTAGAGCGCTGGCCAGCCGATTTCTGTGGCGCTCCAGCCTGTCCAGCCGATTTCTGTGGCGCTCCAGCCTGTCATGGTGCTGGTTGCTGCTCGAGTGCTGGTTTATTTCGTCAAATACCGTTCCTAGTTTCAGGTGCAGAGTGGTGTTTCGAACAAACCACTCGCAGCCGGTGATAAGTCTTGCTACCTTATTTTGAATAGCCTGGATTCTTTTGATTTGGCTGTCGCATGCCAAGCCCCAGATTTGGCACCCATACTTCCAGTTTGGTGCTAAGATCTGTTTGTAAATTGTCAGCTTGTTGGATAGCGACAATTTACTGCGCGAACAAAGTAGCCAGTAGTGCTTCGCCACCTTAGCACGTAGGCGCGTTCTGATGTCGGTCACATGCTTGGAAAATGTGAGTCTGCGATCCAGAAGCACTCCAAGGTACTTTGCTGCGTTCGGCTGTGGTACGGGGGCTTCCTCGATGTAGACGGGCGGTGGCGTTCTCCGCTTTAAAGTAAAGCAGACGTTGTTGGATTTACTGCTATTGATGCCAATGTTCCAACGTCTTGCCCATTCCGAGAACCGGTATGCAAAGTCCTGGATACCATCGGCTGCGTCGTGCTCGCATCGGGACCTATAGGTGACGCACACGTCATCGGCAAATGTGGCCAACATAGATTTCCCGTAAAGGCTTACATCCGGCTGCGGCATGTCGTGGCTATACAGGCAGTAGAGCAGGGGGCCGAGGACACTACCTTGTGGAACACCAGCTGCCACGTTGTGCTCGGTGGAAATTGCTGAATGAAAGCGCACAGCGATTCTCCTTCCTTCCAGGTACGATTTTAGCAACCCAAAATATGGAGCAGGCAGCGTCTGCTTGATTTTCAGTTGGAGTCCAATGTGCCACACTCGATCAAACGCTTCTCGAATATCCAAGAAGAGGCTGTTACAATATTCCTTACTGTCGTAGGCCGTCAGAATTTGCTCGACGTCTCGATGGAGCTGCTCGACAGTACAGTGGCCAGCACGGAAACCGAACTGGTGCTCAGGGGTAATCCCCTGGGCTTCCATAATCCTTACAATCCGGACAGCAATCAGTCTCTCAAACACCTTCGAAATTGAAGGGAGGAGACTGATCGGACGGTAGGAGGCGGGCTCCCTTTCCGGCTTGCCAGGTTTGTGGATCATGGTGATTATCCCGAGCTTCCACTGATAAGGGAAGTATTGCAACCTCACAATAGCGTTGAAAACCAACGTTATGTAGAGGATCGCTTGTCTGGGCAGGGCCTTCAATGTGGCGTTGCAGATGACGTCATGTCCAGGTGCTTTGTTGTTACTCTGGCGCACAATGACTTCGGCTACCTCGCAGGGTTCAAACGGCGTGATTGGCATATCCATTTGAAGCGCTTGGACAATTTTGTTTCATCTGCTTCCTTTGCCAACTCTCATAACTACTTCCGTTCGCTCTCAGGTTCTATCTCAGAGAGTGAGCGTTTGCCGATTTCCCTCTCGCACCGGTACCCACATCCCTTCTTTATTTATCAGCTTGATTTTTAATCCAGGTTGAGATGTATTGCTCTTCCAGGGTGACTCTATCAAAGAGCGTTGATCGGGCTTCTCCAGGTTCGTCGCAGGAGCAGGAATAACGGGGTCGCAATATGGGGTCCTTATTAAGGTAATACCACCCAAACTGCAATACTGTTCAAACATTGCACTAACATATTGTCTCCCATTATCCGTGCATCCGTTTTTTAGCAGCCTTGTATCCGTAGGAGACACCTTTCAATTCGGGCTGGAGGTTTCGAGGTTGGTTTAAATATTGTTTCTAGTGATTTGTGATCTGTCACCATCTCAAATTGCAGTCCTGCTTCATAGAAGTAAAACTTCTCAACCGCCCAGACTAAATCTAGATTTTCTTTTTCAGTCTGGGAGTATCGTTTTTCAACGTCCTAAAAGCTTCGACTAACAAACGAGATTACTTTAAGTTCGTTGTCTTCTGTGAACTGAATTAGCACGGCTCCAAGCGCAACAGGACTAGCGTCCGCTATCAGTTGAGTTTTATTATTAAGATCGAAATAGGACAAGTTTCTTATTTTAGCCAAACAAACTGTTCCGAGTTATATAGTTATCAGTTATCGAGTTATAGATATAGTTATCAGCCTGCTAGATTCATCGATTTCCAATTGAAGGCAAGTATTTTTAAGGTCAAGACGAGAAAAAATATTTTGCGCCCCTCAGTCTGATGATAAATGTCAGGAAAACGGGCAATGGATAGTTCTCCTTTAAGATGGCTTTATTAGCTAGTCTCATATCTATGTATGTTCGAAGATCGCCGTATTCTTTAAAAGCTATTACCATGGGTGATATCCAAGGAGAATGACCTAGGACTGGTTCAATAATATCAAGAGCAAGGGTCTCGTCCAATTTCGTCATTACCTTATTTTCCAACGCAATTGGTATGCGCCGCATTGGTTGTTGAGTCAAGAGTGATTGTTTTCCAATTTTAATTACAAAAAACGGTGCAATTATTTCGGATCTGCGGCTCACAGATATGGGCGCATCAAAAATACAAATTACTTGCAGAAATTGAACCGAGATCCTGAGTCAATTATCAAAGAAACTTCTTTACCACCTATTCGGCATTTTATCAATTCGTCTTCGTCGTCACTTATGATTTTTAAACAATTGTTTCCAGGTTTCTTATCGTTCTCTTGCTCTACCCAACGCACGCTGGAGCGCAGTCGTTTATTATTATAGGTGTTATTTTGGCTACCTGGTCGCTTTAAATTGGTTCTGCACTTGTGTGCAAAATTACCCAAGCGAGTACATTTATTGCACGTTTGCTTTAAAGCTGGACAAGCGGGGCTGTTGCCATTATGACCTTTTCGACCACATCTGACGCACTCAAATTGATTGTTGGGCGACTTCAAGTCTTACGATGTTACCCTTTGTATTTTTTCTGACTTAAGCTGTGGACGCATTATTTCAGACTGTTTGTTAATTTCCTCTTCTATCTGACTTATACTCCATCTCTAGAAGTTTACTCTTTAGGTCTACGGTGGCCCATGTATCAATGATTTTATCCTTTAAGCAAATCTCCTCGATTTCAGCTTTAGTAGTTCCAAACTCGCATTTTTTAATTTGGTTACGTAACCTCAATATAAGCTTTGCAAAGGTCTCGCCATCCTTATAAGAAAGGCTTCTAAATAGATGTCTCCCAAAAGGTAATCACTTACTCTTAATCACGTATCTATAAGAACCCTATATACATCTATTTTTGTATCAGATGAATTTGCTTTTCCGATGAATTAAAATGCTAAATGCCTGAATTTTTGAGACCGCAAAATGTAGTAACTTGCATCTTTTTCGAGAGGAAGAACCGATCTCTTCGGCTTCCAAATATATTTCAAATGCTCGTAGTCATTTCTCTCATTCAACGTGCAGAAGGGACATCTCAATAACCTCATAAAGAAACGGCTTAATTACATTATCTGCCATTGTTTAGAGAACGGCTGAAAATAGAGTAATCATTTTATATTTTTAATTTGGCAAACTGCCTCTGACTTAGTCAGATCGTAATTACATAATTATATTTATGTATACCGGCTCGTACTTTTAGTACAGCCCCTGAATCCTTGTCAGATAAAATAATATTTACGATTGGGTTTAACACAGTCCCTGACGCTTGTCAAATAGTTATATATTAATAATCCTCGACTGTGTATCCACTACACCAGTCTCTGACCATTATCATATAGTATGTTATTAGTAATATTTGACTGTGCATCACACCAGTAGCTGACCATTGTCAGATAGTATTTATTTTGATTAATTATGTGTGTTATGTTATGTTATGTATCATATGTGTGTGTGTGTTTTATTTTTATTTCATTTATTATCGCTTCATACTTCAAAGCGAACGGTCGTGTTTTTTTTAGCTCCGATTTTTATTTTGTATTTGTCAAACCAGACGAGCTTTTTAAAAATTATCTTTTAGTATCATATATTGTAAACATAATTATTAAAGATACGTTCGCTTAGCGAGTGATTCTTTGTGATTTGTACAGTAGTTTAAACAAATATACAAAGTCTTTTGCATTTTTCGTATTTGTGTTTTGTTTACTCTTCCTTTTGTGCGTTGTTCGTAGTGCTGTTTGGAGTTGTTTTTTGCATGCACATAAACTGCACTCTGCACCTATTCTCCTGCTCTCACTCTCCGGCTCATTCGCTCCCCCACACAATCTGAAATTTCTGAAAAATCTGCAATAAAGTCCGCACTAAGTATGAGGCCCGTAGTGATGAAGACAGAGCCACCACATTTGCCGCTCACCTACAAAATGTGTTCACGCCAAACCAGGCTACTAGCACATCGCGCTACCGTCCTATACCGTAAACCGCCACCAGCAACACACCCCAATTGTGTTTCGTCCTAAAGAAGTAACTAAAATAATCAAAGACAATCTCAGCCCGAAAAAATCCCCCGGCTGCGACCTTATAACACCTGAAATGATCATCCAGCTGCCACATTCTGCAGTTCGCTACATAACCAAGCTCTTTAATGCCATCACCAAACTTGGTTACTTTCCACAACGATGGAAGAGGTCGATTATCATAATGATTCCAAAGCCTGGTAAGAACCACACAGTCGCTTCATCTTACAGACCAATAAGTCTACTCTCATGTATTTCGAAACTATTCGAAAAATGCCTGCTGATCCGTCTTAATCAACATCTGATATACCACAATATAATCCCAGCCCACCAATTTGGATTTCGCGAAAGCCATGGAACCATTGAACAGGTGAATCGTATTACAACGGAAATAAGAACTGCATTTGAATATCGCGAATACTGTACAGCAGTATTTTTAGACGTATCCCAAGCATTCGACAGAGTCTGGCTCGACGGCCTAATGTTTAAAATTAAAACATCCTTACCCGAAAGCACACACAAACTTCTAAAGTATTACCTCTATGACAGAAAGTTTGCAGTACGGTGTACCACTGCCACTTCCACTGATCATACAATTGAGGCTGGAGTCCCCCAAGGCAGCGTTCTTGGACCAACCTTATACCTCATCTATACAGCCGACATCCCTACAAATAGTCGCTTAACGGTATCCACATTTGCCGACGATACAGCTATCCTTAGCCGTTCAAGGTCCCCTATCCAAGCTACAGCACAGTTGGCACTGTACCTCATCGACGTTGAGAAGTGGCTCTCTGACTGGCGAATAAAAGTAAACGAGCAAAAATGCAAGCACGTGACGTTTACGCTAAACAGACAAGACTGTCCTCCGCTCTTGTTGAACAACATACCACTCCCGAAAGCCGATGAGGTAGCGTACCTAGGAGTACACCTTGACAGAAGACTCACATGGCGCAGGCACATTGAAGCCAAAAAAAACCCAACTTAAACTCAAAGCCAACAACTTACACTGGCTCATCAACTCTGTTTCTCCGCTCAGCCTAGATCACAAGGTCTTGCTCTACAATTCTATATTGAAACCTATCTGGACCTATGGCTCACAGTTATGGGGCAATGCCAGCAACAGCAATATTGACATCATCAGCGAGCACAATCAAAGATTCTGAGAACCATCACTGGGGCACCGTGGTACGTTCGGAGTGAAAACATCCAAAGAGACCTAAATATCCCATCAGTTACCAACGCAATCACGGAACTTAAGGAAAAATACCATAGCAAGCTTTACACGCACCCCAACCACCTAGCGCGAGGTCTAATCCAGCTCAGCAGCCGTTCCCGTCTCCGGCGAAGGGACCTACCAACCCAGCGAATAAATTATTAGGGCCGTTTAATCATAGAACAGTTGGAAAAATAATACAACTGTTCAAAAAATACTTGTTATAGTTAAGATTTTTAAACTTATTGTTAGTTCTTATACAAGAAGATTCAATAAATAAAAAAAAAAAATTCTAAAAAAAAAAAAAGTATGAGGCTATTAGTTCGTCGCCACTACAGTCGTCCGCTTTGTCTTGGTATTGCCCCGGACGCAACATAAAAAGACTCAAATCGTTTCGGAATTAATTTTTTGTTTAAGCTTATAGAGGCTCTTCAACACTTTATTGCAACAGGCAGAAATTTATTTAAGTTTGTTTTTATACATTGAAATCTCACACTAGACTGCTCTTAGTATTTTATTTACTTTATTTGAAAATAAAAAATGAACATCTCACTTAAATTTTTTTTAAATATGAAATTCGAACTTCGATCAAGTGGTGTGGTGGCCGCTGCGATATGCTGTTTCCCGTCGCTCGTATTTGTTGATTTGTTTTATTAACTCGCTCAGCTCTTTTCGCTGGGGTTTTTATTTTTTTTTTTGTATCTGTTTATTTTATTATTGTATTTTTTTGCACTATATTTTTTTTTTTTTTTTTTTTTGTCACAAAATTTGTTCTTCTTATGCTTTGTTGTTCACTTTATTCTTGCACTGTTTTTGTGGTTTTTTGTCACTAAATTTGTTTTGTTGTGTTTTGTTGTTCACTTTATTGAATCGTACCGCAACTCTTTGCGTTAGCTCGAAGAGTTAGAATAACTGGGTTATTTTCCGTGCGGGCGCCAATTAGAATAAGACTGGCTATTTTAGTAAAGTGTCTAAATTTGTTTTTATTTATTGCACGTGACAAGTGGAGAACAAAGTTAAAACTGAAACTTAGGGCAAGGTCCGTCGGACCACAAAGCCGCCGCTGCCGCTGGAAAGTCGGCTGAATGTTGCGTCAGCGTCTGCAACGGGCGGTCAGGCAGCTTACGCGTGCGAGTTTTTGGGTTCGTCTGCAACTTTGTCGCGACGGTATCCGACGTAGCAGCGTTGTCAGCAAACTCAAGCGTGTTAACTTATACAAGACAAAACAAAAGCCGATAATATATATCATCTTTCAAGTTAAAGATCGTCGTCTATTAGCTTTCAAAGCGAACGGTCGTGTTTTTTTTTTTGCGCCCCGGTTTTTATTTTGTGTTTGTCAAACCAGCCGTGGTTTTTAATAATCTTCTTAAATTGTCATATATTTAAACATAATTATTAAAGATCCGTTCGTTTCGCGAGTGATTCTTTTGTGATTTGTGCAGTAGTTTAAACAAATACACAAAGTATTTTGCATTTTTCGTCTTTGTGTTTTGTTTACTCGCCCTTTTTGTGCGTTGTGCGTTGTTCGCAGTGCTGTTTGGTGTTGTTTTTTGCATGCACATAAACTGCACTTTTCTCTCTCACTCTCTCTCTCTCTTTCGCTCTCCGACACAAAATCTAAATTTCTCAGCGTGCAGACTGCTCTCGTGCGGTTCTTTTAACAGCTCGCTTGAATGTTTTGGTCTTGTGTTTTCGTGCACAGTGGTCTGATTTCAGTTAAACATGGAAACCGTAAATGTTGTCTGCTTTTATAAAAATTGTTGCCAAGTTATGAAACCTGAGCAGCCAAAAATGACTTGTTGGCTATGTGATAGAATGGTGCATACTAAGTGCGCTGGTTTTAATGGCCGTGATGACCTAGCAAAGGGTAAAAATCTAAACTACTGTTGCCTTGTGGTTGCGAACGAGATGAAATCGTTTATGCGCCAAACTAAAGGCGGCTTGAAAGAACTGATCAACAGCTTTGGCGTAGCTAGAGATAGTTTTCGTCGAGCCGATGAACTTCTTTCGGCGCTTAATTCACAGTTTAATGGCCTTAAGCTATTAGATGAATCTCCAAAGCGCAAAACAGCCGCTGGTGGTAGGCTGCCTAAGGCCCCGCAACCACGGGCAAATGATCAACAGGACTCCACAACTGATCAGCTGTCAATCGCAGAAAATCCACATATGCTGCTAAGATAGGCAGCTAAAAGAGATTCCGAGCAATCCGATTAATCCGCTGTGGAGGGACCCCACCCTGTGATTGCTAAAAATTCCGAATTGTCTGCACTGGCTTCTCAACCAGTGATTCCACCTGTCTCGATTAGTAGAGGCTTGCGTAGCAAATTAATCAAATTGTATTGTGATAGTCTTTCATTTGCATCCCATATTATAGTGCTCACAGAGACTTGGTTAAAGCCGGAGATACTTAACTTCGAAGTCTTCCCAGGTATGTACACTATATATAGGTTTTACCGTCCCTCCAGACGGGGAGGTGAAGTCTTAATTGCGGTTAGATCTACCCTCGCGACGGAGGAGTTACTTTTTGACGAGTCCCGTAACTCGGAATTCGTATGTGTAAAGCTGTCTTTTTCTGACAGATCAGTTTATATTACGTGCTCCTATATTCCGCCATCTTCTGAATTCCCAGAATATCAGAATCATCTGTCCGCTATCCAGTCCATCTTGAATAAACTTTCTGACAGGGACGAATTGGTAGTTCTAGGTGATTTTAATATACCTGGCACAATGTGGTCCCCAGAAAAACAATCGAATATCCTTCTCCCTTTAGCACAACATGGCTTTATTGACGGCTTGCTCGACTTATCGCTGTCGCAAGTTAATTATATTCCAAATTCTCTTGGTCGACTGTTGGATCTATGTCTTGTAACAAGTCCTGAAAGTGTGTTTCTGTCCAGGGTAGTACCTCTTACTCAACCTGAAGATCAATATCATCCTACTTTCGAGGTGGCGATCGACTTAGGTACGGTATTAAAAGTAAATTCAGAGAAGTCAACAAAGCGAATTCCCTGTTTTCGCAAGGCAAATTTTCGGAGGCTAAACAATTTTATAGCTGGCTTTAATTGGTCCGATCATTACTTCTGCAATATAATGGCGGATGCGATTAATATGTTTTATACCGCAATTAAATCATTTTTTGACTCTTGTGTTCCGATGTACTATCCGTCAATCTCTAAACCTCCTTGGTTTAATAAAGAGTTGACACACCTAAGAAATGTAAAGTCCAGACTCTATATAAAATTTAAAAATACCGGTTCTCAGTCCATTCTTTGTAAATATTTATACGCTCGGTTAAACATTACCGTGCTTAATGCTCAGTGCTACAAAAATTATTTAAACCGTTGTAAGTTCCAGTTTGCACAGGATCCGAAACAGTTTTACAATTTCGTTAGCACTAAGCGAAAAACAAGTTCTTACCCTTCCTCGCTATTTTTTGAAAACACTACGATAACATCGGATCAGGCAATAGCCGATCTATTCGCCAAGTTTTTTCAAACAATATATACTAGTTTACCTCACTCCGAACAGCCATACTCTTATGCGGTATCTAAGTCGATTCTAATATTCTGCCCCACTATAAACGAAAGATCACTGCTTAACAATCTTCAGCGTGTTAAACCGCTCTATTCGCCGGGTCCCGATGGAATCTCTGGCTGTGTGCTCAGATTCTGTGCGGAAGCCTTGTGCAATTCTTTACTGAAACTGTTTACCTTGTCTCTGGAATCTTCACAGTTTCCTCATATATGGAAGGAGTCCTTTGTGATTCCTCTTCATAAAAAAGGTAGCAAACTGGATGCAAGCAATTACTGAGCAACCTCTAAATTGTCGGCTATCCCAAAACTTTTTGAAATTGTTATCACTCCTCATTTGCAGCACCTTTGTAGATCATTCATATCACCGTGTTAGCACGGTTTTATGAAACGCAGATCTACAACCACTAACCTCTTGGAGCTAACTTCTTTCGTAATACAGGGTTTCAAAAATAATCTTCAAACAGATGTCATCTACACTGACTTTAGTAAAGCATTTGACTCTTTTAATCATTACCTTCTAGTAAGGAAACTTGATCTATTAGGTTTCCCTGTTGATCTTCTAAATTGGATTTCAAGCTATCTGAATGGCCGGACGCAAAAAATCCTCTTCAAAAATTCTCTGCCTTGTATTCTCCGAGTCACATCCGGTGTCCCACAAGGGAGCCACCTTGGTCCGCTTCTTTTTACCTTATTTATTAACGACCTCCCTTTAGTAATAAAAAATTCGCGCGTACTTATGTACGCAGACGATGTTAAATTATGCCTTCAGTACAAGGACATTTCGCGCCATTTGGACTTACCGATGGACTTCCGATCTAGACAGCTTTCAAATATGGTGCCGTGATAACGTATTAAACTTAAATGGCGCCAAGTGTAAAGTTATGACCTTTTGTCGTGCCAACCCAATACGCACGACTTACACTCTCATTGGGTGCTCTTTGGACAGAATAACACCAGTTGATGATCTTGGTGTTCTTCTGGACCCAAAACTAAAATTTTCTGACCATATTTCGTCTATTCATTCGCATTTGACCGCCGAAGTGTGAAGACGTTTTTATCGAGCTCCGCACAAAATCGGTTGTTTTGAGTGAAGTGAACGCCAAAATAAACTAAATAAAAAATCCGAAAGCGAAAGAGACGCTCTATGCGATGCAAGATCGCTTAAATATATATTGATTTGTTATCTTAAATTACAAAACTATGAGTCAGAACGACACTCGCGCTCAGCGACAGTGCGAGCAAGACGAACGCCGGCTTTCAATTCAACGCAACAACGCGTACTTCTCCTACGTCTCACCGACAATCCCAAACGCAGACATCGAGCGGTCAATAAACCTTCTTCTACCAACAAATCAAGAAAGAGCGCGCTCCCTCTCCCGCTCTCTTAGCTCCAACAGAAGCCCCGCTACCTCCAACAACAACAGCTGGAGATAGACCGAAAGCCCGCTCTACCTCGTCATCGGCTGCACCCGCTCACGCTCTGACTGAGTCAGCGAAAGCAAAACCGCAAGCAATAAACGGTACTGCTGTACTACCAGCAAAACAAAACGAAAACGTAAACAAAAAAGCTGGGTCGATCTGGCAGACTGGAATGGACCGCTACATTACAATAAAGAGAAAGCTCAGCCCGGAAATTCAGATTTGGAAAACAAGCCGAAAAATACACGCGACAACTCTACCTTGATCAAAAATGTAGCCCCTGCAAATACCAACAGATTTGCCTTGCTGGTAGACACCGCTGAGGACGTGCCGCTGGGATCCGTTGATATCGAACCGAAGAAAACAAAACCTCCGCCAATATACATCCGCGAGAAGAGCACAAGCGGTTTTGTAAATACTTTGATTGGCCTTATTGGAAAAGATAGCTTTCATATAATTCCCCTCGTAAGAGGTACTATCAATGAAATCAAACTTCAGACGAAAACGGAGGACAACTACAGAAAAGTCACAAACTATTTTACCGCACAAAAAATAGGCTTCTACACCTACCAGCTTAAAAGCAGCAAGGGCCTGCAAGTAGTCCTGAAGGGCATTGAGTCTGATGTTACGCCCGAAGAGATAACTGAGGCGCTAAAGGAAAAGGGATTTTACGCCAAAAGCGTGTTCAATATCAAAAACAGAAACAGGCAGCCCCAACCACTCTTCAAGATTAAGCTTGAACCAGAAAACAAGCCTCCTAGAAAAAACGAGGTTCACCCAATTTACAAACTCCAGCTCCTTCTGCACCGTAGGATCACGGTAGAAGAGCCGCACAAACGTAACGCTCCTGTACAATGTACAAACTGCCAAGAGTATGGCCACACGAGGTCGTATTGTACACTTCGCCCGGTGTGCGTAGTCTGTGGAGATCTCCACGACTCCAAACAGTGTCAAACTAACAAAAAAAATGCATGCGAGAAAAAATGCAATAACTGTGGGGGCAACCACACAGCAAACTACAGAGGCTGTCCAATCTACAAAGAGCTGAAAATCCGTCTTCACAAAAGAATGAACACGGCGCGGGCACACCAAGGAACAGCTACGCTGATACCATCAGAGACAAATCCTGAAGTAATTTTCTCGAAAGCAGCAAGTTTCGCTCCCTGGCCTACATCCAACACTAACAAGACAACATTTGCAAACGTTTTAAAATCAGGTATGACGCCTCCAACCCAAAATTCCCGAACTCCACATGAAGTGCACACAAAATTAGACACACAACAAAACTATAACTATAACGGTACAAATCACCCCGACGGAAAAGCACACGGTGGCACCGCCATACTCATAAGGAACCGTATGAAGCACCACTTTTACAAAGAATTTGCGGAAAATCATCTTCAGGCCACATCCATCAGCATTCAGCTGGATGACAACACTCTCCTTACACTAGCGGCCATATTAGAAGCTCAATTCCTGGATTTCTTCCAAGCACTAGGGCCACACTTCATTGCAGCAGGCGACTACAACGCTAAACATACTCACTGGGGATCGCGACTTGTGAACCCAAAAGGAAAACAGCTTTATAAGACTATAATAAAAGCCACTAATAAACTTGACCATGTTTCCCCCGGGAGTCCTACATACTGGCCATCAGACCTCAATAAGCTGCCTGAGCTGATCGACTTCGCAGTTACGAAAAATATTTCCCGCAGTTTGGTTAAAGCTGAATGTCTGCCGGATCTGTCATCTGATCACTCGCCTGTACTAATTCACCTCCGCCGGTACGCAGAAAACGTGAAACCACCATTCAGATTGACTTCTCACAAAACCAACTGGCTCAGGTATAAAAAATATATAAGTTCACATATTGAGCTAAGCCCAAAACTCAATACTGAATCTGATATAGAGAGCTGCACGTGTGCATTGCAATCCATCCTTACTGCAGCAGCTCTTACTGCAACACCCAAAATAACAAATAATACAATTAATTCAAAAAAGACCAACGTACAAATCGAGCAACTCGTCCACGTAAAACGACGCTTACGCAGAGAATGGCAATCTTCCAGATCCCCAACTGCAAAACAAAAGCTAAAAGTAGCCACACGGAAACTGGCCAACGCTCTGAAACAAGAAGAGGACGACGATCAGCGCCGATACATAGAGCAACTCACACCGACAGGCACAAAACAAAAGTCACTGTGGCGAGCCCACTCAACTCTTCGCCCACCGACTGAAACCGTTTTGCCGATAAGGAATTCCTCAGGTGGCTGGGCCCGTAGTGATGAAGACAGAGCCACCACATTTGCCGCTCACCTACAAAATGTGTTCACGCCAAACCAGGCTACTAGCACATTCGCGCTACCGTCCTATCCCGTAAACCGCCACCAGCAACACACCCCAATTGTGTTTCGTCCTAAAGAAGTAACTAAAAGAATCAAAGACAATCTCAGCCCGAAAAAATCCCCCGGCTGCGACCTTATAACACCGGAAATGATCATCCAGCTGCCACATTCTGCAGTTCGCTACATAACCAAGCTCTTTAATGCCATCACCAAACTTGGTTACTTTCCACAACGATGGAAGAGGTCGATTATCATAATGATTCCAAAGCCTGGTAAGAACCACACAGTCGCTTCATCTTACAGACCAATAAGTCTACTCTCATGTATTTCGAAACTATTCGAAAAATGCCTGCTGATCCGTCTTAATCAACATCTGATATACCACAATATAATCCCAGCCCACCAATTTGGATTTCGCGAAAGCCATGGAACCATTGAACAGGTGAATCGTATTACAACGGAAATAAGAACTGCATTTGAATATCGCGAATACTGTACAGCAGTATTTTTAGACGTATCCCAAGCATTCGACAGAGTCTGGCTCGACGGCCTACTGTTTAAAATTAAAACATCCTTACCCGAAAGCACACACAAACTTCTAAAGTATTACCTCTATGACAGAAAGTTTGCAGTACGGTGTACCACTGCCACTTCCACTGATCATACAATTGAGGCTGGAGTCCCCCAAGGCAGCGTTCTTGGACCAACCTTATACCTCATCTATACAGCCGACATCCCTACAAATAGTCGCTTAACGGTATCCACATTTGCCGACGATACAGCTATCCTTAGCCGTTCAAGGTCCCCTATCCAAGCTACAGCACAGTTGGCACTGTACCTCATCGACGTTGAGAAGTGGCTCTCTGACTGGCGAATAAAAGTAAACGAGCAAAAATGCAAGCACGTGACGTTTACGCTAAACAGACAAGACTGTCCTCGCTCTTGTTGAACAACATACCACTCCCGAAAGCCGATGAGGTAGCGTACCTAGGAGTACACCTTGACAGAAGACTCACATGGCGCAGGCACATTGAAGCCAAAAAAAACCCAACTTAAACTCAAAGCCAACAACTTACACTGGCTCATCAACTCTGGTTCTCCGCTCAGCCTAGATCACAAGGTCTTGCTCTACAATTCTATATTCGAACATCGCAAAGGAACCGAAAATGTGTTTGCAGACGCTCCGCTTCGTTCTTTCGAGAATATTGATGATATTGCTGAAATAGACCTTGAAATCCGTCCAGAAATTGACCTGTCTTCCAGTGCATTTAAGTCGGAAGAGTATTCTGTAATATAATTTTTACGTCATATATATATATACGATATACGATCGTGCAACATTTCTCAATTGTACTGAAGCTTCACGAGATGATTACTGGAAATTGCTTGTATCGGCTTCGTTTCGTCAAAGCGTATTAAATTCGGCACATGACACATCTGTTCATTGTGGTAATCTTTTTATACGGCGTTTCTATTGGCAAAACATGGATTTCAACGCTCGCGATTATTTTCGAAATTGCGTAAAGTATCAGACCACCAAATATTCCAATCGTTCCTTAATATCACCAATGGGAGCACAAGTGCAAAGCGATAGAATTTTCGAAAGACTATCTTGATTTTATCGGCTCATTTTCTTGATCCAATTCTGGCAACATTGTTATATTGATTATTCTGGACCACTTTTTCAAATTTTTAAAAGCTTTGAAAAAGTTTAACACTAATGTAATTATCGAGATGATATTAAAAATGATTATTGCGGGATGAAATGTTTTCATGCTTTGGCTTTCCCGAAAAAGTCGTGTGTGACAACGGAACTCAATTTAAAAGGTGGAGTCTTAATTGCGGTTAGATCTACCCTCGCGTCGGAGGAGTTACTTTTGGACGATTCCCGTAGCTCGGAATCAGTTTATATTACGTTTTCGTATATTCCGCCATGTTCTGAATTCCCAGAATATCAGAATCATCTGTCCGCTATCCAGTCCATCTTGAATAAACTGTCTGACAGGGACCAATTGGTAGTTCTAGGTGATTTTAATATACCTGGCACAATGTGGTCAGGCCCAGAAAAACAATCGAATATCCTTCTCCCTTTAGCCCAACATGACTTTATTGACAGCTGTCGGTGTCAAGGCTCGAGTCAAAGAAGGGATTGGTCAGTCAATATATCTCTTAGAGAACACGAACGGCAATGCTACCAAGTCATTTATGACAAGGACATTTGGTAATTGCTTTTGACTCCTTTGTCAGTTTTTATTGTTTTTTTTTATGTGTTATGTTTGTTATTGTTATGTGCTATCGCAATTATCTGGAAATAAACCATCATATCAATGTCCAGATCCTGGCAAATTGATTATTTCCCGATAAAGTACAGCAAAGAATCCCGATACTTTCACATTGTATCTTCATACTCCCGTTCTCTTTTTTGGAAGGCGTGATCGAGTGCAGATGTCTCTTCGCATCGTCCCCAAATATTATTCCTCGTGCATCGTGTCGATCGGACAAGTGTTTTTCAAGCAATTCAGGCAAATACTGCCAATATTTAGTGATAAGATTATCATTCTTAGATTACATAGATATCTACATAGACTTATGTGCCATTTCTGCCGCATACATTTGATTGGAGTGCTGTTTTCATCTCACGCATAAGATTGGTGTGACGTCTCTGTCCTACATATCGGAATATTTCCACATGACCCGATTCCAGCTGCTGGTTTTGACGCTGCATATGCCGCACCTAATTCAGCCACCACAAGAATGATCGTGGACAAGCTTCAGTCTTTAAAATAGTTTTGCATATATGTGTTAGTATGCTAAAAATGTGTAGGTATAAACTTCTACAATACAAATTTAACATACTTTGTGGAAGATCTAAGAAATATAAAAGTTAAAGTGGAGCACTAACCTCTTGGCTTCACCCCACACCCCGAGCCGACTCAGCACGACACTCAAGCTTTCCCCGCACCCAGTGCGGACACAGCGCGGCGATATCAGCCGTTGGAGCTCTGACCGCTTGCCGCGCAATTGGAGCACGGTACGAACTGCAAGGTTTACGTCAAATTACATACCGCCGGCAACCGAGGCTTAGCGGCGACGAATTACCAAACGCTTGGGCAGAACTAATTGGACCGACGAAAGCAGCACAAACAAACTACTTAAGATTAGGATTATTAAAAGAAAAAGCTGGCCCTTGTTACTTGGGAAATCACAGCGGACACGGATAACACCAGGCGAGGCGGAGGAAATCGATCCTGTATGGCTAGGTATAGGCAAAGACACTTGAATAACAAGATGCGTAACGGCCATACGTTGGTTTGGCACTATGCAGACACTTTTTTTGTGAAGGCCAAATTCAAACAGGTCAAAATTTCAACAGGGTAATGTGAGCAGTTATTGTAGTTGAATCCAAGGAGCCCGAGTTATTAGATGTTGATGCAATGCTTAATATTTAATATTTAATATTGGGGATCGTGTTGTTTGCTCAACAAACCTTTTCGGCAGAAGTGAAAAAGTGGAAGTGTAATACAGTCAAATAGGACAAGTGTCCTAAAAATTTGTATTTGGTCCTTTTGTAAGCATCCACAGAGCAGTCCGTCGAAGCAGCAAGGATAGGGGAAAAATTGTCAAGAAAATAACAATGACAATGGTGAAGAACTAATCCAAAAGACCTTAATCCAATCCAAATCCGATCCAAAATCTCTTATACCCGTTACTCGTAGAGTAAAAGAGTATATTATATTCGTTGAATAGTATGTAACAGGCAGAAGGAAGCTATTTATATATATATATTCTTTATCAGGATCAATCACAGGAACTATAAAAGCTAGAAGGTTGAAAATAAGCATACAGATTCTAGATACAAAGACGCAGAGCGAGTATATATATACATATATTGTACTTAAAGCGATTGCACCGCTCCAGAAATTGTATTGTCAAAACATTTGCCTGCCTATATTTAAAAATTAACAACGCTTAGGCGATATATATGTATCTGGGAACTCCTGCGTGGGTTCATACTTTAAATATAGATGCGCTCTTTTAGCATAATCTTAAAGATGGAAAAGTCGTGTAGTGTAAAACTCGCGCATGCGAACTCCCATGCTGAAGAGCCCTTCTTGGAAAATCTGTCACTAATGAATTAGTACAGCCATCTAGCTCACGAGCCTCGCTTTCACCCTTTGTTGAGCAAGATGAGTATATGGTCAGCTAAGGAAGTCTTCGTTGGAGTCAGTGAGCGAACCCCAATCATCGTTCCGAACGATCATACAGTAGGAGGATCGAAAAGCGAGCAGTAAATGAGCTGCGTCTGCTGCCCCTGAAGGATTTTGTTGAAAGCCACGCTTCGAACGGAGGAGCATGCCGGGTTTTGCAGCCGCCACCAATTTCTAAATTTATCAGTTGTACACCTGCCAACTTATGTGGCACCTCAGCTGTACAGCAATATCATCGTTACCTAGGCAGAGATGCTGCGTGAGCATCTAAGCTCCCCCTCACTCTCTCCTTAGTACTCACGCACCTACACCCCTTGCATAGCGTGCTGCTTTCGCTCTACTATTAAGTCGCTCATTTTAACTCGTTTTCGTAAACTATGCATGAGCGAATCGATGCCCAAATACGCTAAAATAAATAAACCGTAATCGTTTAAAAGCGCTACAATTAAAAACGTCTTTTAATTCTCATTAATTCATTTAATTCTCAGCTCATAAAAAACCTTATTAGCTGCAGATGTAAGGGAGCAAAGTGCAAATAACAAATAAAAAGGTGAAGTGAAAACAACGATTTTATTCCACTTCGCAACTCCAACTACCCTATTCCTATCACCTACCCTGTTCCTACAAAGCCTGTGAGTCTTCAGCTGTTTGCTATAGGCCACGAAATCTGCAAAACAGAATCTTGCTGATATATGTATATATATATTTGATATACTCGTTACACGTAGAGTAAAAGTATACTAGATGCGCTAAAAAGTATGTAACAAGTACAACGAAACGTTACCGACTATATAAATTATAAATATTCTTGATCAGGATCAATTGCCACGCCCACTCTTACGCCCACATGCCGCCCAAAACACCCCCGCCCGCACTTTTGAAAAATGTTTTTAAATTTTTTCTCATTTTATTCCCCAATATCTATCGATATTGCATTTGCACTAGCTGAGTAGCATTCATTTTGTTTGAATTGTGTACAATGTTTCACAAAAAAAGTGGAATGTTTTTAGTGGTTTCATACATATGTGCTGCAAAACACGTTTTTTTAGGTTTAGGGGTAAGCGCGTTCAGATTGTCAAATTGTTATGCGTTGGACATGATTTTCATTTTAAGGAAGCTTTAGAGCATTGTGTTGTAATACAAGTATTTCCGAATAGTTTAGTTTCCACAGGTAGCACAGGTCAAAATACTGCTGCATTACAATAATATACCTATTAAATAAATATCAATTTTTTTTTTAATCTTGTGTATGTCGATTCTGAGAGCGCAATTTTCTTAATAAAGAGGTAATATTTATAATCTACGTAAGCATATCAAAATGGGGGTTTTTTACATGAGCATTTTGTTAAAAGACTTAAGGTTAATTACTTACTGCATGAAAATGTGGAATTTTTTCAAAATTATAGCCATTATTAAACAGGGTTTTAAGCAATATGATAAATTTAATAAAACGTTTCATTTTCCAAATTTTTATTTCATTTTTAATGAAAACTGTCGCTTGACTTACTAGGTTTGTATTTTTTATACTTGTTCTTCCTAGAGTAACAGGTGAATTTATTCTACGTTATACATACTTACGACCCGATTAGCTATATAGGGACAGATCCCTAAATCCCTTAGACTTAAGAACATGCCTACACACGCCTACTTACTAGATAAGAACAACTGTCACATAATGGAAAAACTCAAAGCAAGGCTAAATGGAATAAACCCAAAATTGCCCAGATGATGAAATTTAAAACCCCAAACAAATCCCCCACCAGAAAACCAAACATCCGTTGCATCAATTTGTCAAATCAGCATGTTTCCACGTTTCAAAGCCCAGACTCACTAGCTCGAAAGCAGAAGTTTTAATTTCAATAAATAAAATCGTAAAAATCTAAGAGCGCTTTTATCCAAGAGCGAATGCACTTGAATACAAGAGAACTAACTCCAAAATCTCATTAGAACTCTAAAGTCCAAAGTCCATATTTAAAAAGCTCGAGACCGAGGCCTAAACGTCAATCAATCTAGATCAATAAGTTGAGTTCAGTTTGAGACCTAAAATTGAATGGTCGGTTAAATAAAATTATATTTTTTTTGTACTTGTGAAAATTAGGATCGACAAGAAACCTTTTAGTACGGTACTGATCAATTATATGCTATACAACTAGCAATTTTGATCAGTGATTTAAAATCCGTGATTTCTAATAAAAACTGAACAAAAAAAGCAAAAGAATCTATGTGCAAGTAGATTTCTATAACTAAAATTATATGAACAATTTTAATTTCTGTGAATTTCAATAAAAGAAAATAAAATAATAAATAAATAAATAAAAAACATACCAAAACTTATAACATGGCAGTCCCAAAACTTTCTGAGATGCATTTGAATCAATCAGTTTAGTGAACTACATGACTATGACGGCACACGAGAAAAATATTTTCCAAATCTATTCAGTGAAGTTAAACAGCACTGTATAGAGTTAAATCTCAAGACAGTATTGCACATGAATTTTGATGCTCAGGTAATTTGAGTGATCAGGTATAAATTTATTATATGATAAAAAAATATTAAAAATTTGTGAAGAAAATGACCGCCGGTGAGCATATGTTTACCTCAGATACTTTTGGTACGTTTTTTAAGTTGCTTAACAAACATTTGATACATATTCAAATTGTTAAACGAAAAATTCATTAATAATACAAATACTTTATCCTTTTAAAACATGAAAGAAAATGTTGTTAAATTATTTGCGATGTATTGACAAGCTGGAAAACACTTTCTAATTTTTGGGGATTTCATCTTTTACATTCACCTTATCTGCTTTTTCATCCATAAACCATAAAGGGCACATTCCAAGCAAACAGCCTACAGTGATCCCGACAATCCGTCCCTAAAATAATAGATATTGCTATAAAAAAAATAATCCGTTTTATCCGTTCTTTGAGCAACATACGTAACTTGACGACCGCTTGCTGGACTTTAATTCAAATTGCGCTGGAGTCAAATTGGGCTGCTTTAGACCTAATATCTGGCACCCGTTCTCAACGTAGGTGGCCATAGTGATGCCCAGAATGTCGCTTATGGTGTTTCCTAGTCCTGCGGCTGCCATCGTAGACAGCGTAATAAAGTGGCCCAAATAATATTCAATGTATTCACCCTAAAAATTGGAATCGTTATAAACGTTTATATTATTAGCTTTATATCATACTTACCGCCATGATCATTATGAAATTGTCGAGGAATCCGAAAGCAACAAACGGCACTGCATTTACAAAGAAAACTGAAAATATAATAACTTATTAGTTATAAGCCAACAAGTTTTGATATATACTTACTGCTGTACAATTGACCTGCAGTGGGCGATGCTGCCGTCTCAACTGGAAGCAAAATAAAAATGAAAGTATGATACCTTCATTGGGACAAGAGATCGATGATGGTCCGGATGCTGTAATATTTTTACTGGCACAGCTTTTGTTAGTGGCTGATATCGTTATTTACCCAATTTTTTTCGCAGCCAATCATCGGGCACTGCGCAAAAAGTTCCCGCAATAACTTGGCCCAATTCCGTCTTATTAGAAAGTCGTCCGAAGCGAGTGCGCCAACTACCGAAAGCCAGTTGACCTTAAAACCAATGTAGATTGAAGTGTGAGCCGGGAGGACGGTGAAGTGTTTTTTGTTCCAGTGTCAAATATGTGTTATTAAGAAATCGTTGTTGGGAGTCGAGAGGAATATGAAAAAATAAATATAGAATGTTTGTCAAAAAACATAAAAAAAATTGAATAAGTGTACAGGTTAACCCAAAGACACTAGAATAACAAGATGCGTAACGGCCATACATTGGTTTTGCAGCCACTTTTTTGGTGACGGCCAAAATTGCTCTCTGTCCGCTCGCTTACGCTGAGAGCCTAAGAAATCTAAAAATAGAATTTCCTAGCTTATGTGAGTAAAAACAATAGATGAGAACGTGTGTACTTGTGCTAGAAGACGATTTTCGGGCCAAAATCAATTCTGATCGAAGAAACGAATTTACATATTTGGAGTTTTGGCCAATGGTAGCAATATGATATGACTAGTATAATTTTAAAGTTTTTTCGTTTGTTAAAATCGCCGCTCGACTTAGCTACCGTTTACATATTTATATATATGTTAATTATGTGTAATATTATTATTTACTTAAAACCATAATGAGAAGGTACTACTTTCATTTGTGCACTTAATGCATTGCCCAAAAATAAACGTTTTTATACACATTTGTTTTTTATTATTTTTTAAAAATATTTTAAAAGCTTGAATGTGTATTTTACAAATATTAAAGAAAAGATCAGATGGTGCTTTAGTTTCCCGAAGTCCGAGCCTATTGAGTAATAAAAATTAATAAAATAAATAAAAATATGAAAACTGTTTATTGCAAAAGTCATATCTTGAGGCACGAAGTGGGGACACAAGCACTCTAGAGAACACTCTAATAACAAATATTCTAATATAATGCCATTTTTGAAATTTATTTTGTGAAAATGGTGGCACACGGTGCCAATTTTTTCCATTGTGGTGGTTTACATGATGAATTGATAAAAAATAATATAGATTTAAAGTCTAAGAACTTCTAAGGTGAAGGGCATATTTTGTCAAATTTACAATGCATGAGCATACGTGTACACACATACAGTTGTCTGCTATCACTGTATGCTTAGAAAAGAGCTGTTTGCTGTAGCGCTCTCCGCTCTTCCTCTCTCGCGCAAAAACTCGAGAGAGCCTGGAGCCACCTCTAGAGCCACGCCGAAAAAATAGTGTGCCAAAAAATCGTATGGCGATACGCATCTTGTTATTCTAGTGTCTTTGGTTAACCTTTGCCGTTTGTATGTATGTTTTTAACGACATCGCCAGCGGACTACACAACGCACAAATGATGTGTCTTTTGACACCACAATTATTTGTAGATGTAAACGGTATCGATGACTTTTCAAACTTCATCTATATCATTCCCAATCCAATGGCTCCAAATTTCACATTCAAGCAAATTAACAGCTTTACAAAAAAAAAAAAAAGAAAAATAACACATATTTATCCTGAGTCAAATCAATGCAAAATGTGCTCAAACATTAAAAGACCCTGTTTCACACAAAACATACACACAGAATTGAAAATCCAACAAATCTAAAATTACAAGTCACCCTACTTCTTCTGGTGGCATGAACTAAAATTTTTTCTTTGTTTTTTTTAATTACTTATTTTCTTTACTTTATTACTTTATTTATTAAGGCATACGGGGAAATCTTGGAGCCCCTTTGTGTCCTTATTTTCTATTAATTCTGCCAATTTGGGCGCGCCGGCTAACTATAGTTAGCTTTTTCTAGGAAGTTAAAAATAACAAAATTGTTTTGCTACGTTTCGTAAAAACAATTCTCGATTGTCAAATATCCTATAATTGCCTTCCAGCATTAGAAATATAAAAATATATTTTCCAACTCACTATAGGAACTGTTACTTAAATACCATATCAACATCACCATCCCTACCATGTAGATAAATACATAAATCAGCCCGCAGCCAGCTGCAGCTCATCATAAATTTGAATTATTTTATATATCGCTGTTATACATTGCTCTGAGCAGAAACAGATTTTGCATTCCATTTTCATTATGCTATGTTCCATAGAGAGCGAGCACAGCTGTTTTAATCTGTATTCTGTAAAACTTGCTCATTTGCCTTCTGCATAGCAAGTTCCAGTTACAAATTAAGTGTTGATCGCACCGGCACTGCTGTGATACACTTTAATCGGTGCGGTACATGCACTGCCGCCGTTCTTTGTTTATTTTATTTATTATATTTATTTATATTATTATAAAATATAAATATATTATTTATATATTTAAATAAAACTGAAATATTAATTAAAACATTAACTTTACCGTGTTTATAAATTGCCACACCATTTCTCAAAGTTAATGAAAAAGCTCATTGCCTTAATATTTGGTGACCACGACGTGATCTGTAACATTTCTTTATCTTGAACTCAAAAACAGTTTAACTAATTTCGGTGCATTTTTGTGTGTACACTTGTGTGGCTGCACTTTTCGCCCTAGCTACTTTTCGTTTATCGCAAGCCTATTCGCATAGCGGCAGTTGTACCCGTTTCGCTTGTTCTCGCCCGTTTTAGTTTCTTATTTGCCCACCGTCAAATTCGTGTCGTCTTGGCTGTGCAAAAAGAATTGACGTTGTGCATAAGCACACACACATCATTGCTATTGTGTGTGCAATTTGGTTGCCGGTGCAAATACAGTGCTTGTAAATTCACCATTGTGTGTGCATTTTACACTGACTGATTAAAATTCAGTGCGTGAATTATTAAAATAAATTAAAATGTCAAACGACGACACAGTCAGCTTGCCAGCTGACAGGATAATATTTTTAAAGCGCAAGGAAAAATCAATTTTTGTCGACGCTAAAAAAATGGCTGCAGGATTGACCACCGAATCGGTCACTTGCCTGAATGATGGTGGCCTGCATTTAAAGCTGTATTTAAAAAACCAGACAGAGGCTTCGTTTAACTTGGCTCACGATTCCCTGGAGTAACTATCCCCAATTCTCCAGGCCCCAAATAATTGACTTGCTGATGGGAGCTAGGCTTTTCTTTGATTTGCTGTGTGTAGGCCAAATTAAATTGGCCGATGGACTTCCCATTCTCCAAAAAACTCGTTTTGGATGGATTGTCACTTGAGGTGGGTCCAGCCTCAACAAGGCTTCATCATTGACCGTTCAATCAAATGCGCCTCAAATGCCTGCTGAGGCATCCGTCTGGAGGAACTGATGCGCAAATTTTGGGAGACAGAAACCATTGCTGTCTCAAAGCGCACAATGGAAGAACTCGACTGCGAGGCCCACTTCAAGTCTTCATTTTCCAGGCTTACATCTGGAGAATATTCAGTTAGACTTCCTGAAAAGCGCAGCCCGCAAGTATTTGGAGAGTCCTATCGACAAGCCTATCGCCGTTTTTTAAATCTGGAAAACAAACTTGGACGCCATCGCCAGCTCAAAGAGAAGTATTCAGCCTTTATTCACGAGTACTTATCTTTAAGTCGTATGTCTCTGGTACCATTTGACTCCCAGAAACTATGCAAATTTTATTTGCCGCATCACTGCGTTTTAAAGGAAGACAGCACAACAACTAAGCTGCGTTTTGTCTTTGATGGCTCTGCAAAAACTTCTTCTGGATACTCTTTAAACGAAATACTAATGGCAGGCCCCACTTTGCAAACCAAACTTTTTCACACTTTGTTACAGTTTCGAACCTTTCCTGTTGCTTTAACTGGTGACATCTGTAGATGAACCGATGTGTACGGGTCAAGGAATCGGACAGCTAATTACAATGCATTTTGTGGCGTGACACACCCCAGGAAGAAGTACAAGTATTTAAGCTTAATAACGTCAATTACGGAACATTTCTATCTTCATTTCTATCTGTCAGGGATAAAACGTCGTTTCCAATTGGCCCTAAAATTCTTCTACGAGATTTTTATGTCGATGACCTCATCACAGGAGGTAACTCAACCAAAGAAGTCTTGGAGATCATGCGACAGACCATAGGATTACTGGATAAAGGTCATTTTAAATTAAAAATGGTGCTCAAATGATCCTGGTACTTTGAGCAGATTCCTGATTCAGAAAAGAATTCCTTTCTCAAATTTGATGATGGCAGCGACATTACCCAAACTCTTGGTATCGCCTGGGACTCAAGTTCGGATATTCTGCTGTTCTACACATCGCTAATGAAAGCAATTGCTCGCTTTTACGACCCTCTTGGTTTTATCTGCCTTGTCATAACGAAGGCCAAAATCCTGCTGCAGCAAATCTGGAGAAAAAAACTTGACTGGGACGAAAGTTTAGCTTCAGCTCTTCATTCTGCTTGGCTAAATTTGTCTGCTGATATCTGTTTCAGCCAGAAGTTGGAGTTTCCTCGTCTCGCACTGGTACCCAATAGCGTGGTCGAAATCCATGGATTCAGTGATGCCAGCATTGATGCATATGGAGGATGCATCTACATAGTTTCCATGTCTCAAAGTCAACGAGTAGCCCACCTTTTCTGCGCTAAATCTCGTGTGGCCCCACGGTTCCCAAATTGGAATTATACGCGGCAGTATTACTGGTTGAACTAATGCGGGAAGTCCTGCAGCTTGTCTTATTTTCATGCCCTGTTTATTGCTGGTCAGACTCTGCTGTGTTGCTGTCCTGGATTCTAGTTGAATCCGCCTTCAAACTTTTATTTCTAATCGCATCTCTTTAGTCCAGGAGGTGTTAAATGCCATAGAATGGCATTATGTTCCTACAGCCGGCAATCCGGCGGACATACTTTCCAGAGGGGAACTTCCTAGTGAGCTGATGGAGTCAAGTCTTTGGTCTCATGGTCCTGACTATCTTCAAGAAGACATATCGCTCTGGCCAAAATCTTGTCTCACCCCAAAGAATCTCCCTGAGCTAAGGAAGACTGACTGTTAATCATCTCACCGGAGGCATGAAGCCTATCATTCGTTCCATTCAGGTGGCACACCTTACCGAGGACCATAATGCCCTGCTCCACAGACGACAAGTAAAATCATCGAGCTCAATTGCATCCCTCGCACCCATCATTGACAACTCTGGACTTATGAGAGTTGGTGGCAGACTGAATCACTCATCGTTGGACTATGACGCACAGCATATTGCCACGTCAGCACCTGACGCGGACCTCGCGCACTACTCGCTTCTATTCGATTGCAGTTCTGGCCCATTGGCGGTCGTAAGACCACTGCAAGTGCAGTCAGCAAATGCATCATATGTTTTCGAGCCAAGCCAGACAGCTCGTCGCATTATGGGTGATCTTCCTGAGGACCGCGTAACAGCTTCACATTCCTTCAAGGTCACTGGTCTGGACTTTTGCGGCCCATTTTATTACAAAAATCCTGTTCGGAACAAAGCAACCATAAAGTGCTACATCTGCATCTTTATCTACTTTTCTACAAAGGCTGTTCACCTTGAGCTGGTTCAGGATCTCTCCACTTCTGCATTTCTTAATGCATTGCGTCGATTTATACTGACTCGTGGAAAGCCTGCACGCATATGGTCAGACAACGCCACCAATTTTGTCGGCGCTCGGAATGAGCTCATGGATCCTAACCGTTTGTTCCTGAACACATCACATCAAACTGCAGTACATGAATTCTGCTTGACTGATAGCATTGAATGGCGATTCATCCCTCCTCGATCGCAGCATTTTGGAGGCCTCTGGGAGGCGGCTGTCAAAACAGCAAAGTATCATTTTTACCGAGCTGTTGGCCCTGCCGTTTTGGCCGCTGATGACCTGCGCACGCTCATTTGCCACATTGCGGCAATAATTAATTCAAGACCTTTAGTTACTCTTTCAGAACACCCCCACGACCTTGAAGTACTAACGCCAGCGCACTTCTTAGGCACGGCCCCCTCACCTTGTTTGCTGAGCCTAATCTATCAAAATCTGAAGATCTCAACCGATTGGATTGCTGGCAGCGAATCACCTACTACCAGCAAATATTCTGGAGCCGGTGGAGACGTGAATATCTAACGCTTCTTCAGCATCGTTCCAGAAAAAATACGTTAAAATGATGATGTCGTTTTAGTAAAAGACGAAAACCTGCCACCCCTCAAATGCCCACTAGCTCGAGTAATCAATCTGATCCCTGGACCCGATGACGTCGCACGAGTTGCTGTTCTCAAAACTGCAACTGGAATCTTCAATAGAGCCGTCGCTAAACTTTGCGTTTTACCCAAACAGGATGATGTTTGCCTTAACACTACTACCCAATTCAAATTAGTTCTTTGAACAAAATATTCAACACGCCCTCGTTGCGCATGTTAAATGTTATAATGCTACAACACCCTTGCAAAAAAAAGACAAAACGCTGAAGTGGTTTTTAATCAGATTACACTAAAAAATACTTTTCCAAAACCTTACTTTATTTACATTGACGGCTTAAAAGCTAGAGGCATCCTTCATCATTACCAATCTACTTTTCTGAACTCTAGCGAAATTGTTACCTAACATGGAGCAATACAAATTTGTATTTCCCTTTCCCTTTCCCCAATCAAAAACCATAAAGACCACCACTACTATGCCCCATCAATTCGTAATATGAATAACATGCTTCAACGGCATCGGAATTTCTGACGCCGAATAAGGCATACAATTTCCCAGACTATACACCGATTAAGGACAAGACCAATATTTACAACTTCAACTGAAAACGAGACAAACACAATTGAGATCGGTCTCTTACCGAGAAATCCCAATATTATCAAAATTAATCTAATTACAAAAAAAAGAGATAGAACCAATTTGACCTTAGCAGTAATAGTTGTAATACAACAGTTCTAATAAATTTGCAAATGATTATTATTCTATAACTTATGAAAATAATCAAAGACGGGTATATATCTAATATATAATATAATATATAGTATATAATATATAGACAGAACAAATATATGTAATTATATTTATAATATAATAATTTATAATTAATAATAATATATATAAATATATATTATAATATTAATGATATTCAACACGCACCGGAGTCAAGGAGTTTCAGAAAAGCTTAAGGCGAGAACCGTCGGGCAAACGCACGCTTAACATATTCGAACACAAGCAGAGACGAACTTTCCAGCGTAAGGCCAAATCACGCAGTGACTACGTGATTTCACACTACCAAACTAATAATGTGGGACAACAACAGACACGTGCGTTTGTGACTTTCGAACGTCGAACATTGGCCTCTAACCCATTTGCAGAATTTAAATAGATAAATTAACAATTTTGCTCTGCTTCTATATGTCTAGATGGTAAATCTTAATCTTCTAGCTTTTAAAGTTCCTCAGACCTCGACGTTCATACGGATAGACAGACGGACATAGCCAGATCGACTCTGCTATTGATCCTGATCAAGAATATATATACTTTATATGCACACGCTTCCTCTGTCTGTTACATATTTTTCGACGAATCTAGTTTACCCTATTACTCTACGAGTAACGGGTATAAATATATTTTTTACTGTTTCGACTAGATCACCTTAATCAGAAAGAAATTTTAAAGTTGAAATGTTTATTGAATAAATTTAAAAATCTTCAATATAAAGGGAGAGATATACTAACATTATATAACATAAAACAACATATACTATCACATACAACACATAACTCCCCAATTTATTCAAGACAGTACCCACTTGCTAAAACGCACGAAATTGAAGTCGAAAACTTCTGGAAAATTAACTACAGATTATTGATTGATTATATTGATATAGATAAACATGGACGAATTCCTTGGTAAATTAAGAAATATTTTACAACTAATAATTTGGCAAAGGCATTTCCCCAAATAGAAATGAAAAAAAATAGAAAGGCAGCCATTATGAATTGCATTTGGGCTAAGGAATGCACCCGCTACCTTTCTAAGGTACATAAATAATATCCTTCGATCTTTGTTTAACAAACACTGTTTGCTGTATTTGGGTGATATTCTAATTATGTCCACATCCCTTACTGAACATTTAAATTCCTTACAGCTAGTTTATTCTAAACTCGCAGAGGCAAATTTCACATGAAAGACTTTTACATCCAGATGTACAGAAAATGACAAAATTATTTAAACAAAATCGATTCTTTCTTTTTAAAAATCACTCCTAATCCTGAAAATTGCCGAGACAAATTTGTGGTAGATATTTATTCATCTAAGGGAAAACATTACATCAGTTGCATTGGCAATTATTCTAAATTCGCTAAATTTTAGCAAATTAAAACAAAGGACTGGATAGAATGCCGGAACTCATTAATGCGCATTTCTAATGAGTTAGGTAAACCCAAATTACTAAAGGCAGACAGAGACGGAGCTTTCTCCAGTTTAGCTTTAAAACGATGGCTTGAAGCAGTAGGAATCGAATTGCAACGCAACTACAAAAGGTTAGAAAGCATTAACAACCAGAATATACTTTTCATCAAAACATCAACTTGGATAGACCACAAAAATAACGAATTATTACTCATTTCATACATTAAAATAATTCGTTAATCTGACCATAATGGGTATCAGTTAGACTATTCCGATCAACAAACATATTTTGATAATGAAAATAAAATTTATAATTAAGACAAAAAGAAGTTAATAGTGAATGCATAAAATATATAATTAAGCGTAAGAATCCAATTTGTATATGTATATATATATATAATTTTATATAATATAATATTATTTATATATAATATATTTAGAAACATGACGGCTGGTGTTTATATAGTGTCAAAGCGATGGATGAACAGTTCTGTAAACTTGAGCCAGCTGTTCACCTTATGCAAGCCCCATATTGCTGGTAAATAAAAGAAAATGGTTCGGATAGACATTGTGTATAGAGAGTTAAATTTAAACACAGTCGCTGATAAATAGCCGCTGCCACTTATACAGGATAAAATAAATAGACTTCGAGGAGCTTATTAATTTTAAATGTTTAGATATGGCTAGTGGCTATTACTTAATTCCTTTAAATGCGAAATCAATGTATGAGTTTTTATCTATGACATTCGGGCTTAAAAATGCGCCTTCGATATTTCAACGTTTAGTAGTGAAAGCGCTATGGGATCTTGCAAATTCTAATGTTATAGTCTATTTGGACGGCATCATGATAACTGCGTCAACACAATGTGAGGCGTTAGAAAGATTACAAATTGTTCTAAATGTTCTGACAGAGGCCGGGTTTTCATTCAACATTACAATAAAGTGTTCCTTCTTGAAAACATTGGTTTAATATTTATGCTATAATTTCCTTGTTATTTTTGAACCAAAATATCCAATTGAGTTGCATACGGATGCAGGTTGTAGTGGCTATTGTGCAATTTTCTTACATAAAATTAATGACAAGACCCAGGTATTAGAATACTGTAGAAAACTACTTCCCCTGCAAAGTCAAGATACCACTCGTACGAGCTGGAAACATTAGCTGTTGTAAACTCCATTAAATATTTTCTGCATTATTTGTTGGGCAGGAACTTTACTATCGTTACTGACTGTAACTCGCTAAAGGCGTCAAGAAATATACAAGATTTGACCCCTAGAGCCCAACGTTGGTGGGCTTATTTGCAATCATTTACATTTGAAATTCATTATAAAGAAGGGAATTGAATGGCACATGTTGACTTTTTTTCGAGAAATCCTATCTTACCGAAGTATAGAAATAGAAGCAGAAATAGTTCTGCTGTAAAGTTGATTGAAGAGAAGAGAAATTTCAAGCAACTGGCTCATTGCTGAACAGCGTCGAGACTCGGACATAGCTAAAATCGTGAGCAAATGAAATGATTTTTCTCTTGCTGAAGATATTGCAGAAGCCTATGAACACTAAGGGCAGAAGTTCTTTACCGAAAAATACAGAAAAATGACAGAACACACTGTCTACCAGTGGTGCCGCGTTCCTTCACGTGGTCTGTTATAAATCAAGTACATGAGTCGATAATGCATTTAGGGTGGAAATTAGGTAAAGTTTACGATTTTTATTGGTTTGACAATATGTCCAAATCAAACTCAGGATAAATTCAGGACGAATTGCATCCAATCCCAAAAGTCAATATTCCTCGGCACACTATCCACATCGATATAACAGGGAAATAAAGTGGCAAGAGTGACTAGAAGGAGTACGTAATTGTTCAAGTAGACGCTTTCACCAAGTATGTCTCTCTTAGTCATAGCCTTAAATTAGACAGTGAGAGTTGCATAAATTCTGTTCAGACCAAATAATGAACTTGCATTTGATTGACATCGGTGCTAGTATAGAAAATTATAGAGTAAATGTTAGAGCAAGGATGGCCGTGTCGAACTATAAAGATTGCTGGTTTCTTAAAGTGTAAATATTTCGCATACACTCGAATTTTTTCATCATTTTATGTTTTATGTCTTCGCCGATACAATACCATTGGGGCGGGGCGTCAACGACGCGTCGCCTCTTCAGCTGCACGACAATGCGACGCGACGTTGTCGACGAGTGTGGTTCGAGGTAATTGCGGGGCAGTTAGAAAAACGAGCAGATCAGTATTCTTGAGTTATCGCCTTCGAAAACATCGAAACACGCTACGCTCTAATGGAAGACGAGCATACTTCGACATATTTATATTTTATATATATTTATATATTATATATATTTATCTATTATATATTTTCATATATTATATATATTTATCTATTATATATTTTTATATATTATATAAATTTGTATATATATTTATATATTATACATTTAAGTTAAAGTTTATATTTTGATACGTTTTTAATTTTGTCTTTCCGTGTGCTAGGAATGGTATAATTCTTTTGACAGCTTAGATTTTAAAGTGCTGCAGCCCTTTAAATTAAGACATCGATATATTTGATAAATAAAATTGAAAATCTTAAATTTACTAGTTCTTTCAAAAGCCATACAGAATAAGTCTTTAAAAAAATCGTTAGACTTGTTTTAGAAAAAACTCCCATAAACAAAAAATAACTAGTTATTTTATTTTGTTGTATTTCGACGACATTTGTTTAATAGCAAAGATGACATTAGAAAATGGATTTTTTAGGAAATCTATATACAAAGGGGCTCAGAAAGAAGGAGGACGTAGGTTTTTAGTTGCGTTTATACGAAACAAAAATTTTTATTTTAAAAAATTTACCAAAGTTGGCTTTGGAAATATCTTCTGAGTTGAGCTGACTTTTAGCCCAACAATTTGAACTTTTTACTTAATTTTTAACGAAAAAAACGACGAACTCCAAATCATTTTGCAATATTAGCAGTGTCAACCATTTGCCGAAAGTGTATTAATAACTTTAAGTATTCCGTTTCTTCGTTAACTTCGAATTATCACGTTTAGCTAGCAAAATCTTACATTGTCCAATATGTACAGCTATAACCCATGAAAAGGATATTGTATAAACAAACTTCTAACATATACTGAGCGCTTATATATCTTTATTAATTTTAAAGTTTAAATTTGGATACGTTTCTTGATTTGCAAATAGTTAGCAGACATAATAATAACCCACCGTTTATTTCTTTTAAGTCAATTAAGTCAATAAAAAGTGTATTTCGAAAAGTACCTACTCTCGTATAATTTTTTTTCCTTGTCGGCATCCAGCCTGCCAAGAGCGGAGCGCAGGTTGCTGCGTTCCTCGTCATCAAGGTTGCATAGCAGCTCCATCGCCCGCTCCATAGATAGATGTGTGCTAAACTTTGAGTAGTTCCTACAGGTGAATGGGCTAGTAGAAGATGCGTGTATTATCAGTTGCGTCCTAAATATCTCTCTGCCACGGGGCCACGACTGCCTTATAATGTATTGTCGCGTTACGCCCCTAAGAGCGGCTTGAAATTTATTTCGCATTATCAGCGATCTTTTGGATTACAATGCTTTCCCACGTCAAGTAATGCGAGCAGAATACGCCACGGTAGGCTGATTAATATCCGCGTCCTGTGGGCAGTAAGACATTCATATGTATTTCGCAGGTTTAGAGTACACACACTGTACCTTGACCGACTTCGGTCAACTTAACTTACGTGTGATTCGGACGAGTCTGTTTCACTGTAAACCGTTAAGCCAATCAGTGCCAGAATTTGTTTGATTTGTTTAATAAATTGAGGGAAGATTTCTCGATACATATATGGCATTTATACATTCCCATTCCGTGTGGTTATTACGCGTTTAAATAAATATTTCAGTTAAAACTATAAATAACGAACGGTAACATTAATAACATCTAAAATAATTAGGGTATTCCCAAAAATGTTTAATCGCTATTTCTAACATATTTGTAAATGTACTCATACTGTACCTATATGATATGTACCTTATCTTATCTTATTTTTACTTTTCAGAGAGCGCCCTGTAGCTGTTATTTCTTTGCGTTTATTTTAATCCCATAAAAAACACAAAGGCTAATCGGCTGTGTGCAGAACATGCATTTTAATTAATATATCATACCAATATACTGTATTATAGCAATATACAGTATTTCCGGGATTCAAAACTAGAGGCTTTTCTTTTACCTTTGTTTTTGATTTGCGTATATATTAATATTATTTAAAAATAATTTAAATATTATTTGCAAAAGATATTTTAATGTTTCCACATTCGCGTTTCCTCTCGAGATCAAAAAAAAAGGAAGACAAAGCGTTCTACAGCATTAACTCGCTTTGCCCTGAAGAAGGAAAAATTGTTGAAATGGTGGACATTGCCGAACGGATGAATAGCTTATGTTCTGGCTCAGCAAATTGGGGAGAACAATTATTTAATACAAAAAGTTCAAAATATTTTTCATCAATTCTGGGGGGTCGACGGATTATATAATGTCAAATGGGCGTGGAAAATATATGTCGCTTATACACCTTAAAGGAATCTGGTTTACCCGTATAATCAGCGACATTACCAACAGATTCCTTTTTCATTGCCAATAAAAGGCGCTACATTGACACACAAAAATAATTGACAATACATCGAAGATTTCATAAACTGGGAAACATCAAGGTTTGTTATAAGTAATGCAGCTGGCGGTTGGTTAAGAAATGGTAAATGGTATGGTATGGCAAACTATATTTTAAAAAAAAATTCAAGTGAGCTTATATTTCGCGATGAGCAGGATTTTTTTAAGTGTAAGGCATTGACGGCTTACTTTTGTTATTTTCCTTGCTTGCGATATTCTTCTCCATAAATAATACGAATGTCACACTTTCAGTAAGTTGGGATGGCTTAATTGATCGAGAGTGGAAAGTGAACTTTTAGAAATTTCTTCGAAATCGTTTTTACTTCTAAAAGTTTGCATCACCACTGATCCGAAATCCTTAACATTTAAACCTGGTAGTGAAAATATTTAAAAATGGAAGTGTTTGACCAAGTTTCAAAAAGTCAAGAAGTTGACTTTTTAAAATTTTTTTTAAATTGCAATAACAATGATTGCCCCTCTTTAGAACGTTGAAAAAATCTATTAAGAAAATAAAAGACATTAAAGAAAATATCGGTATACTCAAAGAATAAAGTGTTTGCCTATCTCTTAAAATTAAATAATTTAAATTAGAATCGTTTCCCAACCATTATTATATGTTTTTATCGTTTGCCCACGGCAAACACAGAAGGGACGGCTAAACGTGGGTATTGTAACATGTAACGAAATAAATGGATGGAAGACGAGGGTACCTGTACTTGCTGGTGCACGCTTTAGAGCTTTAAAGCAGGGGAAGTCTGTTAATTATTTTGATCCTGTAGATTTAAGTTTACAATTGGATTTTTAAAACAAGGGGGTTTAAATGGGCCTGGAAAATGTGAGCAGTAGCCCCGCTGTTTGTCTGCAGCAAATTCTGCGTTATTTTTCCTATCGATTTGCCAAAAAACAATTGGCCACCGCCCACACTTTTAAACAATTTTTATATTTTTTCCCATTTTATTGCCCAATAGCGCTGAGTAACGGTTATCTGATAGTCGGGGAACTCGACTTAGCATTCTCTCTTGTTGAAAAATAACATAATATGTTTGGTTATGTTAATAGCACCTCTAGACGGGATCGTATAACTTTATACTGATATTATTTTACAGCATTGTGAAATTGAAATTTTCTAACTGGTTATATATCGGGTGGCTAAGTGCTGGCGAGAAACACGGACAAAAGAAATGGTGCTAAGATTGGAGTTTAAGATTTTTTTATCAACTGGGGCAGAGTGCTGTATTTACGGGTTAGATAACTTGCACGCTCACGCTCAAAGATGTGATGTTTGTACCGAAGATGACATTAAATTTCATGTCAGTGAGCAGTGCTGTTTAGAACAGATACAACGTGATTTTTGATATACAAAATACCCACAAAATACAAAATGCAAGAAGGAGAATGCATAGTGAAAGCCAATAAGAATGGCAACCTGTACTTGTTTGAAGGCGAGCGCAGTTGGTTGCAGCGCAGGCTGGTTGTAAGGTAAACAGGCAAAAAGCTCAAATTTCTACGGAGCGTTATTGAGAGATTTTGTCAATAATAAGTTTATAATCAGAATATCACAGATGCCAGATATATCCTCCCCACCAAAATGGAGTTGGCGAAAGAGCTAATCGAACGCTGGTGGAGATGTCAAGGTGCCTTCTGGTCCACGCAGGACTACAAGATGCATTTTGGTCCGAAGCAGTCAACAAAGCGGCTTATTGGAGAAACCTATCAGCGCTGTTGAAGGCATGACACCTTCGGATCTCTGCAGCAAGTTGCAATATAAAGGCAAGGAGTACACCATGGTTGGTTACTCAGTGTCAGTGCGTTTTTTTATTGCTCTTGCGGCTGAGATTAAATTACATCTTCATCAAATGGATCTACGCACCGCTTTACTCAATAGTGATCTAAGGGAGACCGTTGTATGAGGCAGTCGGAAAGATACCTAATTGCAACGAATCCAGGTATTTTTTCTATAAAAAAGCAATATACGTTTTGAAGTAGTCAGGAAGGAACTGTAGCGAAAAGTTTAATAGTGTCCTGGAGAATGTAACGTGTAACGAAATGAAGGGATGGAAGACAAGAGTACCTGTACTTGCTGGTGTACGCTTTAGAGGCCGGCTCATGGCGTTGGGTGTGGTGGTCTTGCTTTTACAGATATCTTTTCGTTACATACATCAATGAATAAGATCAAGAAGCGTGCTTACAACAACAAAATAGAGGAGCTAGTATACAAAATCGGAGGAAGCAAATTAATATATTCGGAAGGGGACAGTTCTAGAACAGGAGGAAAAGCTTGAGAATTCATCGTCTGCGAAACACCGGTGGAATCGTGTTCGCGGATTGCCCTACCCTACCTATGACCACTTTCCTTAAGCGCATGGCTCTAGTGGCCCCTTTGGTACCCTACGTCCGGAGAAACATCAGCCGAGTCAGTATTTAAGTTTTTAGAAACTCATATTTTCTGTATTCATGGTTGATTAATATTTATTATTTTTTTAATATTTAATGTTTTTGTTATATTTAGGTAAGATTTTTCTTTTTATATTCAATCGGCTACTTCCGCCACTCCATTAGGAACAAATAATTTATTCGCAGTGTGTTCATTCGAATTCTTTATTTTCTTGTAAAACACATGGAAAGCAAAGTTCGACAATAAATAAAAAAAATTTTCAAATTTATTTACTTTTACTATTTAGCTACCATGATTTTTTGTGTATAAAAAAAATCAAAGCTTACATAATATAAAAATATTAAATACTAAAAGGAATTAAATTTAAATACAATTAAAAAATACAAAAGTTATTTAACTAAGTCTCCTACTCGAGTACACATTTTTTTATAGCTTATTGTGAAAACTTGCAATACATCATTTAAAAATTTAATTTTTCTCTCATTTCAAAATGACGGTTCGGGGATTTTTTCGATGAACACTGATCGCATTCTGGACTACTAATCCCGCTAAATTTTCCGCGCCTTTAACCTAACTGTGGGAGAACCCTTAGTTGTTGCATTTTTTTGCAATTAATTGAAATAACCATCCTAGGGTCCCGCTGCTGCTGCTTCTCCTCTTCTGCCACTCGATGGAAAGGGCGCTCCACTAGACGGCCTGCCTAGGTTATTTTCTCTCCTTCTGCCCGCCTGTGGCTGCCCCAGTCGAACCTTGGGGTCTGGGCGGCAATGCTTCTGCGCGATGGCTACGCCAATCGAAGATTTTTCCGGCTTAAATTTTGGCCTGGAAAACATACGCACTAATGTCGATAATGTCGAGGAAAATATACTCTAACAATATTTCCAGCGACAAAAAAAAGTCTCAAGCCCGCAAGGTTATGATTTTTTTTCCGACACGAACTTTCCACGACTTCGATTTTTGGAAGGGAAGAGAAACCCTATTATCATTGCAGGAAAAATCCAAAATCATAGCTTTATATAAAATAAAAATTTGAAAAAAACCGGCAGACATCGCAAAACTATTGGTCGCAGTGTCCTGTTATGGCCCGTGTGAATTGCAGTATTTAGCACCAACAAGAGAGAATGCTATAATCGAGTTCCCTGACTATCATTGAATGCTAATGCGACATTTCATCATTTTTCTGGGATATCGATAGATATTCGGGAATAAATAATTATGAAAAAATATCCAACAATTTTTCAAAAATGTGGGCGTGGGAGTTTTGGTCGGTTTGTGGGCGTGGCAAAAAGTTTTTTGGCAAGCCGATAGAAATGTCCAAGACTAATCAATTTATGAAAAAATATCAAAACTTGCGCTGCGTCTTTGTCTCTGGAATCTGTATCTGTAATCTACGGGTATGGCTAGATCGACTCGGCTATTGATCAAGAAACTTTATATACTTTACCTATATATTCGGAAACGCTTCCTTCTCCCTTTAACATACTTTTTAACAAATCTAGTATACCCTTTTACTCTACGAGTAACAGGTAACTTAATTTCATTACTTTAAAAACGTTTTTGGAAATCTAAAATGGCATGTTCAGCACGTTAAGGCCCCAATCCACACTGCCCGTTCGGTAAAAAAAATGGATTCAAAGTGAAAATGTAAAAGTTCTGAATTGGTCACCATACTCCCAGGACCTTAATATAATAGAAAACGTGTGGGGATGGTTGGCTGGGAAGGTGTACGAGGGTGGTAAACCATATGCCACTAAAACTGTCTTGGTCTACGATTTGGATTACCTAAAAAAAATATATGAAACACTTCCCCAACGAACGTGTGAAGTCCTCGAAAACATAGGAGGGTCAACTCATTATTAATATCCTTTAAAATATCCTAATTTAAATCAGTTCGAGCATATTGTGGTGACTATAAAAATTCGAGATCAGTTGCCATCTTTCGATGTTCTCACCATTAAGTTCAAAGAGGAGGGTGAGAGAAAGGTCATTTCAGAAGAGCGAAGCCATAGCACAAAGGTATTCGTCGAAGCACAGAACCCACATTTTTCGCGAAACAGAAGCCAAAACAACAGCAGAAACGAAAAGACATCATCTGTTTCAAGTGTGGTGAAAAACGCCACATAAAAGCGCAGTGCCCAAGGTGAACCGCCAAAGTAGCCTACTAAACGCTGGTGACGTCAGCAACTTAAAGAGATCAGTGCTTAGACAGTGGCGCAACGAGACATATGTGTTGTCACAAAAGAGCTCCTCATAAATTTGGTGAAGCACACTGAACAGATCGGATTGTCTAATGCTGGTTTCCTGCAATTTAAAGGAAAGGGGGAGGTCAAGCTTCATACAGCCTAGTGCAAATTCCAATTGTTATTATTTAGTTATTTGAAAAAATAATTTGTGTTTTATTGTTATTTAATATTTATTTGGTGATAGATATTATTATCTTGTCTTTGATTTGAAGCTGTTCACGATGTCGTCCCGATTCAGACTGATCTTCTAATTCTTAACCCTGATCCAATCAAAATCGGCCAGAAGCTTTTCATTAGAATCTTTTCATAAGATTTAATTTTTTAATTTTGTTTGAACATTTTTTCCATAAAACTGATATTGTTATAATTTTATGTATTTAAAGTAATCATTTCAAAACTGCGGCAAAAATCCTGACCCTAATTTCATCATTAAATAATTTCATTAATTCTATTTATGTATGTTTTGTACAGTGAGAAATGCCAAAAAAAACGCGAAGGGGTTGATTAGAGTCGCAGTACAAGTAAAGCTCGAAACTTGCGAAATAGCAGATCCGAAAGAACAGAAGAACAAATCCAGCAACAAAATACTGATGCACGTGTCAGAATGGAGCAATTGCATCTAGAAGAGCCAGAAGATACACGAGCTGAACGCAATGAAGTCAGAAGATTAGAACAACGACAATCATGCCGTTTCACAGTCAATAGACGATGACAAATGACCATCAACGACAACAAGTACATCATATCGAGCACTTATATCTGATTCATTCCTGCGTCTAGCATTCTAGTATGAGCCCGATATTGAATATTATGCTCATTCAAAAGTGGTAAGGAATGTCCGCATTGTCATGCTCTGAAATTCAAAAATGAGCCAGCTGGGATGTGTTGCGCGTTAGGAAAAGTGCAACTACCTGAAATTGAAACACCACCTGAACCATTGAACGGCTTACTTATCGGCACGGATTCAGATACGAAGATTCAATTCATGCTTTCAAACGACATCGTTCGGAGCAACAGAAATATTTCGAAATACTAATGCAAATGATCAACAATTTATTTCTACATTCAAAATAAGAGAGTTTATCATAAAATGGGCTCACTGCAGCCAATGCCAAAAGAATACTGAAATGAATCGTAAACTGCAGTACAGTACCAAAGACACTAGAAAAACAAGATGCGTAACGCCATACAAATTTTTAGCACGCGATTTTTTGGCCGTGGCTCTAGAGGAGGCTCCAGGCTCTCTCATGTTTTGTTCGAGAGAGAAAGAGCGGAGAGCGCTACAGCAAACAGCTCTTTTCTACGCATACAGTGATAGCAGACAACTGTATGTGTGTACACGTATGCTCATGCATTGTAAATTTGACAAAATATGCCCTTCACCTTAGAAGTTCGTTGACTTTAAATCTAAAGTAGTTTTTATTAATTGGCACCATTCGAAAAATTCTTGTTTTGCATTGCCTTAACATTATTATTATTTAAATAAAGCTTAGAAATAGTAATAGACGAATCTATGTACATCACAAAATAAATTTCGAAAATGACTTTATATTAGAATACTTGTCATTAGGGTATTCAGCTTGCAACGTGAGAAAAATTAATAAGGCAGTGATTGTTGAGTGCTTGTGTCCGCACTTCGTGCCTCCAGATATGACTTTTGCAATAATCAGTTTTCATATTTTTATTTATTTTATTAATTTGTATTACTTAAATTATTAATATTTCGGAAAACTAAGGGCACCATCTGATCTTTTTATTAATATTTGTAAAATACACATTAAAGTTTTTGAAATGTTTTTAAAAATAATAAAAAACAAATGTGTATAAAAAAAAAATTTTTTAATTATAATAGTCAGGGCGTGAATTTTTATTTTATCTCATATAATCATATTGCTACGAAATTGGCCACAACTGCAAGTATGTAAATTCGTTTCTTCGATCAGAATTGATTTTGGTACGAAAATCGTCTTCTAGCACAACACGCACACATATACGCGTTCTCGTCTCTTGTTTTTACTCACACAAGCAAGCAAATTCTATTTTTAGATTTCTTATGCTCTCAGCGTAAGCGAGCGGAAAGAGAGCAAATTTGGCCTTCACCAAAAAATTGGCTGCATAGTGCCAAACGAATGTATGGCCGTTACGCATCTTGTTATTCTAGTGTCTTTGACAGTACTGTAATGGCAGCGATTGTTGCCGCAATGTCCCACTAATGAAAGAGGGTCTGGGCGTTGATGCTGCTGCGCGATGGCTACGCCAAGCGAAGATTTTTTCATCTTAAATTTTTTCCTGGAAAACACACGTAAAACTTAACCCCTATCGGGAACTATATTATTTTACTGCTTCAGTCGCCTCTACAGTATGGGTATTGTTTCCCCTGTCAGGCTAACCAACTTTTCGCGACCCAAAGTTGAACTGCACATTGAAGACAATTCGGACTCGCAATTGACTCCGGCTTGAGTGCCGAAATAATTTACACAAAAACTAAGCCTAATTGAATAATATATTCTAGCACCGGCGGTTGACGGCTTTTGTAAACAAACAATCGTGGCGGTTGACGCCTTCGGACTGTCCACGAAATCTACTTGAGTCGAGGGAGGAAGACTCCTGGAAGACTCCTATTCCGAGGGACGCTGCCTCAGTCTGCGCTAAGCTATTCGAAGGTTCGGAACTGAGTCACCGGCGGCATCGGATTTGCCTCGGGGCAGATGGTGACTCCCTAGTGTAGTGGACAAGTACGTTTCCAAACTACAGATGAATTTTCGGCGTCGAAGCAGAGTTGCTCCACGAAATATTTATTTTCCCGACTTCCAACGTAATATTTCCCGGATCCTTTTATGTCGGCACTCTGGTTAGTATAGGGAAAATTATAAACAATAAATACCTAGACAATAATACCTTCGCGTAAAACTAAATTTTTGAAATGTTTTAAATAATTTCACACACAGATATTAAATTTCAAATTGCGTTGGCTGTGACATGCTGCTCGTTGGCATGGCTTCTATTGAGCTACATTTACATTTAATCATGGTCTCCCTCATATTCCTATTCCTCTCCCGAATTGGTTCATTGGGAATAATCCGGGCCATTTAAGAAAAAACCCGGAGCAAGGGGGGGGGGGGGGGGGGGGAACACAAAATCATCACTAACACGCTGTACCTATCGATAAGGCCTGATCATCGACTGCAACTGCAGCATTTTAACGATAAAGGAGTCTCTTAAAAAGTGTCTGTTTTTGAAAGATCGGTAGAAGTTTTTGAATATGAATATGTCACTTTATATCCCTGCTTAGGATTAAAAGCCAAATAGATTTGGCCCTGTTCGTCTGTCCGTCCTTATTAACGTCGAGATCTCAGGAACTGTAGAAGTTAGAGAGTTCAGATTAAGCATACAGTTTCCAGAGACATATGCCACACATACTAACGCCAACAAGCCGATGAAACTGCCGACGAACTTCGAGTTTGCTTTTCCACTAGCTGCGTAACGGGTATCTGATAGTCTGGAGAGTCGACTATAGCATCTTCTCTTGTTTTTCGTATATTTATCATTGCCCCGTTTATCATAAGCCCCGTTTTGTTCTATTCTTGACAGACAAATTTCCTAGGATGGCTCCTCGTCCTCGTGCCACCCAATCCTTGGAGCGCAGACGAACCCCAGGTATTAAATCCTTCTGCTGAAGAGTTTTCCCGGGAGTCCATCATCTTCGGAAGTGCAAGAGGTTCGACAAGCTTAGCGCTGAAAAGGGCCTTATTAATAATTAATAATAATTATTAAGTAATTATTGATAAGTACTGCTCAAACTGCCTCGCCCATCAGACCTCAGGAGGAGACTGCCGCAGCCAAGAGGGATGCAAGAAGTGTTGAGAGAACCACCACACTCTACTCCACTAAAACGATAATATATTTCGTATGGAACTTATCGCTAAGCTTTAACCAAAGACACTAGAATAACAAGATGCGTAACGGTCGAGTCTATTGAATAATAAAAAATAATATAATATAATATAATATAACATATATATATATATATATATATATATAATATAATACAAAATAATATATCTAATATAAAATAAATAAAAATATGAAAACAAAAGTCATATCTTGAGGCACGAAGTGCGGACACAAGCACTCAATAATCATTGCCTTCCTTATTAATTTTTCCCACGTCGCAGGTGAAGACTCTAATGATAAATATTCTAATATAAAATCATTTTTGAAATTTACTTTGTGATATTATATATATAGATTCGACTTTCTAAGCTATATTTAAATAATAATAACATTAAGGCAAAGCCAAACAAGAATTTTTCACATGGTGCCAATTGATCAAATAGTAAAAATATAGATATAGTCAATAATATAGATTTAAAGTCTAAGAACTTCTAAAGTTGTCAAATTTACAATGCATGAGCTTACGTGTGCGACTATAGCACCTTCTCTTGTTTTTCGTATATTTATCATTGGTTATATTCCATTTATTTAAAATGATTTTATAAATTGCTTTAATAGTAAATTCATAGAAGTTCCAATAGCTTTTCACTCTAAAAATTGTTTTACTCTAAAAATGTCTTTTCTCCGGCGATTTCCATATCCTTCGGTAAGGATACGTGAGCCTCCACATCTACATTATAAATTTCCGAATCTGAACTCGAATCAGAATCAGATTGTGAATCCAATATTTTGTCTGATGGATCAGGTTTAAAATTAGACTGTATTTCCAAAAGACTTATTATTGCCTTCGAAAGTGGGTTTTTCCTATTTTTTCTCTCTCTTTCTTTTAAACATCACTACATTATAGGGCGGATATATATCGCTGTTAGGGCTTTTATTTAAAAGTCTGGTGCTTATAATATATTGCTGTTTTGTAAGAGGAGTTGGTTTTTGCCATTGAACTTGCATCCTCGATTCGCTTGGAAATTCTGGTGTTTTTAAAGTTTCTTTAAGATCAAAGGCCACGTCCCTCTTGCATTCTTTTCTAGCAGAAACATTTGCTGCATGAATCAAAAGACTTGTGTCGTGGTCACTTTCACTTGCCAGATTCGATGCCAGTTTCCTTTTTAATCTTTCTCCTGCATTTTGGTATGATAAGTTTCGAAGTCCCATTTGCTGGGGTGTCTTGGAGTTTTCAAAATCACTAACAAGAATTGTTATCTTAGACGCCATCCACTTAGTATGTTTGGAAATAAATCGGTCTAGTTGTCTGTTACACTCGGGCTGTTTTCTTTAAATAAATAATTCAAAATTTACTACTTTTTTGTCAACCTCTTCTGTCTTTTTCGATTCCAGATTATTGTTGTTGATTGCGGAATAAACGTAATCTGAAACATAACTTATTTGCCTATTGTTACGCCTCCAAATGTCCAGGAGGTCGCTATATCTGAACTCGAACTTGCCTAGATAATATATAATATATAAAAACGTTCGAATTTTCTGTTAAAATACACATAAATTGGATGTTACACAACACAAAAACAGTACAACTACACATATATTACCTACATACGTTAAAAACATCATACCTTGGCATTTATTTTCCATATTTTACTATAATTTATGGATGCGTATTAACGACCGTACCACGTGCAAAAATAAGCAAATAATGTTGCGGGAATTGCAATCAATCAGCTTTTAACACTACGACCACATTTTTAAACCATTTCTCGAAATTTTTTTCATAATTTTATTTGTCTTGTAAGTATCTATTGATTTTGCAAAAAAAAAAAACGTTTTGCGCCGCCTACTCTAACGCTCTTAAGCTGCCAAACCGGACACGCCGGAAAATTTTTTTAATTTTTTCGCATTTGTTTCCCAATATCTATCGATATTCTAAAAAAATGATGACATTTCGCGTTTGCATTCACACCAGCACACGGGAATCTTATAGTCGGGAACTTGACGATAGAATTCTCTCTTCTTTTTCATCAATTAATATCTATCTTCTATAATATAACCCAACTTGGATGCGTGCTGTCTCCACCAGGACAGCTTTTCGTTTGCTGCTTCTGCACATGATGCACATGGCCATATATGCCAAGTGAGAATGGCAGACCGACCACTGAGAAACAGGACGTCGACGATTTTTTCCAGCGCAGTTGGCACGGATGGGGCTTGGATGCCGGCATGGATGCGCTTAAGTACCAACCTGTAAGCACCGCCCCACGGGTCGCTTTCCTCTGAGCCACAGAGGTTCAGAAATATATATATTATATATATATATATAGTTATTCGTGTAACGGTTCATCCCTCCCGGGGCTCCACATATGGGGGGGGGGGGGGCTGTGGGTAGCGGCAGATAAAAGCTTCAAAACCATTTTCTATAAATTTACGTCCGCCTGCACGTACCCGTTTGTGGAGCTGGCGACACTTCTCGCTAAAATCGAGGCTTGGCTCAATTCCAGACCCCTCTCTCCGTTGTCCGAAGATCCATTAAAATTGCTGGCCCCCACACGAGGGCATTTCCTTATTGGAGGGCTATTGCTTTTCACTGCTGAGTCCAAGTCGATATATAAGCGATGACAACATCTCAGAGCTCAATATCAGCAGTTTATGGTAGTGCACGGTGGAAAGAGGAGTATCTTAAAGAATTTCACAAACGAAATAAATGGCAATTTCCGACCAGGAATCTCCAAGTCGACGATTTGGTAGTCGCCAAGAAGGACCATCTTCTATGGAACGAATGGCGGCTCGGCAGAATCGTTTCTGCCTTCCCTAGAGCGGATGACCGCATTCGAGTCGTTGAGATTCGTACTTCGCAAAATACAATGAAGCGCCTTGTCCACAAGGTCATTCTCCTAGCAGCGGAGGACAAAGAGTCCTCCGTTCCAAGAGATAAGGGCTCTTCCCCCATTCCGAGTGTCAATGCGTAGTCTGCCAATACTAAGCCCCGTTTTGTTCTATTCTTGACAGACAAATTTCCTAGGATGGCTCCTCGTCCTCGTGCCACCCAATCCTTGGAGCGCAGACGAACCCCAGGTATTAAATCCTTCTGCTGAAGAGTTTTCCCGGGAGTCCATCATCTTCGGAAGTGCAAGAGGTTCGACAAGCTTAGCGCTGAAAAGGGCCTTATTAATAATTAATAATAATTATTAAGTAATTATTGATAAGTACTGCTCAAACTGCCTCGCCCATCAGACCTCAGGAGGAGACTGCCGCAGCCAAGAGGGATGCAAGAAGTGTTGAGAGAACCACCACACTCTACTCCACTAAAACGATAATATATTTCGTATGGAACTTATCGCTAAGCTTTAACCAAAGACACTAGAATAACAAGATGCGTAACGGTCGAGTCTATTGAATAATAAAAAATAATATAATATAATATAATATAACATATATATATATATATATATATATATAATATAATACAAAATAATATATCTAATACAAAATAAATAAAAATATGAAAACAAAAGTCATATCTTGAGGCACGAAGTGCGGACACAAGCACTCAATAATCATTGCCTTCCTTATTAATTTTTCCCACGTCGCAGGTGAAGACTCTAATGATAAATATTCTAATATAAAATCATTTTTGAAATTTACTTTGTGATATTATATATATAGATTCGACTTTCTAAGCTATATTTAAATAATAATAACATTAAGGCAAAGCCAAACAAGAATTTTTCACATGGTGCCAATTGATCAAATAGTAAAAATATAGATATAGTCAATAATATAGATTTAAAGTCTAAGAACTTCTAAAGTTGTCAAATTTACAATGCATGAGCTTACGTGTGCACAGCTGTTCGCCGTAGAGCTCTCCGCTCTCTCGCTCTTGAACAAAAATCGTGTGCCAAAAAATAGCATGGCGTTACGCATCTTGTTATTCTAGTGTCTTTGCTTTAACATAATAAGTAATAATCGTCGTTTTGATTTTTCTTCGTTTTATTGTTTGTCTTAACAATTTTTATCGGTATACCAAAAACACTTTGGACACGCCCCTCCACAGCTACAATACGACGGAAACAATCACGCCCGCACTTTTGAACAATTTTTACATTTTTTATCATTTCGCGTTCGTATTCCAGTAGATGATAGTCGGGGAACTCGACTATAACATTCTCTCTTGTCTATAAGTGTATTTAGGTTTGTAGTTGCAGATTTACACAAAAAAGTAACAGAATTAGGTCTAAGATGGGAGGAAATATGAATTGCAAAACAGACTGTATGCCTTAAATTGGGATATTAATGATAATATTCGAAATCGGATTTGACAGTTAAAGGTTTTCCCATTTTACAGAAGCTAAACAAAGAACGTTAACAGATGCGTCAGTAGGTCTAGTTTCGATTAGGCGTACTCAGAGTATGAAGTTGGTCTGCAGTTAAAGGAAATTTTTTTCGTCCTCACAAGGTAGTAAAAGTTCAAAAACATGACATGTATAATGTTAAGAAGGGTGGAGATGGTGAGTGCTCTTTGAAAACATCCATTGTTTCTGAATTTATGAAGGACTTCGGAACCAACAGGAGAGCCGAATGTAGGCAACCAAAACAAGAAACAAGATGAGCAAGTAGGCAGAGTGACACTGAGTGCTAGTTTTTTTCAAACCGTCACAAGAGAATCTGATAGCATAGATATCCATACACTTATTGAGTCCATTCCGTGCCGAGATTTTAAGCGTAAAACATTGAACGATGCTTTTACTTTTGTAAACTAATGAATGTTTAAAACTACACACTCATAATTTGATAAATATTATAATAATGAAATAAATTATTTCTTGGGATTGCTAAAGATTCCGAAATGTCTGCACTGGTTTCTCAACCAGTGATTGCATTTGTCCCAACCACAAAGGAATGTTGAGTCCGGACTAACGTTGGCCATCTCACAAATACAATTTCGTATATTGGTTTTACTATTGGAACGAAATTTCGTTTTTTCGCCTTTCCTCCGATTAAACATAATTTGCTGTATTGTCTTATATACAAGACAAAACAAAAGCCGATAATATAAAATTGGTTAAAATTAAACTTTTCTTACGATATGGACATTTCATCAGATACCCGTTAAACAGTTGGTGGAAGTGAGAACGCGAAATTTCATTTCAATTATAATAAAATAAATATGTGAACAAATATCAAAACATTTCTCAAAAGTGTAGGGCGGCATTTTTGGGCGGTTCGTGGGGGTTAGAGTGGGCGTTGCAAAAAATTTTTATTGGCAAAGCGATAGAAGTTTACAAGACTAATATAAATATGAAAATATATCAAAACATTTTTCAAAAGTGTGGGCGTGGCAGTTTTGGGATGCTTGTGGTCGTCAGACTTGTCATGGCAACATGGGTCTTGTAACGATTCATGAGGCTTGGGATATTCCAGAACGGACGCGCGAAGGTACAGCTTTCGCTCGATCCTCAGATGTCGCGGAGGATCGTGTAATGCCCGCCCTTTCTAGGACAATCTTTACCAAAAATTACAAACAGTTGGCATCCTAAATGGCCCCTTTTGGTCGCTAAACGCGGCTCACAGGGAATACATCCTAGTCAAAGGTAAACGAGTTAGGTTTTTAAAACATTATACAAAATATATATTTACACATCTAAAATTTCGTACGGCTATCATACATGCTAACCAAATCTTAAAAAAAATTAGACCGCTAAAAATCATGCAATTTGCGGTTTTCAATTCCCACATCAATAACCAGCTCACCGGTGAAATGATCCATTCACCTGTATACACTAGGTCGTCAACTAATTTAATTCTTGGCAAAAAGTTATTGTTCGCCATCGCCCGCTCGACAAATTCCTTGTACTTGTCGGACATGAGCTTTGACGAATCAAAGTCGAGTACCCTTGACTGGAATCTAACGCGGCTACAATCTCGTCATTTGCCTGAAGTAAAGCGTCTGGCCGCTGCGGTGCTCATCGGACCAAACCAGAGTGTAAGTCCGTCTGCGTCATTAACCATTTTAAGGTAACCGTGAATTCGTGGCCTTCCACGTAAGCCCTAAACCGATTGATGCAAACGATCGCTGCACGACATTCCTGCTCCGGGACTGAGTAATTCCTTTGAGCTTTGTTGAGCTTCTTCGATACGAATGCTATTGGGTATTCATCTCCTTCAGTTGTTTTTTTTAACCAAAACTCCTCCTCCTTGCTAGCGTCACACTGCACAAAGAATGGCTTTTCGAAATACGGACTACGAAGAACAGGCGCTGAACATAACATCTCCTTCAGCTTCTCAAATGCTAGCTTTCCTTCAGCAGTCATGACGAACTTCTGTCTTGGCTTTAATAAGTCAGTCAAAGGCGCTGCTACTGACGCAAAATTATTAATAAACTTGCGATACCAGCCAACCATTCCTAAAAACCTCCGAAGACTTTTTAACGAATTTGGTAGCGCAAAATCGGTCATCGAACGCATGCAAAATTTACTTTTCTCTACGTTGAGCGTCAGGCCTGCCGTCTTAATATGACTTGCAACTTCTCTTAGAACCTTCAGATGTGATTCAAAGCTATCGGAAACTACCAATAGGTCGTCTAGGTAAACAAACACTTCGTTTCGCAGTTCTGCTGGTATGACCTTGTCCATCAAGCGCGTCATCGTTTGCGAAGCATTTGTCAGCCCGAAAGGCATCACTTTATATTGATAAAGCGGCTTTGCGGGTATTGTAAACGCCGTCTTATCCCTGGAATCTGGGTCGAGTGGTATCTGCCAATATGCATCTTTCAGATCGAGACTACAAATAAACAAAGCTTTTGGGAGGCGACTCCCATCTATCTGCGGGGGAGGATTCGCATCTTTTCTGGTGACAGCATTCACCTTTCTGCTATCCAAACAGAGCCTCACATTCCCGGGCTTTTGTACCAAGACTACTGTTAAAGACCAGGCGCTATCAGACTCCTCAATTACACGAAGCTTAAGCATACGATCAATCTCTGCATATAGAGGCTTTTCTACAGCTGGGGACACTGGGAATTGCCTCTGCTTTACCGGCTTAGCATCTCCAATGTCAATTACGTGGAATAGAATACAAGTCTTTCCCAGTCCAAAAACGGAAAATGAAGGAAATGCTTGTAATTTTTGTATCTCGTCTTGTTGCTGTGTGGAAAGATAGTGAGTTAAGGAAGTTATTTCGGAATTTTGCATCTCCGCCGGCAGCAACTCAAAACCAGAACAAAAATCAATACCTAAATATAAATCTTGGCTAAGAGAAGGAATCAAATGCAGGTCGAGATTTTCTTCCCTTTCTTTGAACTGTAGACCACTACTTCTTGATCGATCTGCTACAGAATCTAACAGTCCCATTACTATCCGATCTAAGACGCGCAGTTCAGCGTATGGCCGCTTGTCCTTCGCCTTATGTCGAATTGTGTTAATTGTTTTCAAAACCATCTAGTAGTTTCTTATCCGCTGAGCATTTCTGGAATAAGATTTCTGACGTACTAGTGGTTGTGAGACGCGAAATGAATTATATATATTACGTTGTGAAACGTGGCCAGTTGATCTCTTTATTTTTTTTTTAGAAAATTCAGCTGTAGTTCCGACGCGTTTCCCGAATGCTCTTTTATTCGTTGTTCTTTAATGAAGCTGGGTTCTTAGCACTGACTAGTTATCCGTGGCCAGAGAGACAACTAGTATAATTATCCCCCCTTTCGATCCAAGCGCCTAAGCCGTTACTTCAGATCCCTACTATTGGAAGATGGAAAGGATTGGTCCACTGTATTCCTATATCAACCGTGGCTAACTGAGCCTTCAGCTATCGATCCTATTCAACTGATATAGGGTTCGAGCGGGAACACCAGAAAATGTACTGAATGTTTTGGCAAACGTTGGCTAGAAAGTAAGTTTCCACAGCTGGTAATAACGATTTTGGCCACCATTTTGGGCGCCAGATAATAAAAAATGATTATAAATATTTATGTAACGATTAATAAGGCTAGGTTGGTGTTATGAGATATTTCAGGACGCACGCGCGAAGGTACAGCTCCTCCTTGTCGGTTATGTGGGGTGATGGTCTTGTCCTGGAATCTCAGTCAAATTTCATTCTAATGATTATCGATGTGATTGCGTGCTACGACAATTAAGAAAAGGGTGGCAAATCGCCATGCACGACACAGACAACGGACAGAAAGATTCTTATACCCTACATACTGCTCGATCCCCAGGTGTGGTGAAGGATCGTGTTATGCCCGCCCTACCTTGGCCATTCTTTAACGAAAATTACAAACAGTTGTCATCCTGAATTGCCCCTTTTGGTCGCTAACCGCCGCAAACTCTAACTCTTACTCTTATTACTCTTCTCGCTTATTCAATTTTTTTTTCTGAAGTTCCGTTCAACTTTGGGCAGCATTATTTTTTTTTGACCGGCTCTTGAACTAAATGGCGCCTCGCTCTCATTTACACTTACACATATGGCTACAAAAAAATAACACTAAGAAATTATCACGAACTTAAACTACTTTTCTATTCCGGACCGAGCTCGCTACCTCGTTGCGGAATCCCTTCGCGGTCGCCAACTTGGCCCTGAGATTAACGTCGACGCGTTCACAAGCTTCTCAAAGAAACCTTGCTTTGCGCCAGACTATGGGAACTGATCAGTTCAATCGCAGCGCTCCCTTCTCGAACCGTTTGGAAACTTAAAACGCGACAGGGAAACAGGAATATCACGCTGCTCTTAAATTCTCTTAAGCGTATGAGAAATTCTTACACTGCATCGAGCCAAAAACTGCGGATGGTCTAGGATTTCTTTGCGAATTTTAGAGACTGGCGGATCGCTCGCTATTTCTTCCGAACTTTACAATGTTCTTAAAACCAATGTCGACCCTCACAAATGCATGCCAGTTTTCCGTATTTCCCTCAAAATTTGGGTTTTCAACTCCACAGGCCTCAAGGCCCCTTGTCCTGGTGCTAAACCAAATAGCCGCCGTCCTTATGTCTTCGGCTGGTGATCCAATGCTACACCCCAGACGACTCCAAACTCCACTCTAAGCGACATCGACTTTATTCACTTCCTAGACCCAGTTGATTTTGGGGTTACCTGGATTTCCTCTGGCACTCGCATACCCCTCTGAAGAAAGGGAATTCCTGATGTTTCCTCTTTCATTCCGAAATTCCTGACCCGAAGAATTCTTCTTCTGCCGCAATTTCAGTTCTGGAAACCGAAAATAGATGGCGGCCCCAAACCTTCTTACCCCCTAGATGACGCTGCCGACACTAGTCCCTTTCAGCCAGGGTCTTAACCGCCTCAGCCACCTTCTCCATGCTCTTAACCACACTTTCTATAAATTTATGAGATTTTATGAATTTATGATCGCAATGCCAAAGTCTGCGATTGCCTCGCTCGAGCTATTTTTGAAGTTTAATTCGTGTACCCACTCCTGTCACCTCTGGGTTGACATCGGAATTGGGGGAACGTAGACTGTGGCTGACTGTGTATGGACCACAAGAAGCGGTCTATTCTATTCGATTATGCGCAAACTCATTTTTTAATAGCCGTTTTCCGATTGTACCATGCCTTGATATTAACATGTTGCTTATTATAACGACCTTTTTCCCTACGTTCTGACGTCTCCGAGTAGGGGCGCCTAACTCAGACAGGATGTGTGCTCGTCTGCCCTAATATATGTTTTAATGTGATTTCCCGACCAAGAAGAAGGGAACTTTCCCATCTTATCGTAAGTTTTATTCGGGATATCTCCGGCTCTCGATAAGAACTCCGCTGGTCCTTGCCATCTACTGTGCTGCGTCGTTTCCTCGATGTTCGTCATCCTCGACTACTCGGACCAGGAAGGGCACGTCTGATATGACCACAGAACTTCTCTCCTCCCCCTGTTAATGTTGCACCCTCAGTCTTGTAGACTAATGCACTTTCGTTCACTCTTGGTGATTGTCCGCCCACTTCAGATTCTTCTTCATTGGACTCCTAGGCTGGTTCTCCTGTCTTGGACGACCTCACCATCTTTCCCCATTCCGAGCTCCAAGGTTTATTCTGCCAATACTAAGCCCCGTTTTGCTTCTTTTCTTGACAGACAATATTTCCTAGGATCGCTCCTCGTCCTCGTGCCATACAATCCTTGGAGCGCAGTCGAACCCGAGTTATTAAGTCCTACCGCTGTCGAGTCTGCCAGGAAATCCATCCTTTTCGGAAGTGCAAGAGATTCCGCAAACTGAGCACTGAAAAGCGCCTTCAAGCAGTACTTATTATAAGAAGACTTTTTGTAACCGATTTGCAGTTCCACTACAAGATTCCAATACAGCAGCTAACGCCGCTGGACCACACCTCAACCAACGCACCTTGACACGCCTCTTATATAGACGCGGGACAGGAAGGAATTTATTTGCATGCAAGTTATCCAACCCGTTAATATAGCACTCTGTCCCAGTTGATAAACAAATTTCAAACTCCAATCTCAGCAGCATTACCTTTGCCCTTGTTTTTGTCCCAAAACTTAGCCACCCGCTAAATAACCAAGATTAAAGTAAACAAGACCTTCACTTGGAGACCAAGCCATGATCACCTTATTGCGCTTCAATCAAACTGAATCAGTCAGCGAATTTCAATTTCACAGTGCAGTGAAATAATTTCAGCATAAAGCTTTTATCCTAAACATAATTGAAAGTTCAACAAGATTCTAATGAAAAGCTTCTGGCCGAGGTTGATTGGATCAGGGTTAAGAATTAGAAGATCAGTCTGAATCGGGTCGACATCGTGAACAGTTTCATATCAAAGATAAGATATTAATAATGTGTCTTGTAATAGTATAAGTGAAAAAGTCTATCACCGAATAAATAAAATAAAAACTATTTTTTTAGATAATTAAATATTAACAATTTTAATTTGCATACGTTTATTTTTAAATTCCTATAGAATTGTCATTCATTTCTTTTTTTCCGAAATATGTTGATATGCCAGAAAAATGTTAAAGTTTCTCGTTCGCACTTCCACTAGCTGAACAACGGCTATCTTATAGTCGGGTCGTGTTCTTTTATATATAGGTGTCGCGGATCGAACGGTGTAATTAATAGGCGTAGTCAGTATTTCCTGATAGTGATAAGATGTGGTGGATAAATGTGTGCGGGCACACCAATGGCCGCCATCGCGAGGCGCGAAAAACTTAGCGTCCATTGTCGATCGAGAGTTTGGAGGGCAAACTGCGGTATGATAAAATTAGAATAATTTATACTGAAACGCTCGAGAAACGAGCGGAGTCTTTCCTTTCCTTCGCGATCCAAGGGGAGTAGCCGTTGAAGGCAAATCCACTCGAGCGATGACAATAGGAGCTTACGCGAGCTTTTGTCTTAAGACAAAATTTTGAGATGTAAGTTTTGCAAGTCACAAAGCAAACATAAGCCTGACAATAGCCCCTGCACGTGTGTACCTAGTGTTTATTTACAAAATTGATAAATAGGCCTTTGCCCCGAAAACTTTTACTTTATATACATATATATAAAACAAGAGCTGTATTCGAGTTACCGGACTATCAAATACCTGTTACTCAGCTAGTAGAATTGAGAGGGTGAAATTGTATCATTTTTCTGGCATATCGGTAGAAATTGGGTAATGAAATGAAAAAAAAAGTTAAAATTTCAAAAGTGTGGGTGTTCAAGTTTTTTGTCAAATCGATAGAGACTTACAAGACTAATAAAAATATAAACATATCAAAACATTTTTCAAAAGTGAAGCCGTGGCTGTTTTGGGCGGCTTGGGATAATTAGAGTGGGGGTGGCAAAATGTTTTTTGACATATCGATAGAAATTTTTAAAACATATTTTATCGATAGCCAAAATAAATTTTAAAATGTCGTCATATGTAAGTAAATACAAACAACGAAGGAAACTGATTAAAGCGCGCCGTCTATGTAGTTTATATAGATTATATTATTATGTGTAAAACTAACTACACTTGCAAGAGTATCAAAATAAATTGCCAATGAATTGCTAACTTTGGAGACACTTCAGCCATATCATATTTATCTATGCAGATCACCTGTGTGAGCATCTAGGCTCTTCCCTTTTGGCTCCGCAATTAAGTTGCTCATTACCTTTCGCATTTCGTTACCTTTACATTTCGCATCGATGCAAGATCTTGTTCGCTTCAATCAATAAAAACATATCTGTTTAGCTATTGAGCTTTTTCAATAGCTGTTGCGAAAAATAAAGAAAACCGAAGAAAGTTTGTTTATATTACGACACTGTTTATTTTGCGAATTGTTTAAGGCAGCTAAGGCCTAAGCTAAGTCTTTTCCGAAACACGACGAATTGGCAATTGGCGGGGCAGACAGCCGAAATGCAGCGCCCAAGCTTAACGTAGGTAGCTAACAACAACAAACAAGGAATGAGCGCCGTACAGATAAATGCGTGCGAGAACAGCGGTTTGCACTATGGGCATCGCAACTGCTACCACTGACTAATTTGGCTTATAATATTAAATAATATGAGATTAGTATACTGCACAGTTTTGGCGGCTGCATGACCCAACATCCTCCCCCCATTGGAAGCTTGGCTTCCAATAGAGTCCTCAAGGGGAAGCAGACACAGCTTGTTCACTGCCCGCCTTATTACTCCAGACGCGGTCCTCAATTCTGCAACTCGAGCGAAGCCGTCTCTGCCAGGAATCAACTGCATGACTCTCGCCAAAGGCCATCTCATTGGGGGTAGATTCTCGTCCTTAACAAGAACGACGTTGTCCACGGCTACGCCAGGCTTTGGGGTGCGCCACTTGGAACGCTGCTGGAGCAACGTCAAGTACTCTTCCTTCCATCGCGACCAAAATATTTGCTGAAGAAAGGAGATGCGCTGTCAAGAGTCAAGCCTATTACAGTTTAGGCCCGTTATATCTGGCTCGTCAAACGACGAAGGCGGACCACCATTGAGAAAATGCGCCGGAGTGAGGACATCCAGATCGGCAGGGTTCTCTGAAATGGGAACTAAAGGTCTGGAGTTAATAACTGCCGAGATGTGGCAGACCAGCCTCCTCAGCTCGTCGAAGGTTAGAACCGCCGTACCCACAGCGCGGTAGAAATGATGTTTGGCCGTTTTCACCGCTGCTTCCCAAAGTCCACCGAAATGGGGCGACCGTGGAGGGATGAACCGCCAGTCAATCGTCTCCGAAAGGAAAAAATTCTGAACGGAGCCTTGATGCTCGCTGCTGAGAAATAACCTTCAAAGTTCCAGAAGTTCATTTTTGGCGCCGACAAAGTTGGTGGCGTTGTCTGACCAAATTTGCTTCGGCTTCCGCCGGGTGCATATGAACCTCTTGAGTCCGCACAGAAACGCAACTGTCGAGAGATCCTTGATCAGCTCCAGGTGCACTGCCTTGGTTGCAAAGCATATAAATACGCAGACGTAGCATTTAACCGTGGGCTTGTTGCGACTATCCGACTTGTGAAAGAAGGGTCCACAGAAGTATATACCAGCCACCTCAAAAGCGTGAGATCCTTCCAAGCGCTCCTTGGGAAGGTCCGCCATTATGTGCTCTATCAGCCGCGGCTTAATCCGAAAACATCTGATGCACCTGTTCACGGCCTTGGTAACCGTCTTCCTCCCCCCAATAGGCCAATATTGGGATCGAATTGCACCCAGAAGAGCTCGAGGTCCGGCATGAAGATTGCTTTCATGGTAATGCGAGATAATTGCTAGAGTCACCGGATGGGACTTTGGAAGGATTTTCGGGTGGCGGCCATCAAAGTCCAATGACGAATTCCGGAGGCGACCGCCTACTCTAAGAAGTCCAAATTGATCCAGGAACGGCGAGAGCGATGATATGGGACTAGACGAGGAAACTCTTCCCAGCGTTTTTAGGGACTGCAGGTCCTCCCATAAATGCGCGCGCTGCACCACCGCAGCATCATATGAGTACCCTCTTGAATGTGTGCGACGGTGAGCCCAGGATGACGAATTCCATTACAAAATTTGTAAATGTATGCAAACACTCGTTGCAGTGAGGGGTAAGAATTTGCAAATTTGGAGCTAGCAATTACATCCACGTACGGCGACTTTACGATGAACACACTTCGAAGAAGCTCAAGCACCGGTTTGTCAGGACAAACAGCTGTTGGCCAATCTCTTTCAGGCTCCGTAAGATAGGCGGGTCCATGCGACCAGAGTGACAATTCGCTAAGCTCAGACGGCAGGGATCCTCTGGATAAGATGTCAGCCGGATTTAACGCTGTTGGAACATAACGCCAAGCCGTGACATCTGTCAGCTCCTGAATGGCAGCAACCCTATTTGCCACAAATATGTTGAACCTGGCGGGCTCATCTCGGATCCAGGAAAGTGCCACCGTCGAGTCACACCAACAATAGTAGCGTCCTTTAAATACTTTCAAGCCAACTATTTCCCTCATGATTTTAACCAGAAGTTCCGCACCACAAAGCTCCAGCTTTGGTACTGTTATGGTCTTCAACGGAGCTATGCGCGACTTCGAACAAAGCAAATGGCTAAAACTTTGATTCCCTTTAGAAACCACATAAACGCAGGCTCCATAGGCATCAATGCTTGCATCACAAAAACCATGCACCTCAAGACCAGACTCTGCGCTAAACACCAACCGAGGGAAACTAACATGACTTATTATTTCAAAACTGCGACATATATCAAGCCATTTCGTGTTATGAGTTTCCGGGAGGCTTTCATCCCAGGACAGCCTTTCCTTGCATAGCTGCTGCAAAAAGATTTTACACCTTGTAATTACCGGACCGACCAGGCCGAGAGGATCGTAAAATTTTGCAATCGCAGACAAAACAGAGCTCCTGCAGGGTCTCAGTGGCGACTGAAAGGCAGAGAACGAAAACAATAGCTGGTCGGAGGCGGGATCCCAAGCGAGTCTTAAGTTTTGGTGAAATCGCTACCATCTTCAAACTTCATGAATGACTCCTTGTCCTCGGCGGGCACACCCTCCAGCACAAGCGGAATGTTAGAGCACCATTTACTTAGCTTGAGCTTGCCCTTCGCAAGAATGCCAGCCGTCTGTTGCATTATGCTGATAGCATCCTTTACAATGCCTGAGCCGGAGATAAGATCATCCACGTAGAAATCACGCCGAAGGATTTCTGATCCAATGGGAAACGATGCCTGCTCATCGATTGACAACTGCTGCTTAGCCCTTACGGACAAGAAGGAGGCTGGTTTGGTGCCGTAGGTAACTGTGTCGAGTTTGTATACTTGAAGGTCATCGATCGGGGAGTCCCTCCATACAATGCACTGCAAATAGCTATCTTCTTGCGAGACCCTTACACATCGGTACATTTTACATATGTCTCCTGTAACGGCAACTGGGTGTGAGCGAAATCGAATTAGGATGTGAAATAGCTTGGGCTGGATGACCACATCGTTAAGCGAGTAACCAGTGGAAGTGACAGCTGATCCGTCAAAGACAACCCGAAGCTTGGTGGTAGTGCTATCCTCCTTCATGACGCAATGATGTGGCAAAAAATATCGGCACGAGCTGACCTCGGAGGCAGGCACAGGAGACATATGTCCCAGATCACGATATTCCTTCATGAACGCCGCATATTTAACCCTCATGCCAGGGTGCTTTGTAAGCTTCCTTTCCAGCGACAAGAATCTCCGCAAAGCCTGAGGATATGAATCTCCTAAAGAGTCCAAATGGAGTTTTAGCGGCAACCGTACCGAGTAATCGCCAGCTGGCAGTCGGGTGTAATTTTTAACAAAGTGGGCCTCGCAATCTAGCTCCTCCTTAGTGGCTTGAACTATTGGGCCGGGACAATTTTCTACCTCCCAAAAGCGCTGCAGAAGTGAATCAAGTTCAACATCAATGCTGTTTTCCTTGCTGGCTGAAGAGGGAACGCGTGAAGCTATTAAGGCGCTACCGCAAGGGCGCGCGCAGCCTCCAGACACAATTCAGCCCAGACGAGTTTTTTGCAGCAGGGGCAGTCCTGGCAACAACTTTATCTGACCTACGCACATCAGCTCATAAAACAGGCTAGCTCCTATTAACAGGTCAACACGTTGAGCTTTATAAAAATCCGGATCGGCGAGCTGCAGGTTTTCTGGAATCTTCCAGTCCCCAATGTCCACATTAAAACTTGGCTGGCGATCCGTGATATTGGGAGCGATAACTGCTGTTATGCTCGTTGAGAAATCCGAAGTGACAGACCGAATCGCAATTCCTACCGAGAATCCTTCAGTCGCGAAATTCGAATCCCCGATTCCAGTGACGAAGCCGGACGACCTCGACCTTTTAAGTTGCAGTTGATTTGCAAACCGAGAGGTGACCAAGTGCAGTTGAGAGCCAGAATCTAACAACGCCCTGCAGGGAACGAACAGTCCCGATCGATTCTGCACTAGAACGGTTGCAGTGGCTAGCAGCACAAGGCCACTACCGAGATCCTGGGCAATTAGAGTAGAAGAATTCGAAAGCGGGGCAGAAGGCTCAGTGTGGGAGCTTGAAGACACAGGAACACGTGGCTGAGAGGAAGGCCGACCATCTAGATGGAGCAGCGTATGATGCCTGATTACACAGGTGCGGCAGCGGATCGAGCTGCATTGACGTAGCTAATGACCTGCCTTTAGGCAATTTAGGCATAGTGCTAGTCTCTTTGCCTCGCGCAGACGATCTACTGGCGCTAAGTCTCTAAATTGCTGGCAATAATATATGGCATGCTCTGCACTATGCACTTGCCTTTAATTCGGTTCAGCGGGAAGATGAGCACAAAATAGATGCCGAAAATGCAAGCGGGGTCAATGCACGTAACGATATATGTAGCAATGTATGTATATATGCAATGCTAGCTCGCTTAAACACAGCCACTATCACCGAAATCTCCACTCACTTGTCCAACCGATTGCGATTTAATGTATTTATATTTATTTGTAAACGGGATAAGTGCATTAATTAATGCATGCAAAATAACACTATCACGTCGGGGTCACCAATGTTTAGCTATTGAGCTTTTTCAATAGCTATTGCGAAAAATAAAGAAAACCGAAGAAAGTTTGTTTATATTACAACACTGTTTATTTTGCGAGTTGTTTAAGGCAGCCAAGGCCTAAGCTAAGTCCTTTCCGAAACACGACGAATTGGCAATTGGCGGGGCAGACAGCCGAAATGCAGCGCCCAAGCTTAACGTAGGTAGCTAACAACAACAAACAAGGAATGAGCGCCGTACAGATAAATGCGTGCGAGAACAGCGGTTTGCACTATGGGCATCGCAACTGCTACCACTGACTAATTTGGCTTATAATATTAAAGAATATGAGATTAGTCTACTGCACAGTTTTGGCGGCTGCATGACCCAACAATATCGTTCAAAATTGCAATATAAACGTCGCCTTTTGATTGCTCAATTACAGCTAATAAAAAAGCTTATTAGCTCAACATTTGGTGACAACCAACAATAAATAGAGCAAATCTTGCAAAACTGTTTAAAGCTTTATCACATGAACTAAATCGCTATTGTTGCTTAGTGCGTTGTTGAAGAAAAATTTTTGTATGTAATATTCAGACCAATTAAAATAGGTGAACATTGAAAATACTTCTATTGGTTACACAAGATTGCATATATGTACATAGTAATATTTGCGAGCGTACATAGCCTCATTCTCCCGCTTGAACCGAATTTCGAGTCGGTGCTGCTGAAAATTCTGGAAACGTGACCGCTGATGCAAACATGCAATCGATCATGTCTGAGGGACACTGCGCTGCCGGAAAGCCGGAAATTTTGGTATTAATTACAATTGTAAAGTTAGCGACTTTATTTTTTTTATATTTATAAGTAGGTTCATATAAAATTTCGGATTTGTTCACTTTTTGATCTGACCACGACTCAAAACCTGACCACGAATCAAAATTATATAAAAATTGTAAGTGATCTTGTGATCCAAATTCATCGAAGCCATAGCTCACAATTGACGTATAATTCATTGTGTCAAACATCTAAAACATCCTCTTGCATTACAGCTGTATGATCTAGCAAATCTTGCAACGATACTTCTGGCCTTGTTTCAGAAATATTAAGTATTTCTCCTTTTCGTACATGCTGCTTTAATTTCCGCAAAATAAAAGAAGCAGCATGTACGAGAGGTGGCGTTGAATGCCCTTCTTCTGCAGCCAACTTATTTGCTAATTTTCTGTTAAGTTGAGGCCCTAAATCTTCATATTTTAACTGTTTTCGACCAGGTGTGCATAGTGTCATTTCTGCCTTATTAATAACGACAAAAATTTTAGACGCAAGCCACAATGAAGGATTTCGTTTGAATCGCTCCAGCATTCGATTGCATTTCCTTCAGTGCTTGTTCACATAAGCAATAAATTGGTTCACTTTCTTTGAAATTGTAATCTTTTGCTCTTTAGTCAAAAAGTTCTCTTCTTTATTTTCCAAAATACATATAACTGTTAACAGCGTCAGCATCGCGTCCAGCAGCACTGCATGACTAACTTCATACACACCTACAACATAAAATGTTTCGAGAAAAGGGGCGAAAAAAACATTAATGCCATTTGATTCCACATATATTTGTTAAAAACATACAACTTTAACCTTGGTGCTTATTTGTGCCATACAACAGTAATATTCCACTGAACACTAGAACGTTTGTTAGTAAACAATTGAAAATACTCACAAGCAATACATTGGACAATTCAACAACAACACACAATTATAGGAAAACATGTATTAACGATCAATTTACATACTTTGACTTGTTTTTTCCATGATTAAAAAAATTCTCAAAGATTGCTATGAAGACAATGTTTGCGCTGCAATTTGTTCAACTTTTCCCGCCAATTTTCACAATTCAAAGCACCTCTGAATCAGCTGACTTTGAAAGCGCGCTAAAAATAAACTATAACTCGTAAAAATGTTCTAAAATTATTTTTATGCTATCTTGTTACTTGGGAATCAAAAAATGAAAGCAGCAGCAAAATATCAACCACAAGAAATTACATTAATACCAAAATTTCCGGCTTTTTTCCCAAAGTGTACTGGAAATATCGGATGGCAACTATGCTATATCATTGGATTTGTTACAAAACATTCGTTTTTTTGGAATAATCATTTATTATTATTATTAATCTTAAACTCACTAGGAATCGTTCACTTCCTTCTGAACTTAACCTAATGCGTAGCTTAAAAGATAATATTATATTATTATTGTTCAAGTTACGGGGTTTGGACTGTCACCCGCTCTCCGCTCCCTCTTACGTTCTCCACTCCCTCTTACGCTCTCCCGCTCTTCACCACAGAGTCTCCGAGGAGTCTCCGCTGCGCTTGGGAGAACCCAACGCATTAGAATAAGCTTGAGTGTAAAACTAACCACGATCAATAAAACATACGCCCGGTCGCGCCCGCGCTAATTCTACAAGTCTTCGAGTGTTTTTTCGAGTGGTCTTTTTTTCAGCAAACTAGGAATTTTCCAGGACCAGCACCCCCCAACACCCCAACATTTTGGTCCTTCGAGCCGGATTTGAAGGGCTTGAATTGCTGGATGGTTCTCCTTGTTGCACAAGTCGCAACTTTTCAATTTTGGAGCCACTTTCGTCTCGTAGGAATTTAATTTTCTAGAGGGCCCACTTGAGTTTATCGCTTTGGAATGCGACTGAATCGGTACGGACGGTCTCACATCATCGATTGCTTCTAGGGTTCGATGACGTTCTGTGAGGAAGGTGTTCAGCTCTCCCCATGTCGGAATGTCGGCTTTCTTATGTAGCGACTGCTCCCATAAGGAGAGAGTTATCTTCGGGAGCTTGGATGAGCATAGGTATACCAGCAGGCAGTCCCAGTTCTCAGTGTTGATGCCTGACAGTTCTAAGGCAGTCAAGCAACCCTGAACAGTACTTTGCAGTACCTTCAAGGCCGCCCCAGATTCCTGTGGTATCGACTGCACATTAAACAGTATTTTTAATTGACTGTTTACCAACAATCGTTTATTTTCGAAACGCTCTATCAGGTTTTCCCACGCAGAGCGGAAACCCTCGTTGGTGAGAGGCGAAATCGAAACTATGGCATGCGCGTCGCCACTTGTTTTGGCATTTAAGTGGAATAACTTTTCAACCGGAGTCAGCCGTGGATTATTAATATAAATGGTTGTGAAAAGATCCCGGAAAGTCGGCCAGCGAAGATAGTCGCCTGCGAAAACTTCTGTATCGCATGGAGGCAACCGACAGCCAGAGGAAATGTAGGCCTGGGGCGCAGCGTTCGCGGTTGGGATGGACTGAGAAGTGCCCTGCTCGATTTTATCAACGAGCTGGGCAACACACCTTTCATAGACTGAATAGCAATAACTGTATTTAGCCCTGAGAATAGGCATGTTGCTTGCTGCCGCTTCGCCTGCTGACACAAGGCACTCTGAGCAGAGATCGTATTCCTTCTCAACCTTGTCCCATAGGGTTCGGACTTGGTCGCGACGGACGCCAAGCATCGTGACGGTTGGAGCTGCGGATTCCGGAGTGTTGATCTGAGCCTCAAATTCGCTTAAGCGGTCAGAAACCGAAATGAATTTGGCGCTGTACTGTGGCTTTGGATGGGGTAGCACAGTCGTCGGAAATCTGCGCAGGCGTTCTCACCGAAATGCTTGGGATTCTTGGACTCTTGGGCCCTTGTGGTGAAAAAAATAGACCTGGGCTTGTCAGCGGACAATTTCTTCTTATCGTCCCCGATGGGCATAATCGAAGAAATACGAAATGGAAGGGAAGCCTGTCACACTTTTGAAAAAGTAGACAGATTCCTCAGACTGCACTTAATAATTTAAGTGGTGTAAAACTTACGAAGTGGAAACGCCGTAGTTTAGACTAATCGGACAGGTGACTCGGAGTGAACAGCGAATTGTATAAATGACCTGTGATTTATGGTAATTGGGTCCACCTTATTTACGGTTGGAACCCTTGGAATGTGGAACACGGTGATATAAAATGTTTATTAGAACGAAGAAAATTTTAATTTTTTTATTTACAACTGGAAACGGAGAACATGGAATGACTGGAATTGAAGTCTTTTCTCCGCGTTGTAAATACTTCTAAAACACCCACAAACTAATATCCAAGCAATACGAAAAGGAAATATTTGTCGGGTGAACGACTTGTATATGGCGGTCTTATTATTTATTTATGGATAATTATTTTTTTTTGAAAACTTTCAAATCGGCAGATCTGGGTAGATCCGAGACACACTCCATTCCAGCGAATACTTTTCCGTAACAATAGAGGGGAAATCAGAGATTTCGAACTGAAAACAGTAACCTTTGGAGTCAATTGCGCGCCTTTCCTGGCGATCCGAGTACTGCAGCAGCTAGCAGCTGACGTAGAACTCAGCCATCCAAAAGCTAGCAATGTCATTCGAAATTTCATGTATGTGGATGATGTTTTAGCCGGAGCGGACTCCACGGAAGAAGCTCAGCTCATGGTGCAAGAGCTCCGAGACGCTCTGAATTCTGCCGGATTTCCATTGAGGAAATGGACCTCCAACCAAAAGGAAGTTTTAGCGGCCATTCAGAGCAACCATCTTTTAAATACTGATTTTCTCGAGATCGATGCAGAAAGTACTGCCAAAACCCTCGGTATTCGCTGGAAAGCAACCTCCGACGAATTCTTCTTCGTCCCGCCAGAGTTGGCTATCGAAACGTCCTTTACAAAACGCCAAGTCCTGTCCCAAATTGCCAAATTGTTCGACCCTGCCGGCTGGTTAGCGCCGTTTATCGTTCGAGCCAAAATTTTCATGCAGGAGATTTGGCTGCAGGAACTTGGGTGGGACGAAAACATTCCAAATGAGCTTTTTCAGCGATGGCTTAATTTTCTTCAAAGTTATTCAGTGTTACCACAGATACGTATTCCACGCTGGCTATCGTTTCGTCCAGATTTCAAGGTCGAGCATCATGGCTTTTGCGATGCGTCGCAAAAGGCTTACGGGGCGGCCATATATGTCCGCGTAGAAGTGGGCAGCACCATTATGGTGCAACTCCTAACCGCGAAAACCCGGGTAGCACCAGTCAAAACGGTTTCGCTCCCAAGATTGGAGCTGTGCGGAGCGTTATTGCTTTCCGAAATGGCTGCAGCCATCATTCCGCAGATGCCTACGACTAACTCCGAACTTTACCGTTGGACGGACTCCACGATAGTGCTTGCATGGTTAAGCAAGCCAGCATGCCAGTGGACCACATTTGTAGCCAATAGGGTGACGAAGATCGCCCAGGCCACAAAAACAGAGAATTGGTCTCATGTTCAATCTGAGCATAATCCAGCAGACCTGGCAAGTAGAGGAGTTTCCCTCCAAGATCTAGCCGATAGCCAGTTATGGTGGCACGGACCGACTTGGTTGCAAAATCCACGCAACCAATGGCCAACTCAAGTCGACAACGCTCCGGTGACCGACCTGGAGAAGCGTGCTCTAAAAGTCCATCTCGCAAAAGCTCCTTCTGAAGAGTTGTTGGCACGTTTCTCCAAGCTAGAGAAAGCCCTACGAGTCCTTGCTTATGTTTATCGCTTCATTCAGCGGTGCAGGAAGCAGACATCTCCATCTGATGTGCATCTACTGGCCACTGAAATCGCCGCCGCCGAGCGGTTCCTAATTTCGAACACTCAGCGCAGAGAATTCCCTGTGGAATATCACTGCCAAAGTGAAAAGCGTCCAGTGCCAAGTTCAAGTGCCATCCTAAGCATGAACCCGTTTCTAGATCCGCAAGGACTGATCAGGGCATGCGGCCGTGTGGCGGCTTCCGAAAGCCTTCAATACAATGAACGCCATCCACTGATTCTTCCGTATAACTGCCTGCTTTCTCGCCTCCTTGCGAATTTCACGCATCGCATAACTCTCCATGGTGGTAACCAGTTAATGGTGCGCCTCATCCGGTCGAAATACTGGATTCCGAGAATCAAGAACCTGATGAAAGCAGTGGTAAATTCGTGCAAAGTATGTGTGATCCACAAAAAGCGGTTGCAAAGCCAACTGATGGGTGTCCTGCCCAAAGAAAGAGCATCGTTCTCCCGACCATTCACGTATACTGGCATGGATTACGCCGGTCCGTTCGATATAAAGAACTATACGGGAAGAGCATGTCTTATTACAAAAGGGTATGTGTTAGTTTTTGTTTGTTTCTCCACCAAGGCCATCCACTTAGAGCCTACATCTGACTTAACGACCGAGAAGTTTCTTGCCGCTTTCTCTCGTTTTGTATCCAGAAGAGGGTGTCCACGTCAAGTCCAGTCAGACAATGGCAAAACCTTTGTTGGCGCTGCCACCCTGCTTTCCCGCGATTTCCTTCAAGCCGTAAAAGAGTCGGTGACGAATGCCTATATTCATCAAGAGATGCAATGGCAATTTATTCCTCCGGGGGCACCCCATATGGGAGGCCTTTGGGAAGCAGGCGTAAAAAGCTTCAAGACGCTATTTTACAAATGCACGGCCACACGAAAATACACGTTCGAAGAGCTCTCCACGCTCTTGGCAAAAATAGAAGCGTGCCTTAACTCCAGGCCGCTCTCTCCTATGTCTGAAGATCCGACAGTCTTGCTGGCTCTGACGCCAGGGCATTTCCTTGTCGGGGGACCCCTTATGTCCACGGTGGAACCCGAAGTAAAGGGGGAAACGAAATCCCTTCTTAATCGGTGGCAGCATTTGAAGGCTCTCCATCAGCAGTTCCGTGTGCGATAGAAAGAAGAGTACCTCAAAGAACTCCACAAGCGTTCTAAATGGCAGGCCCCGTCCAAAAATCTACGCATCGACGACATGGTCGTCATCAAGGACAACAACTTGCCCTCTAATGAGTGGCGGCTCGGCAGACTTGAGTCTGTTTTCCCAGGAGCTGACGGCAACGTCCGTGTAGTAAACATCCGTACTGCACGTGGAGTTATTAAACGTCCAGTGGCAAAAGTGGTGCTTTTGCCGACGGAGTCTTCCGAATCTCCACAATAATAGGCGCTCCTCTCGTCCTTAGTTATAGTTCACTAGCACTAATCATCCGTTATTTTTCATTTCGTTTTCGATCTCCTTTCGACATTCGACTACGCGCAGCATGGCTCCTCGTCAAAAAAACGCACGCAGTGCTCGTGCCGTGGAGAGCAGACGTACCCGAGGTATTCAATCCTACCGATGCCGAGTCTGCCGCGGTATCCATCCTCTTCGGAAGTGCGCGAGGTTCCTAAAGCTCAGCGCTGAAAAGCGTTTGCGAGCAGTCCTCATTAACAAATACTGCGCCAATTGCCTCGCTCACGAGCATTCCACGGGAGACTGCCGAAGCGGTGATCGTTGCAAGAAGTGCGACCGATCCCACCACACGCTGCTCCACATGCACGAGCAGGTTAGCTCGTTGTCGCGGTCGCGAGCGCGCTCGCGTCGCCAACCGGTGCCAACCCGGCAAGCAGCTTCGGCCTCGTCCCAACGTTCCCGCCGGCATAATCCGCCAACTCAGCGTAGGAGTTCACCGCCACGACGTCCGGAATCGACGACGCCAGGCCCATCGCTCTCGTCGCTGCTGCAACGCCACAGCGTGAACATCCTTCCCACAGCGCTGGTCAAGTTGGAGACCGGGACGAAGACCTTCGAGACCGCAGCACTTATCGATCCGTGCAGCCCCATGAGCTGCATCGACGCTTCGTTAGCGTCAGCCTTTAAGCTTTCGATGACCAATGTTGGCGACGAGAAGGTCTGCACGACGACGATTCGCTCCAGGATCGACGCGAACACGAAGCTCGAGGTCGTGCTCAAGATCGAGCCCAGGGTGCGGATCCGTACACCTGTCCGGGCATTGAGCGACACCGTAGTGTCCAAGTACCGGGACATCATGCTGGCTGATGACGGGTTCCATCGGCCTGCTACCGTATCCATGGTCTTAGGAGCAGACATTTATCCTATGGTTATCCAATCCGGATTCCTGACCTTCGACGAGGGAATGCCGGTCGCTCAAAAGACCGTGTTTGGGTGGATCGTGTCCGGTGCCTGCAGCTTGCCGTAGGATGGCTATGTTGCAACCCCAGTGATTGCAAGGGGGGCGGAATGTTCAAGTTACGGGGTTTGGACTGTCACCCGCTCTCCGCTCCCTCTTACGTTCTCCACTCCCTCTTACGCTCTCCCGCTCTTCACCACAGAGTCTCCGAGGAGTCTCCGCTGCGCTTGGGAGAACCCAACGCATTTGAATAAGCTTGAGTGTAAAACTAACCACGATCAATAAAACATACGCCCGGTCGCGCCCGCGCTAATTCTACAAGTCCTCGAGTGTTTTTTCGAGTGGTCTTTTTTTCAGCAAACTAGGAATTTTCCAGGACCAGCAACCCCCAAAACCCCAACAATTATTATTAATTATAATTTATATAAATGGTACCGTGGAGAGATTATGCTATCTTACGTGTAAGGAGTTCATGGGGATGTATTCTCTTCAGACGTCGTAGGGAAATACGTATTCTTGGATGGCGTAGCTCAGTGTTGGACCTAAAATGGATTTTATTAAGAGTGCCTTAGTTGTTACAAAACAGATTTGCTAATCTTCGTTTAGTATTCCAGGCACACATTACTGAGATTCTAAAGGCAGCTCAGAGTGATACCGTTTCAATGATTCATGAGCTGTCGGATAAATTCAACGCTCATATTCGTGCGCTAAATGGAAGGGGCTCAACGGAACAAATTTCTGCATGCATTATTGCCCAAGTACATATCCAAAAGCTGGATCCGGCGAGTCAGGCGAAATGGGAGGAGCATTTGGAGGACCATTTGGTGGAGGAGCATTTGGAGGATCAAAAATACAATTACGACGTAGGAATCCATGGCATCGTTTCTGGTGCAGCGATGCAGGACGCTGGAGAACATGAAGTTCGCCATGGCAAGCACCATACAATCAGGTGGCATGTAACAGAACATCTGATTTGCGTGAAACTACCCAAGTCTCAGCCCTTCTACCTGTGCCTTCTGCAGTGCTTCTGGGCACTCAATTCATTACTGCCAGAGTTTTAAGAACCTGAACACAGCAAGTCGATTTCAAGTCTAGGCATCAACTGAGGCAGTGCAACTCCGGCAATTGCCTCAACTGGTCCTCGCCTTCACTACATAAAAGATCACTGGAGAAACGCTTCCTTCTCACTCACATCCTCTGCAGCGTGTTCAGCATTGCCTGAAACATCTGCTGCTCTTCTTGCACAGGATCTTGGTAAAGTTGTTGTGATCCTAGCCACTCCCACCGTATTAGTAACAAACCGATCAGGAATATTTGTTTCTTTCCGAGCACTGCTTGACTCTGGATCTCAACTGCACCTTAAAACAACTCAATTTGCAAATAAGCTTCAATTCAAGAAGACAAGATCGGCAACTTGTTTTACCGGAATAGGCGATTCTAGTTTTGAGACAGATGGTTCGTCACTAAACATTTCAATGCGGTCTCGAACGTTTAAGAACTCGACCAACATCAATGATGTTATTGCATCCAATTTAATTAAAATTCAGCCGTCCTTGAAAGTTGGCATTACCAGCTGGAACATACCCCAAAACCTTAAGCTTGGTTTCGCCTTCACAATATAAAAGATAACAGGCTGAAGAAACATTTGCCTCTGACTTGCGGGAGATAAGTACGATGGCAGCGGCCTATTGTGGAAGTGTCAAGAGATATGGCCACGCGGGAGATGATTAGCGCGGTTATAGGCCTCAAACATAGATTTAAGAATAAAACTCAGCTGCACTTACCAACGCAGATTGCGGCGTCTTACAAGCGCTGCATAATATAATTAGATGATAAAAACCCATGTTAGAATGAATAAAAGGCGAAGCCCTCGCAATAGCTAGTGAGTTAGATTCAAACACCCGAATTTAACTCATTAAGTGTACACACATGTTTATAGTGTGAACACAATTTATTTAAGTATTTAAATGTAAGCAAAATGTCGATAACGGCAGTGCTGCCAACGTAGCTTTAATATTAACAAAAACTAACATTTATTCAATGGGGAAAAGAATTCAAAAACAGTGATAACTCGTCTTCTTTTGAGGTGGGAAAAGTCGTTAGGCACTTGTATTTATTTTCCCAACATTAACCACAGCACTAACTTAGAAAAATTTCAGAATAAAAACTTACAAATAACAGTACAAACATGAACGCGTAGAAAGGTATACTAGCCTCGAATATATTCTTAATCAGGGTGAATAGGCAAGTCAATCTAGTCATGTATGCCTATCCGCCCGCTCGTCTGTTACGATAACCACTGTAAGATGAGGAAATGTAAAAGATAGAAAAATAAATTGATTCTACGCTCCACAAATATCTTTCAGACCGTTGCCACACATATAAACAACCAAAACTGTCACGACTATACTCTTGACCTTTTTTTTATATTTATATTTGTTTTGCTTATATCTACCATGATACAACGTCAACATTTTTGAACAAATTTTGATTTTTTATTGTATTTTTATTCTATATTGGAATAGAATTTCAATTTTGGAATAGAAATTGGGAAAAAAAATTATAAAACTTAAAACATAAGTAGAAATTGTTCAAAAGTGTGGAGGTGACAGTTTTGGTCGGTTTGTAGCCTTAGAGTGGGCGTAGCAATATAATTTTTGACAAATCGATAGAAATTCGATTGTTCCTGATCAGACTTCTTCTTGTTCCTTCTACACAAGTGGGCATAAGTATTTAGACACCATTAGCTTGCAACTGCCGGCTATGCTTTTCATAGTATTATTATTATTAAGTGGGTTTCTATGTGTACTGCGACCCAGTAGGATCTATTGTACTACCCCTTCATGACTCAAAGATCTCCCTGAAGTCCAATGCACTGCATAAAAGCCAGAATTTTATTGGGGTTCAGGGCTGCAATTGTTTCCCGTACATACATGCCCAGGAGTCTGTTCCGCCTGATGGAAAGCGCCGTGCAGTCACATATAATATGTGCAGAGCTCTCCTCCTCCATGCAACAGAAGCGACAGAGTTCACTGTCTGCAATGCCAATCTTATGCAAATGACTGCGAGGGCCAGTTAAAATGCGCACGGTGTTTTTCCCGTGTGTCATTAAGGTCTTGAATCTTTTGTGGTTATATTCATGAAGGAGAATCTTAGACTGCCAAAGTCCTGGTAGGTGTTCCCAGAAGGACAGACGTTTTTCTTCCTCTATTGTCTTAAGTAAGCCCAGTACTCTGTGGTGACCAACACCACAGAATGGTTCGGCCCAATTAGAGGGTTCTCTGCCCCTTTCCTGGCTAGGTTGTCCGATAGCTCATTTTCCGGGATGTTGTTGTGTCCCGGGACCCACCTTATTGTGAGTTTGTTGACAGCTCCCAGTTTGTCTAGGGCTGTCCTCACTTCATTTACTAGGTTAGATGTTATTTTAGCGTTGCTGAGCGCCTTTATGGCTGCTTGACTATCAGACAGTATAGCAATGTCCTTGACCCGATAGTTCGTTTGCGGATTAAACTCGGCACAGCGTCCAATAGCACAGACTTCAGCTTGAAAAATGCTGGTGTATCTGCCCATTGATTCGTGGTATTTTAACCTGGGGCCTACAACCCCCAGCCCACTTCCCTCGTCGGTGAGGGATCCGTCTGTATACCACGTTATTGTTTGTGGTTTCATAGGGTGTACTTTCCCCAGGGTTGTCCAACTGTTTTTATTACTGAGATGAGTGTTGAAGTTCTGAGCGAACCTGTGCTCAGCTGGCATCTCATCCCTTGGTTGCATCAGCAAAGGGATATCCCATTTTAGGCTTTCAGCATCCTTTCTTGTGAGGTTGCAGTCATTTCCTGCTCCCTCAATTCTTATTAGGGTGGCTTTCCGTTTCATTTCAATGACGATTAGTACTTCTAGGGCTGCAGTGGGACAGATACGCATTGATCCTGTCATGCATATGCAGGCCATTCTTTGCAGCTTATGAAGTTTCACCTTAGTGGTGCTAAGGCGTGCTCTATCACCCCAGGCTATTACCCCATAGGCTAGTATGGGTCTGACTACCATGAGGTACAGCCATCTTATTATGCGTGGTGAGGTTCCCCACGATTTTCCAGCAATTTTTCTACACGTGAAAAGTGCTCTGGTGCACTTATCAATTGTGTTATCGACATGAGTTTTGAAGCTAAGTTTGGAGTCAAGGGTTATCCCAAAATACTTAACTTCTTTGCTGGCCTCTATGCGACATTCTGACAGGGTTATTGCCTTCATTCTCTGTAGCATGTACCTATTTGTGAAAGGAACAATTACAGTTTTGATAGGATTTAGGCTCAGGCGTACTTCCTTGCACCATTCGCTGGTCATATTGAGGCCTAGTTCATTGATATCGCAGAGTGTGTCCTCATATTTACCTCTGGCTATAATGACGATATCGTCAGCATAGCCCTGGCAAGGAAAACCTCTGCGGGTCAGTCTGTCCAGCAGCTCGTCTACCAGCAAGCTCCACAAAAGAGGCGAGAAGACACACGCTTGGGGGCAACCCCTTGTGGTAGATACTGTGGACGACTGTCCTCCTATAGTGGCCATGGCTCGCTTTGATGCCAGTAGTGATTTGATCCATCTGCTGGTTGTTGCATCTAGTCCTCTTCTTGCCATGGATGCGTTGACAGCCTCATGGGAGGTATGGTCGAATGCACCCTGTAAGTCTAAGAAGGCACATAGCGACACTTCCTTATGAGTAAGTGAATCCTCAATAAGGCGATATATCCTGCCCCAGGTGATATAGGGCAGTATCAGTTGATCTGCCCGCCCTGTAGGCATGCTGCGTCCGTTAGAGCGGATGCTCTACAAGCAGAGTGGTTCTAATGCTGACATCCACTAGCTTTTCCAACGTTTTTAGCAAAAACGATGTCAAGCTGATGGGTCTGAACGACTTCGGATCAGTGATGTCTTTCTTTCCAGCTTTTGGAATGAAGACCACTTTTGCAATACTCCAGGCAGTAGGTATGTGTCCTAAAGCTAGGCTGCTGATCAGTATTTTCCTGATCGGCACTGCGAGCTGATTTAGCGCTCGTTGTAGCAGGATTGGCTGAATGCCATCTGGACCAGGAGATTTGTAGGGCTGGAATGTACCAATTGCCCATCTTAATCTCTTCGTTGTTACTATTGATTTTGCTTTGGCCCAATCAGTAGCACACGGTCTACTTTGTGCCGTTACCGGTGTATTCCCATCCGTTTGAAGCGTGCTTCCCGGAAAGTGAGTTGCCACTAGTAGCTCAAGTTTCTCCTTACTTCCTATAGTATATGAGTTATCCTCCGTACGTAGTACCTGATTTGATTCTGGCACTCCTTTGGAGATTGCTCTGTGAAGTCTTGCGCCTTCACATGTGTTTACTATTGCCTCACAGAAGGTTCTATAGTTCCTTCGTTTGGCATTCCTGATCTCATGGTTATACATGGTCAGTTTATTCCGGTAGGCATCCCAGTTCCCTTCTCTTTTTGATTTGTTAAAGAGACGCCTGGTCGCTTTCCGTAATTTATCCAATTGGTCGTTTCACCATGGAGCATCTTTTTCCCTCTTGGCTCGACCAAGGGAGCAGTTGTCTCTAAACGCGTTAGTAAGACACGAGTTAATATCTTCTACGGCGGCCTCCAGTTCTAGAGTGGTACGGAGTTTCCCGGTTACCCCAGAAGCTGGATTCCGCAGTAAGGAGGCATTAAACCCTTCCCAGTTCGTATTCCTGGGATTGCGCCTACGCTCGCTGCATTCTAGATTAAGCCCTATGTTAAAACGAATAATTCTGTGATCTGATATTGACTCCTCAGAAGATACGTGCCAGTCGCTTATATGCGAAGCCACTGATCTGCTGGAAAGTGTGATGTCCAGAACCTCAGATCTTACCCTGGTAACAAATGTCGGAACATTGCCGACATTTAGGATTTCTAGATTGTTATTCCAGATAAATTCTAAGAATGACTCACCTCTTTGATTTACTTCGCTGCTGCCCCATATCACGTGATGTGCATTTGCATCACATCCGATGATGATGGGTGAGTGTGTCCTCTTGCAGTATTCTGCCAGTGCAGTGATTTCGGGCGGTGGGCACGCCTCGTCACCGGCAAAGTATAACGATGCCACCACAGTCTTCTTGGCTGCTCCCACATCATCTACCACGATCGGTACACAGTCCCGCGTGATAAATTCTAATTAATACTACTACATGCCAGGATACAGGCTCTAGGGCTAGAGGCTCGTTGATCCCAAATCACCTTGGCGTTCTTCACGTACAGTCCTTTTATTCCCTGGTTATACCAGGGTTCCTGTACCAGGGCTAGCCCAAGATGTTGTTTGGTGAACATCCTTGCCAGCACAGCCGAGGCCGCCTTGGCGCGATAGATGTTCACCTGAGCTATCCCTGTACTTCCGACCATTAGATGATCGGCTCCATCGTCGGCGTTGCTGATCTGAAGATACCCAGATCACCATCCACCGGTATCGCTTCTTCCATACTCAGCAGGTCTAGTTCCATGTCTAGCTCCTGAGAGGATAACGGGGTCTGATCCCCCATCTCGATGATGGTCGCATCAAGATCCTCATCATCCGCCTCGCTGGATTCGGAGAGCTTATTGGGCTTCTTCTTCTCCGCGTAGACTGGTGGATTTCGAGGAGTCTCGACCTGTCTTGTGCCGGATTTGATCGCTTTGGCGTTTTTTAGACCACAAACTGAGATGTCTCCAAACCTGAAGCTCAGCTTGTGGTCACTAGAGATAATCTTGGCGCATGAGTTGTCATCAATGCCAAGGCTGAGGAGCGAGCCACCACCCTCATTCCTCCTTGATATGAGACGCCAGTTCTCAGTGTCCAAGTCATTTTGTTTCTTGATCAATTCCATGATCCACTTTGTTGTTTTGTCCCCTGTCCTGGGGCAGAAGATGGTGATGTTGTGTGACGATGGCAGGACGTCGCCTATCCTTACCTCCAGGGAGACACCGCTCCACTTACTGAGGCTGGGGACTGCTGATTGCAGCCACTCAGCAGTGGTTGCGTTGCGGCAGTCCACTATCAGGTGAAGCTCAGCTTGTGGTCACTGGAGATAATCTTGGCGCATGAGTTGTCATCAATGCCAAGGCTGAGGAGCGAGCCACCACCCTCATTCCTCCTTGATATGAGACGCCAGTTCTCAGTGTCCAAGTCATTTTGTTTCTTGATCAATTCCATGATCCACTTTGTTGTTTTGTCCCCTGTCCTGGGGCAGAAGATGGTGATGTTGTGTGACGATGGCAGGACGTTGCCTATCCTTACCTCCAGGGAGACACCGCTCCACTTACTGAGGCTGGGGATTGCTGATTGCAGCCACTCAGCAGTGGTTGCGTTGCGGCAGTCCACTATCAGGTGGCCCACCCTTAAGTGGATTCCTCCAAACTTGATTGGAGAATCCCAACCGGAGAGGACTAGTTCCTCCAGTAGTGCGTCCTCGAGCTGTGAGGTTCTCACTGCCGAGGATGACTATGGGGTACCCCTCTGGTTCGACCGCAACCTTAATGGCCCCAGTTACGGTCGCATATGATGGCTTGCGTACCTCAGTTGCCTTTGCAGCCCTTGAGGTACTTGGGCCATCGAAGGGAGCAGTCAGTGTCCTGCTCTTCTCCACCTTCTGCCTCTTAGGCGTCAGGGTGGTGTTTGCCCGCTTCGAAGCAGAGTTGGGCTTTGGCTCTATCGGCTGCGGTGTCTTGGCCAGAGACAAAGCTTCTGCGGGTGACTTGCCCTGCTGAAGGTAACGAAGATACCACTTCGTTCTGGCCCCGCTCTGCCCCTTACTGTTATGGTCATCCCGGGCCCCAGGCTGACCAAGTTGCGCTACTGGGTTTTTAGCCCGTCCTGCTTGGCCGGCTTGGACCACATTCGAGTGACTCGGTGTGGCTGCCCGATACTTCCCTCCCTCAACTGGGCGTGCTTGTGCCGTTGGCGCACTCCGTTTAGGAGCATTTTTTGGTGTTACCACCGAAGTAGGCGCCCTCCGTCAAGGAGACGGTCCTCGTAATGTCAGGATGGTGTTTGCCCGCTTCGAAGCAGAGTTGGGCTTTTGCTCTAGCGGCTGCGGTGTCTTGGCCAGAGACAAAGCTTCTGCGGGTGACCTCCTCTGCTGAAGGTAACGAAGATACCACTTCGTTCTGGCCCCGCTCAGCCCCTTACGGTTAGGGTCATCCCGTGCCCCAGGCTGACCAAGTTGCAGTAATGGGTTTTTAGCCCGTCCCGCTTGGCCGGCTTGGACCACATTCGAGTGACTCGGTGTGGCTGCCCGATACATTCCTCCCTCAACTGGGCGTGCTTGTGCCGTTGGCGCACTCCGTATAGGAGCATTTTTTGGTGTTACCACCGAAGTAGGCGGCCTCCGTCAAGGAGACGGTCCTCGTAATGTCAGGATGGTGTTTGCCCGCTTCGAAGCAGAGTTGGGCTTTGGCTCTAGCGGCTGCGGTGTCTTGGCCAGAGACAAAGCTTCTGCGGGTGACTTGCCCTGCTGAAGGTAACGAAGATACCACTTCTTTCTGGCCCCGCTCTGCCCCTTACTGTTAGGGTCATCCCGGGCCCCAGGCTGACCAAGTTGCAGTATTGGGTTTTTAGCCCGTCCCGCTTGGACCACATTCGAGTGACTCGGTGTGGCTGCCCGATACTTCCCTCCCTCAACTGGGCGTGCTTGTGCCGTTGGCGCACTCCGTTTAGGAGCATTTTTTGGTGTTACCACCGAAGTAGGCGGCCTCCGTCAAGGAGAGGGTCCTCGTAATGTCAGGATAGTGTTTGCCCGCTTCGAAGCAGAGTTGGGCTTTGGCTCTAGCGGCTGCGGTGTCTTGGCCAGAGACAAAGCTTCTGTGGGTGACTTGCCCTGCTGAAGGTAACGAAGATACCACTTCGTTCTGGCCCCGCTCTGCCCCTTACTGTTATGGTCATCCCGGGCCCCAGGCTGACCAAGTTGCAGTATTGGGTTTTTAGCCCGTCCCGCTTGGCCGGCTTGGACCACATTCGAGTGACTCGGTGTGGCTGCCCGATACTTCCCTCCCTCAACTGGGCGTGCTTGTGCCGTTGGCGCACTCCGTTTAGGAGCATTTTTTGGTGTTACCACCGAAGTAGGCGGCCTCCGTCAAGGAGAGGGTCCTCGTAATGTCAGGATGGTGTTTGCCCGCTTCGAAGCAGAGTTGGGCTTTGGCTCTAGCGGCTGCGGTGTCTTGGCCAGAGACAAAGCTTCTGTGGGTGACTTGCCCTGCTGAAGGTAACGAAGATACCACTTCGTTCTGGCCCCGCTCTGCCCCTTACTGTTATGGTCATCCCGGGCCCCAGGCTGACCAAGTTGCGCTACTGGGTTTTTAGCCCGTCCCGCTTGGCCGGCTTGGACCACATTCGAGTGACTCGGTGTGGCTGCCCGATACTTCCCTCCCTCAACTGGGCGTGCTTGTGCCGTTGGCGCACTCCGTTTAGGAGCATTTTTTGGTGTTACCACCGAAGTAGGCGCCCTCCGTCAAGGAGACGGTCCTCGTAATGTCAGGATGGTGTTTGCCCGCTTCGAAGCAGAGTTGGGCTTTTGCTCTAGCGGCTGCGGTGTCTTGGCCAGAGACAAAGCTTCTGCGGGTGACCTTCCCTGCTGAAGGTAACGAAGATACCACTTCGTTCTGGCCCCGCTCAGCCCCTTACGGTTAGGGTCATCCCGTGCCCCAGGCTGACCAAGTTGCAGTAATGGGTTTTTAGCCCGTCCCGCTTGGCCGGCTTGGACCACATTCGAGTGACTCGGTGTGGCTGCCCGATACTTCCCTCCCTCAACTGGGCGTGCTTGTGCCGTTGGCGCACTCCGTTTAGGAGCATTTTTTGGTGTTACCACCGAAGTAGGCGGCCTCCGTCAAGGAGACGGTCCTCGTAATGTCAGGATGGTGTTTGCCCGCTTCGAAGCAGAGTTGGGCTTTGGCTCTAGCGGCTGCGGTGTCTTGGCCAGAGACAAAGCTTCTGCGGGTGACTTGCCCTGCTGAAGGTAACGAAGATACCACTTCTTTCTGGCCCCGCTCTGCCCCTTACTGTTAGGGTCATCCCGGGCCCCAGGCTGACCAAGTTACGCTAATGGGTTTTTAGCCCGTCCCGCTTGGCCGGCTTGGACCACATTCGAGTGACTCGGTGTGGCTGCCCGATACTTCCCTCCCTCAACTGGGCGTGCTTGTGCCGTTGGCGCACTCCGTTTAGGAGCATTTTTTGGTGTTACCACCGAAGTAGGCGGCCTCCGTCAAGGAGACGGTCCTCGTAATGTCAGGATGGTGTTTGCCCGCTTCGAAGCAGAGTTGGGCTTTGGCTCTAGCGGCTGCGGTGTCTTGGCCAGAGACAAAGCTTCTGCGGGTGACTTGCCCTGCTGAAGGTAACGAAGATACCACTTCGTTCTGGCCCCGCTCTGCCCCTTACTGTTAGGGTCATCCCGGGCCCCAGGCTGACCAAGTTGCGGTAATGGGTTTTAAGCCTGTCCCGCTTGGACCACATTCGAGTGACTCGGTGTGGCTCCCCGATACTTCCCTCTCGCAACTGGGCGTGCTTGTGCCGTTGGCGCACTCCGTTTAGGAGCATTTTTTGGTGTTACCATCGAAGTAGGCGCCCTCCGTCAAGGAGACGGTCCTCGTAATGTCTTGCGACATTTCCCGCAGTCAAGGACTGCGGTAGAGTTGCAGAGAAATAAAAGGTCCGCCCGGGCAGAGATCCGCAGTGCCCGGGTAAGGATAACTAGACCGGGCGGACGCCACTTGCCCGGACTCTCCGTTATCGACTGGGCTAGTATTACACGGGCCCCCAGCCGGGCAGACTTTCGGCACGGGTCGAATGACACCTTAGTCCGGCCCGGAGGTGTGGAAATTTTTGAGAGTTACCAGCTCCAGCCCAACTACGATTAGCCAGCACTCTTAGCAGAGACATGACCTAACTAAGAGCCTGTTTCCAGCCGCCCTCGCGTGGAGAGTGTAGTTGCACTTCCAGTAGTGTGTCACAATTACGGCGCGTACCACCGTTGGTGGCGCGTTGATCCCCTTGTGATACCTACTGGCATGGCGGCCTTTTTTTCATAGTATAGTGAAATAAATAAGTAAACTATTGATGTTAAAACAAAGAGTGACATTACAGTTACATGCGAGAGGTATGCTTTGCTTCTTACCTTTTCAATTTTCCTTCTGCTGATAAGGAAGCTAGAAAGACAACGATTTGAGCGGTGGCAAAAGTATTTAGACATCACATTTAATTAGTTTGCATTGATCTGTTGTTCGCAGAATATCAAATTTTTTACTTTTTTTAGATCATTTGAACATTTGTTCTTGATAACGTGTTACTACCTTTACTACTACTACTTTTATTTCATTCATAAATTTGTTGAACATGGGGAAAACAAAGGAGCTGAGCGAATTTATAAAAAATGAAATAATAATTAAGTATACCTTTGGTATTTCGGTACAAAATATCATTGATTTATACAAAATTCCACGGCCAACGGTGTATTACCAAATAAATAAATACAAAAATCACAAACAACCAAAAACGTTGCGCGTAGTGGCCGACCACGTAAAACAACTCAAAAGGACGATGGGTATATCTTACGGATTTTTAAGCAGAATGTTCTACAAACTCCCCGATCGCTTGCCAAAGAAAAAAAGGAGCAGAAATCGATATCAGTGAAAGAACAGTTCGCAGACGTCTTAAAGAAGCCGATTTAGGAACATATGTTAGCAAAGTCATACCACTAATAACTCCACGAAATAAGTTAAAGCACCTCGACTTTGACAAAAAATATGTTGGTCAGCCTCCATCATTCTGGAACAATGTTTTGGAGAGCGATGAAAGCTCTTTTGAGTTTCACTGCTCAAAAAAAATTTTTTTGTTAGATTACCGAAACAATATCGGAAAAAAGTGGCACCAGTATGTCAGAGAGTAAATAATTATGTTTTGGGGATGCGTAGCCTTCACTGGCTTAGGAAATTTGTTTCCTGTTGATGGAACCATGAATCAAAGGAAATATTTAGATGTGCTTAATAATCATGAAAAACCTCTGGTCATATTTAAAAAGAAACAGGCGTGCAAACTTATCTAGAAGTCGCGAAGAAACGATTTTGGAAATATAAACCTTATGGAAGGATATTTCAATAGATTATATCCACAGCTGTGTACAGTCTGTACCAAAACATCTGCAAAAAGTGATAGACGCTAAGGGAGGGTATATTTTTTATAAATGTCTCATAATTTTTTAGTCGACTTTTTTTTCAATTTATAACATTTAAATAATTTGTCCAAATACTTATGCCACTGCTAATTTATAAAAAAGTAATTTTTGTTAAATCAACAATGAAGTTACCCATATTATTCGCTTCAAATATTTATTGTGACTAATCTTGAGTACAATATTACTGCACGCAGGCAGCCGAATTACATGCTAAAGGGAATCTCACAACAAGAGAAAAAAGCTTTTGGTTACCGCGACCAAAAGAGGGAGACACAGTGCATTGACCTTATTACATACATATTTTCAACACTCCCTCTCAATGCAATATGTCAATCCTTATAGATAATGTTTTTTATCTTAATTCCAAATTCAAAATACATTTTTCTGTTAGTTTAAACCCATCCCTTGGATACACTTTTCATGTTTAAATCTATTCAAATTTTTGGTTAGAACATCTGCTATTATGTTTTCTGTGGGTACATAATTAACTTCTATTATATTGTTTTTATACAGTTCCCTTATATAATGATGTTTTATGTCTATATGCTTACTACGTGCATGGAAAGTGTCATTTTTCACCAAGCACTGGGCACTCTGGTTGTCGCTATAAACCTTAGTTGCCTGGGTTTCACCAAATCCCATTTCGTTGACCAATTTCTGAACATACGGCACTTCCTTCGCTGCCATGGAAAGTGACACATACTCTGACTCTGTGCTGCTTAGAGAAACCACTGATTGTTTCTTTGAATCCCACGTAAAGGCAGCTCCTGCAGCAATACATGCCCATCCAGTAAAGGATTCGGTCCGTGGTGTCACCAGCCCAATCCGCGTCAACATAGCAATGTATAGGCACACCAGTACGCTCGTAGTGTAACTGCAAATCAGCTGTGCCTCTCAAATATCGCAGTACTTCATTCAGTAGTTTATTCCATTCTCGGCCGCTCTGCTTCAGTCCATATATAGATATATGTAGCCTCAGCACCTTCTTTGGATATCGTTCATCGATGAATCCCTCTGGCTGCCTCTTATATACCGTTTCGTGAAGATCGCCATTCAAATATGAAGACGAGACGTCCATTTGGTGCATGTAGAGTCCGTTTTCCACAGCCAAAGCAATTACCAGTTTGATTGATGAGTAGCGTGCCACTGGTGAGAACGTATCCGTGAAGTTAACGCCGTATCGCTGAGCGCACGCTTTTGCAACAAGTCGAGACTTAAAGCGCTCGACCTTGCCCATCTTGTTACGCTTCACTGTAAAGACCCATTTCGACCCAATGGGCTTCTCTCCTGCCTTGACGCTTGTTGGAATCGGAACCTCATCCGTACTCATGCCGTTGACCATGTTGTATTGTTTTCGCGGTCTGCCAGGTTTACCAGTGTAAATCTTCTTCGGCCGTCCAGGTCCCCTGACTTCGGTGGCTTCATTGTCTTCAGTGGATGACGCTTCTCCCTCTGAATCGTGTTGCTCGACAGACGCAACGTCGTCATCGTCTTTATTTGACACCTGGAAAACATCATCTTGTTTCTTACCCTCAGCAACACAGATTGGAAGGTGCTGCATCTCCACAAGTTGAATATTGGGAGAAGGTACTGTTTCCCGTGCCGTCATACCATCATCCTGGTCGTTTTCAAATACAATTAAGTCACGAGCAACACAGACATTCTTCCTGGTAGGATTGAACAGGCGATATCCCTTAGAAGCATCAGAGTATCCAACCAAAATATTTTCTTCGCCCTTCGCAGTAAATTTCTTCTTAGTGGATTTGTTCAGCACGATAGCCTTCAACCCAAATATCTTCAGGTGGGACACATATGGCTTTCTTCCAGTCCAAGACTCGAACGGTGTTACATCAGATAATGCTGACGTCTCAGCGCGATTCCGTAGATAAGCAACAGTGTTGATAGCTTCAGCCCATAGTGAGTCGCCGACGCCTGCGTGAATCATCATAGTCCTTGCCATGTCGACCAGGGTTCGGTTAGCGCGCTCCGCTACACCGTTTTGTTGTGGGGTGCGGTACCGTCAATTGTCTCTTTATGCCGTTTTCTATCAAGATAGATTGAAACGCTTTACTCAAATACTCACGCCCGTTGTCGCTCCTTAATGCTTTCAAGTTCTTGCCGCTTTGGTTTTCGGCAAATGCTTTAAACTCCTTGAATTTGGCCAGTATTTCATCTCTCGTCTTTATGAAATATACAAACATGTATCTCGATTTGTCATCTATAAAGGTGACAAAATAGCGTGCACCTCCAACAGACGTCGCTTGCATTGGACCACAGATATCACTATGCACTAGCTCCAGTAATTCATTTGTGCGATTTCCAGAGGCTTTTGGGAAACTCTTCACACATATTTTGCTTTTTGCGCAACTCAAACAGTCGGTTTCTTTTGCGCCACTTAAATAATTTTTCTTAAGTCCGAGTACCATTTCTTGTTTGATCATTTTGTTCAAGCTTGCAAAGTTTAAATGGCCGAATCTCTGGTGCCACTTTCTCATCAAATTTGTCTGTGCAACGAAACAGGCACTTTCAACTTTTCTTTCATTTTGGAACAGAAACAAATCACTTTGCATTTCAGCAATCAAAACAACTTTATTCTTATCATTCTTTAAAATTCCGCGCCCGTTTTCGAACGACACACGAAATCCGTTTTTCGACACCGACATAAAGTTGCATTGTAAATTCTTTACAAAGAGTACGTCGATCAATTCAAATGATGAGTTGCGCCAGGTTATTTTCACTGTACCACGACCGTCAGCCATAATATATTTATTGCCAGCCAAAAGAATGCGCTCTTTATGCTCTCTTAAGTTTTTAAACATCGATCTCTCACTGCACAAACGAGCCGTTGCTCCTGAATCAAGGCACCACATATTTTTTGGCAATTCGCCAAGCTGTACAGTTGAACAGAGCACAGAGAATGATTTCTCGGTATTTAAGTTTTCGCTCTCTCTATGTTCTCCTTTCCTTTGCCTACAGTTTACAGCTTTGTGGCCGCTGCGACCACAAATCCAGCAATTAACTGTTCTTTTTCCGTTAGCCAGTTGCTGATTATTTACTTGCACACTCTTCTTCATGTTCATGAATTCCAAATGCACTTTGTTCGCTTTTTGCAGAATGTTCTTCATTTGCCATACGCCTTTGCCCTTGCTCTTGTAATTTTATTTTTAACATTTTCAATGTGGGCAACTAATCGCGCGTTTCTATTGCAACTACGAAACTTTCAAACGATGACGGCAAACTGGACAACAGGAGAATACTAAGGACCTCTTCTTGGATTACCAATTGGATTTCTTTTAATTTTTCGAAAACCGCACAGAAATTGTTCATATGACTTGAAACAACTTCTGTTTCAGACATTTTCATGTGCAACAACTGCTTTAGCAAACGTATACGTCGTGCCGGACCTGAGGGAGTGTGGATTTCACTAAGCCTTTGCCATGCCTCTACAGCCGTCTCACAGTTTTTTATATAGTTAATTTGGGATGTCTTAATGCATAGCATTATACTTGCTAATGCTTTTTCGTCCTTCGCGTCGAACAAAGCCTTTAGCTCAGCACTATCATTTTCATTTTTAACCACACGTCCACACACTACACCCCATAATTCCGCATGAATTAAGACACTCTTCATTTGTACAGCCCACGCACTGTAGTTTTCATCATCAAGTTTTTCTATTTGGTTTATTGATGAACTCATTTTTATTTCGATAACTTTTTCGTATTAAATCTCCGAATCACAATATTTAAAGATGCCGAATATTCTAATCCGTTTAGAAATATTCACTTTTAAGTCTGCGTGAGCTGGGCCCATAACCTATTCGCTTCAAATATTTATTGTGACTAATCTTGAGTACAATATTACTGCACGCAGGCAGCCGAATTACATGCTAAAGGGAATCTCACATACCTAATTTAACTACGATAGTCTACCTATTTACAAAAATTATTAAACAATTTTGCTTTAAGTAAACAATGAAATATATTAAATATTTTTCTTGTCCAAATACTTATGCCCGCTAGTGTACATGTTGCATACTTTTCTACGAATCTAGTGTATTTACGGTTTTCGGATATAAATATATAAGTGGGACACAGCTATAACATCGAATAATAAGACCGTGTTATAATAATTTTTATTATCTATAGCGTTATAGTAAATGTAAATAGTAAAATAATACATCAGTCTGTGTATTTTCGTTGTTCTAAAATCAGAAATTTTCTTTTGTTTTAAATGGCTAAAGCTTTGCCGCTCATCAGTTGTGTACTATATTTGAATTTTTTGCTAAACGCAGGTTATTAAACTTTTGATCATTCCAGGACTCTTGGGCCGATAGCATAAATGAGGAAGATGTGGAGCCCAAATTCAAGTATCACCGTCTCGGAAACGATTTGAAATACATGCTCAATGCTGATGTCATCACTTGTAGCGCTGTACACTTAAAGGTGTGAGCCAACCACATATTATTTTAGTATTCTAAAATACGTACATATTTAGTTTCTTATATTTGGAACTTTCCGAGGGCGTGTTTGTATATTTGACCATCAAGGAAACTCAGTCTACTCAAATCTTAGCGCTAGCGAACGGTACACTCACCAAGTGGCAGTAAACAATATCGATGTAGATCATAAGGGCGAGTATGTGGCCACATGCTCCGACGACGGAAAAGTGAGTATTTGAGCTTGATAGCAATATAAAACTTAATTCTCTTTGCCTAGGTCAACATAACGGGGTTGTTTAGCTCTGATAACAATCACAGTCTCAGCTTTGGCAAATGTATAAAGGTCGTATCACTGGAGCCCGATTCCAAAGCTCACATTAAGAGATTTGTAGTGGGTGGGTAATATCAATATTTTCTGTTAATTTATCTAGAGCAATTCTTTTGCAGGCGACGACAAACTTATTTTGTACGAGCGTAACTTGCTAAAGAAGCTTAAACCGGTTGAACTGTGCTCAGTCGAAGGCAGTGTTTTGTCGATCTGCTGGCATGGCAACTTTATTGCCTGGGCGAGTCATATAGGAGTTCGAGTCTACGATTTAAACGAAAGATGCTCACTTGGATTAATAAAATGGGAGGTTCCTCCTCAGGAGCGACTAGAAAATTTTCGATGCCACCTTCGCTGGTCAAACAAGCATACATTGTTGATTGGCTGGGTAGACACTATTCGAGTTTGCGTAATTCGAAAGAGAAATTCAATCGAAGCTTCAACTGGCAATCTGCCTGTCTACATTGTGGATCCAAGTATGTAAAGTCTATTAAAAAATCAAGAGAGAATTCTAAAGTGGATTTTCCGACTATCAAATACCCGTTACCAAAGACACTAGAATAACAAGATGCGTAACGTAACGTAACGTCATTCGATATTTTTGCACACGATTTTTTCGTGTTGGCTCTAGAGGTGGCTCCAGGCTCTCTCGAATCTTTGTTCAAGAGCGAGAGAGCGGAAAGCTCTACAGCCATCAGCTCTTTTCTACGCATACAGTGACAGCCGACAACTATATATGTGCACACGTATGCTCATGTATTGTAAATTTGACAAAATATGCCCTTCACTTTACAAGTCCTTAGAATTTAAATCCATATTATTTTTTTTTGCGTTGCCTAAACGATATTATTATTTGAATTTAGCTTAAAAATAGTAATAGCCGAAACTATGTACATATTATCACAAAAACAATATTCAGCTTGCTACGTGTTAAAAATTATAGTTGACAGACCACATCGATTGATCCAAAATATATACTTATTATGGTCGGGAACACTTCCCTCTACGTGTTACATACCATTCAACGTATCTTGTATATTCTTATATTCTACGAGTAACGGTTATAATAAAAAATTTTGGGCACACGCAGTGAAATTAAAAATCCTCACATTTATAATTTCACTTTACCATTGCAGTCTCGACATTTCAAACAACTTTCTACGTATGTGGGCTTGCACCATTATCTGCAAAGCAATTGGTGGTTCTTGGCTTTCGCAAGGAAAAAAGCTCTTGTTTTAAAGCCCAACGACCTGTATTATGCGTTATTGAATACAAAATGAATAGCAGCGAGGAAATCTGCACAGACAGTTTAACTTTACGCGGCTTTGAGGAGTACACCGTGAATGACTATAGTCTGGGTGGCATAATCGAGGAGAATCGGTTTTATATTGTGGCCCCAAAGGATATTGTTGTAGCTAGTCTTATTGAAACAGATGATCGTATAGAATGGTTGATTAAACACAGGTAAGCCAATAAACTTCTTTAAAGTCCAATATTTTCATGACATTAATACACTACTAAGCTACACTACTAATCTATCATCGGAGAATTACTGTCAAGTATTCATATATTGCACTTAATTACTGCTCAATTTGTTCTAGGGATGTATTGGTAGGCAAACCATCACAAAAACAGCACTCAAACAGCGCATGTACTTTACATGTTTTTACCTTTTTATTACCTTTTTGCTCTTGTAACATTGAGCACGCTAAAATTTAACCGAGCACTTAAATATTTAAAAAGGATAGACTGAAAACTGGTAATTTTAAGTGTTGTGTAAAGTCTGGACTTGACATATCTTAGGTGTGTCAACTCTTTATTAAACTAAGGAGGTTTGTTATAGACGGATAGTACATCGGAACACAAGAGTTAACAAATGATTTAATTGCGGTATAAAAAATATTTATGGCATCCACCATTATGTTACAGGAGTAAAGGACCAATTGAGGCCAGCTATAAAATTATTTAGCCTCAGAAAGTTTGCCTTGCGAAAATAATAAATTCGCTTGCCATCTCTTCATCTTCTATGTCGGGACTTGTTACAAGACATAAATACAAGAATCGGCCACTAGAGCTTCGAATATTATTATCTTGCGACAACGATCGAGCATATTCGACTTTTCTGCTGGGGACCACATTGTGCCAGGTATATTAAAATCATTACCAGACAGTTTTTTTGGAATAGCGGACAAAGGATTTAGATATTCTGGGAATTCAGAACACGGCGGAATGAAGGAGCAGTTAATATGAACAGTTCTATCTATCTATCTATGCTTTACGCATATGAATTCTAAATTTAGGGACCCGTCAAAAAGTAACTCCTCTGACTGGGGGATAGACCTAACCGCAATTAAGACTTCAACTCGCGGGCTGGGGGGACGATCATACCTGTACATCTTGTACATACCTGGAAAGTCTTCGAAGTTAAGTATCTTCGTCTTTAACCAAGTCTCTGTAAGCAAAATTATATGCAAAGAAGAGCCTAACGGAATACAATTTAGTTAGTTTTCTACACGAGCCTCTAGCATTTTAAAAGGTAATAGTAAGAATAGATCTTAGTTTATAGTAGTATCCGGCCAAAAAACACTATAAATATGGTTGAAAATAGCTCATTATCTTGAAAGATGAAATGCTAGCGTAAGAAAAGTTTAATTTTTTGTTTTGTCTTATATATAAGACAATACAGCAAAATTTGTTTAATCGGAGGAAAGGCGAAAAAACGAAATTTCGTTCCTTTAGTGAAACCAATTTACGAAATTGTATTTGTGAGATGGCCAACGTTAGTCCGGACTCAACATTCCTTTGTGGTTGTAAGCTAATTGGGACAAATGCAATCACTGGTTGAGAAACCAGTGCAGACATTTCGGAATCTTTAGCAATCCTAAGAAGGACTTTCTCCACAACGGATTGATCTTTATTAGCTGACGATAGGATTGCTCCGAATCTTTTTTACCTGTTGATAGCTAAGGCTGCGAGTCTATCGCGGAAATGGGATCATCGGCTCGTCGAAAACTATCTCTAGCTACGCCAAAACTCTTGCTCAGTCCTTTCAAGCCACCTTTAGTTTGGCGCTTAAACGATTTCATCCCCTTCGCAATCCCCCAATCAAGCATCACAACAGTACTTTAGATTTGGGCCCTTAGCTAGGTCACCACGTGTTCGCCTACTAAAACCAGAGCTGCATTTATTTTAGAAGCAGACAAAATTAGTATCAATATTTTTTTCATTGAAATCACTGTACCAAAACGCAAAATCAAAACATGCAATCGTGTTGTTAAATGTACCGCAAAAGAGCAGTCTGCCCGTTCTAAGGTTCTAACTTTAGATGGGAGAGCAAGAGATTGAGAGCGACAGAATAGGTGCACAGTGCAGAAGTTGTGCATACAAAAACAGCACCAAACAGCACTGCGGACAACGCACAAAAGGGAGAGAACACAAGAAAAATAAAAATCTAAATTCTACAGAATCTTGTGGTGTTAAGTCAGATGCAGTTAAAGGTGGGAGAGTAAATGAGTTAGTGGCTCGATTTGGTTGAAATACTTCTTTAAGATGATCAGCGAAGACTCTTGCTCTGTCCATGTCACTGCGAGACCAGTTTCCGGTAGAGTTAAAGAGATGTACAACCGTTTCTGTTGTTGCCTGTAGGTTCCTGTGGTCTTTCCACAACGAATTCTTTCTGCCTGTGGGCTTCTTCTTTCTTAAGCGCTTTGGTAAGTCTGCGAGAAGCAGAAGAATTTACTCTTTGCGCCAGGTGATCCGTGCTCCTGCCACTCCCTTCGAAGTCGTCGTTTTTCAAGCACAAGCAGTTCAGTATCTCTACTTGTCTTGTTAAACTTTATACTGCATACATGGTTGTTTTGTGGAGTTGACGTTTTGCTGCTGCGACAAGTATTGATTCTATATCACCAGCAAATTGATCAATGTCCAGGGAGCTAGAAAAGCCGGTATGGGAACAAACATGTGTTTTGTACCTCGCCCAGTTGTATTGCTTGTAAGCCTACATGGTCGCTCGATGTGTTGTAGAGGGTACAAAAGATGATCAGATGAGAGTTCTGGAAGTGCCTCAGCTGTAATCATTGATTGGGATATCCTTTCTGTGATGGCAAAGTCAATCAAATCTGGAAGCTTCATGGGATCTGCTGGCCAGTATGTAGGCGTTCTCGGGGAAACTTAGTTAAGTTTGTGTTGCGGTTTGATGATTGCGTTGTACAGCTGTTTTCCTTTAGGATTCGCTATCCGAGATCCCCAGTACATGTGCTCGGTATTCCAATCGCCAACTGCAACAAATCTTTCACCAAATGAGTCAAAAAGTGTTGTGAATTTCCTCAGAGATTGTGAGGCGAGGTGAGCGTTGGAGGTTTATAGAAGTACATTGTAAGCAGTCTTCTTGTCAATTACCAAGAAAGTGCTGCTTAATTCGCAATAGTATTAGTATGGCAGTGCCTCCATGGCAAGGTCATCCGGGTGATTTATATCCTGGTATTTGGAAGTTGTACTTTTCGGTAAGGTGAGTCTCTGAGAGTAGCACAACGTCAATGTTTCTGTCGGCTAAGAACTGAGTAAGTTCTAGCTTGTGCCGCGAAACACCATTTGCGTTCCAGATAGCTATTATTAAGGGAGTCATTATCCTGTTTTAGAAGAAACGAGCATTTGAATAAGGATGTTTTGGTTCCTCATAAGCTCTTGCATGAAGGTCATGAAGTCTTTCATGCTTTGCTGCATCGAAAGCATAATCGCTTCAACGCAAATTGGCTGCTGTTGCATGTTCTGTGTGTTTATTTGGTGAATTTTATGCTGGTCGCTGGAGGTGACTGCTGTTGGTACATTTTAGTACACTTGCAAAGGAAGAGTTTGGCATTGTTCGGTGGCTTGCAGACGAAGGGATGTTAGTTGTAGTCGGTTCAATTACTTTGTGAATTGTTGGTGTGATACGATCCCAAGCTGAATCCACTCGTTTGTTTAGGCGACTCTTGAGTTCCTTAATTAATTCCTTAGTTCCTTAATTCTTAATAACTTAATTGAACTGTCGTTTTTATTCTTAGGACAGTTTACAGTACTGTGGGTATCGCTGCAAACGACGCAGATGGATTTTAGGGTGCAGTACGCTTTGGTGTAGCGATATTCTTGGCAGTTGATGCACTGCACAGGTTGCCTGCGCTTGTGTGGCTCTTCTACGGTTATTCTTCGGTGCAGTAAATACTGTAGCTTATATATAGGATGTTCTTCATTTTTTTAATATAATTTTATAATCATTCTCCGACCCTGTCTGTGTCTCCGACCTGAAGTCTGTGAATTTGTAATATAGGTGTAGAACTTGTATCAAAGATCTGCCTAGAAGTTAAAGCTTGGACATCATCTCATCCAGCCATTTTTAACATTTTGTAGAAGCTCGTATTAACAACCTAAGTCCCATAGTTTTGTAGCGTATGTATAAATATGTTGCCTTCGCCGCCACCAAGGGAGTAAATAGTCCTTATGGATCAAATATCTATGCTGGCTTGCAACTTACTCGTTTGCTTATGGTTGTTTATGGTTAATTTTTTAATGCGTCCACATAACTGAACCTTCTGTGGCATTCAGATCAAACCCAATGTGTTAAGCGCTTCGTCGATTTTGACGTGTTTGACTATATCCCCTTTAGAAATATCCTTAAAAACCGGCTTATTGTTGGAGCATAATTTTCGCAGAATTAATTTCCTGGCATTTGCGAACCTTGACTTGACTTGTTGCTTTAATCACCTACAGTTGATAAATCGGGCTTGAGTTTCCGATTTATTTTTTTCTAATAAAATAGTCGATGAGTCAAGTCGTGGAAAGTTCTTGTCGGAAAAAAATCATAACCTGCGAGCGTGAGACTTATTTTGTCGCTGAAAATATTATTAGAGTGAGTTTTCTTCGACATTATCGGTGAGGGGGTTAAGTTTTACGTGTGTTTTCCAGGCAAAAATTTAAACCTGAAAAATCTTCGCTTGGCGTAGCCATTGCGCAACAGCATCAACGCCCAGACCCCAAGGTTCGACTGGGGCAGCCACAGGCGGGCAGAAGGAAAGAAAATAACCTAGGCAGGTCTAGTGGAGCTCCCTTTCCCATCGAGTGGCAGAAGAGGACAGTTTACAGTACTGTGGGCATCGCTGCAAACGACGCAGATGGATTTTAGGATGCAGTACGCTTTAGTGTGGCCATATTCTTGGCAGTTGGTACACTGCACAGGTTGCCTGCGCTTGTGTGGCTCTTCTACGGTTATTCTTCAGTACAGTAAATATTTTAGCTTATATATAGGATGTACTTAATTTTTGTTGTTTTTCTGACTCGATGGCTCCAGTTCGACTTTAAAGAGTTAATTCTGCACTTTCGTTTCTTGTATGTTACCCTTAGTAAGAGGTATAACATGGAACTTGTTTCCTCCGATAATTGCAGCTAGCTTGTTAACCAGCGCACTTGATGTTTTCTCACGTATATATATTGGTGGCAGCTTTATCTTCTTCTGCCCCTGTTCCTGCACTTCGCAGTCATCCAATAGTGCAAACCTATTTGATCTTGAGTCGTTGGAGGCGTTGTCTCGATTTATTTTCGGCTGATTACCAGCTTGCTTGTGTTGTGGGCTTAGATTTCGCTTTATTTGGATGTAGCGATCCAGCCCTGTTTGACAAAGTTTTTTGTTTTGTTTTGGTTCTTGTCCGCTTCCGCTTTCAAGAGTCGGTGTGAGTGCTCTTGCTTTCGTTGTTTTTGGTACAGCGGAATTGTACACCGCTAGGTTTTGTAGGTTTTGAGCATAGAGTTCATGTTGGTGCTGTTGCAGTTGTTGTTACTAAAGGTGCAGTTGCAGTAGATATCGTGATTGCTGTACTGATAGCTAAAGAACTTGACACCGTTTGGAATGGGGAGAGCATGAGAGATACGCACTCAGTGCGCTCGGGTTCATTTTGTGCAGTTATAAGCATTGGTGAGCAAGACCGCGATCGCTTGCATTCTGCAGGTGCTAGGTTATTGACCGGGTGGATGATTTGGCACTCGCGGGCGTCAGACACAATGGTGAAGTATGCATTGTTCCGGTGCAAAGAGAGTCGGCGCTCGTCTTGCTCTTTTTGGCGCTGAGCTCGCAATTCGCGTTGGCTCATTTTAGAATGATCGATTTGTTCGTTGTCTATTTGTTTTTTAGTTTTTCCTTATTATTCCACACACAAAAAATTATATAGTATAGCAATTTAACATTGCCAATAGCGCCTCTTTCGCTTTCGATTTATTTATATATTTTATGTTATTAACTATTTACTTCACTAAATCAAGTGATTTTATACGGAGCTCGATGAAAACACGTCTGTTCACTCTGGAGGTTCACGAGCTAACTCTGTTTTGCAATTCATATTTCCTTCCATCTTAGTCCTAATTCTGTTACTATTTGTGTAAATCTGCAACTACAAACCTACACTTATAGACAAGAGAGAATCTTATAGTCGAGTTCCCCGACTATCATCTACTGGAATACGAACGCGAAATGATAAAAAATGTAAAAATTGTTCAAAAGTGTGGGCGTGATTGTTTCCGTCGTATTGTAGCTGTAAGCGTGTCCAAAGTGTTTTTGGTATACCGATAAAAATTGTTAAGACAAACAATAAAACGAAGAAAAATCAAAACATTTTTCAAAAGTGTGGACATGTCAGTTTTTTTCTCTATGAGGGCGTGGCAAAAAGGTTTTGGCAATTCCATAGAAATTTACAAGTGTAAGACGATTATTACTTATTATGTTTTTTTTTATGTTTCTCCTGTTTGTTTTTTATTTTTTCAAAGGTTCCTGTCTTTCCTGTAGGTTAGGATCATTTGCTACTTTCCTACCAAAAAATAGATCTACTGGTTTTCTGTCAGTAGTGGAGTGAATGGAGTATTTGTATTTAATTATAGATCAGCCTATAAGATCTCTTATGGAACTATGTAGTAGTAGTAGTTCGATTTGTCCGTTTGCCGCGCTATGGTAGGGTGGAGTTTTGAACACTTCTATACTATATTTCTCCTGCATCATTTTCATTATTGGACCTGAACTTAGCGATTTTTCGTTATCTATTACCACGATTTTTGGTATACCAAAATTCCTTAGTACTTCCTTAGAGGTTGTTTCACATGTTGGGTTGCCTTAGATTTTATGATTATCGCTTGCGCATATTTAGAAAACTTATCAATCGCGGTTAGGACAACTTGTTTACAAGTGAAGTACAGGTCGATGTGGACAATATGACCTGGATATTGGGGCATAAGTTTTTTCTGTATTTCGGGTTTATTAGGATGTCTCTCGTATTTGTGTTCTTTACAGACGCTGTATTCATTTACGATTTTCTCCATTTTAGCTATAATTTTTGGAAAATAAAAATTTTCTAATATTTGCTGGTTATTTTCTTTTGCGCTACGTTGAGCTTTTTTTTCGTTAATCATTATATTTTCCTGATCCGTCCGTCAGGTCAGTTACTATTGTTGATAAAAATCTGGTCTTGAATTTTCTAAAATGCTGCTGAGTGAAGTACATTCATCAAGTTTTTCCGAAATGGAGTGAGGGTTCCTTTACAGTAAAAAATTATTTCAAATTTAAAAGAGTCCTGGTTTCCTATTTTCAGTATTATTTGATTCTTAAAGATGTTTAGTGGCTCCGTTGCCATTGAAATTAGTCTTTCTGGCGAGCTGTTACTACTGTGGACTGTTGCGGTGAGGGTATTTATTTCATCGTTCGCTCGAATTGGTGGTCTACTTAATGCGTCTGCTGCTCCGTTTGATTTCTTTGGATTTTGTAAAAGTTCATGATTATATTCTTCAAGGATTGCTTTCCAGCGCTTCCTACTTTTGGGACTTGTGGAACGTGAGTGATTCGTGGTCTGTGAAAATCTTTACTTTAGTGGAACCATAAAGGTAATTGCGGAGTGTCTGTACCGCCCATATGATGCCAAGCATCTCTTTTTTGTTTGGAGCGTAGTGCTTCCCGGCTTTACTCAGAGTTCTTGAATTAAACATTTTGGGTTTATCATCATGAGACAATACTGCTCCTATTGCACAGTCTGAGGCGTCCGTTGTCAGTTGTAATTCCTTTTTAAAGTCATGGTGAATTAACATAACTTCCTCAGATGCAAGAGTTCTTATTAGCTTCTTAAAAGCGTCCATCGCTTTCCAACTTATTAGAGTTTTGCTTGAAGCAGTCTTGGAGATTCGGCCTCGGCCCTCCTCCCCTCTTAAAAGGACTGAAAGGGGTTTAGCCAGTTCTGCTTCTTTTATGAAAGGTCTTTAAGTGTCTTGGGAATAGGGAATCTTGCGATAGCTCTTACTTTTTCTGGATTTGTTTTAATTCCACCGCCTGCTATCATAAATCACAGGAATTCTACCTCTATTTTGGACCCCTCATTTTTGCCTATTCTAAAGTTCGGAAAATTTTACTAATGCCGTTTGCATGCTGTTCTTCTTTTTTGCTAAATATGATGATGTCGTTTATGTAGACGAAGCATTTTACACCGATTTTCTCGGAGTATATCGTCTAGTGCCCTTTGAAATATAGAGAGGTCGTTTTTAAGCCCAAATGGTAATCTCGTAAACTCATATTTACCCTGATTCACTGAAAAAGTAGTTTTCTCTATGTCGGATTCCCTTAGAGGAATCTGAAATAAACCGCTTTTTAAAAATTATAACGGAAAATAACCTGTTTTTTCCAAACTGTGCAGGGAATAAATTAATGTCTGGGATCGGGTACCTATCTGGAATGGTGGCCATGTTCAACTTCCTATAATCAAATTTTTTTGTTTCCCCACGTCTTTCCTGGGTGCTTCTGGGTAAGGATAGTGTCTTGAATAGATAGGGTCGGTGAGAGTACTTCTAATCGTTGCTACCACTTTTGTTGTAAACGTTATTTTTTAGTTTCGGTCAATAAACAGTCAACTGTTTCAAGCAGATCTTTTTCGTAATTTGTTTTTAAATGTTATTGGCGTGTTCTAGTCTGAGATTGTTGACTTCTCCTGAAGGTTGTTGATATAATTTAATTTTTAGTTTGTCTGTTAATATTATAAATCCTATTTCTCTTATTGTGTCATTTCCTATCAGCGCCTCCAAGGACTCGAGTGCTTTTAGGTTAGGTTACTGTTTTTCAATCCGATCGGTGCCACCAACATATGGACAGACATGGAACGGTTTTTCATTTTTTTTTTTTTTTTTTTTTTTTTTTGGATTTATTGCACATTTTGGGTGTATGTAATTTTTATAAAAGCCTTTGTCTATCAGCATTTTGACCATTCCTCGCTCACTGATTCTACAGTTTATGTACGGTAAGGAGGGGAGGATGTTACTCTAAAAAATTAGAAATAAATTTAAAACAATATAGAATGCTATAGTCGACTTCCCCGACTATGCCCCGATCTCCGTTACTCAACTAGTGGAAATTCGAACGGGAACTTTCATCATTTTTCTGGGATATAGATAGACATTGGTGAGCAAAATGATTTGTTAGCGTTGGAGTGGGCGTGGCAAAAAGTTTTTTGGTAAATCGATAAAAATTTACAGTACACCAAATATGAAACAATATCAAAACATTTTGCAAAAGTGTGGGCGCGACAGTTTTAGGAGGTTTTGTGAGCGTTAGGCTGGTCGAGGCAAAAAGTTTTTGGCAAATCGATAGATATTTTCAAGACTAATAAAAATATGAAAAAATATCAAAACTGAAATGGAGGTCCGGATAAATCCAATTATTACGGCCACATCCTGTGCGTCGTCGTGGTCGACGGCTCGCTGCCGTTGCTCGCTGCTGTTGTGCTTAAAGTCCCAGGACCGCGGAGTGGTGGATTTGCCGGTCGAGCAGACGAAGATTGCGGAGCGAAGGCTCGCGCGCAAGCGCTGGCCGCTTACACTATCGGTCGGAAATTCGCCCCCATCTGGCGTGAATAGTCTGTGCCCCCAGGATCGGTGTCAGCACTCCAGGCATGTTCCAGAGACGGTCCATCGTATTCTGAGCAACGTGCAACCCATCCTCGATTTTTGGGAATCCCGGTTGGATCAGCTTCGCATATACGTCTGACCCCAACACGAGGGAGACTGTTGCTGTCAATAGCAAGTACTAAAACTACAAGAGTATAGTGAAAGTTGAACACAAAGTGAAAAGTACAGTTTGCACAACTAACAATTATTGACTATAGTAATTATTTACTAAAATAAATAATTATTCCATATTGTTCTGGCAATTGTTATATTTGGACTTAGAACAATGAATCAAAACACGCACTCAGCGGCAATGTGAGCGGCCGGCTGTCTTTACAACGCAACAATGCATACTTTGCTTTCGGAACGACGCAAATCAATGACCGAGCACCCTCACCTTCAACATACTCGAAAAATAAACTTTTGCTCTCTGCGAAGGACAGACCGCGTTCATTCTCTCCCTCTCTGCCTGCTTCGGCACAAGACCCCGCCTCTCCTACCCCGCTTCCCTCGGAGCGCCAAACGAACATTCCGGGTAACTGTAACAGTGCAATAACAAGTGCAGTGACCCCCCTAGCAACTCTCAAAGCTACCACAACAACAACTTCGTCGGCGGCTCAACTAATTATCGCTCTGCCAGCTGTAAATATATCAGCAACACCGACCATTGGCAACAACAATAACTTACGCAAAGAAGAACCAAAACAAAAACAGAAGACGATTTCGACTGTGCAGTCTGGCATGGATCGCTACATCCAAATCAAGAGAAAACTCAGCCCGCAAAACAATAAGGCGGGTAATCAACCAAAAATCAATCGAGCCAACAACGGCAATGAAAACTCTGCAGTAAACAATTCAAACCGCTATGCTATCTTGGCGGATTCTGCGACGGAACAACCCAACGAAACAACGGTTGGGAAACCAAAAAAAACCAGGCCTCCAACTATATTCATTCGATAACAGACTACAAACACACTCGTAAATAAACGCGTTGCATTGGTTGGTGACAGCAAATTCCACATTATCCCGCTTAAAAAAACAAATATTCATGAAACAAAACTACAGATTCAAACAGAAGCAGACCACCAAAACCAAGGCCTACAGGTAGTACTTAACATTTTCGTTTATATTTTAAATAAGGACAAAGTTCCGCAGCCACTTTTTAAAATAGAACTCGAGCCAGAGGTCCCGGCACTTAGGAAAAACGAAGTGCATGCAATATACAATCTACAGTACATGCTACATCGGAGAATCAGCGTGGAGGAGCCGCAAAAACGTATCAATCCATTTCAAAGTACTAATTGCCAAGAATACGGCCACACCAATGCATACTGTGTTGTCGGTAAAGGGAAAAAGGGAAAAGTCTGTGAAGAAATGCAGTAACTGCGGGGAAAAACATACTGCAAACTTTAGATACTGTGTGTTTACAAAGAATTGAAGAGCCGCCTAAACAAGCGTCAAATACAATACAAATACCAGGTGGTTATTAGACAAACGAGTGGCCAACTACAAGGCAGATGCTTGTCAATGCTCATAAACAAGAGGAAGAAAACAGCCAATGTTTATAAATCAATCAACTCCCTCCCACCAGCACTAAGCACCCTTTGTGAAGACCTCACAGAAACCTAAAGACTCCAATAGCTTCAATTATGCCACTACGAAGTCCCTCTGGAACCTGGTTTCGCAGTGTTGAGGTGTTCCAGGGCTTTCGCTAACCATTTACAAAATGTATTTCAACTAAATCTCGCTACCAACTCATTTATTCTACCTCCTTTAATAGAAGCGAATTTAGAATCTCAAGAACCCATTGAATTCAGACCATGTGAATTAGCAAAGATTGTCAAAAAACAACTGAAGCCAAAAAAAATTGCCTTTGACTTAATAACTCCAAAAATGCTCGTTGAACTTCCAATGTGTGCTATTCTGCACATCTGCTTTTTATTCAACGCAATCGCCAAGCTTGGATACTTTCCCCAAAAATGGAAAAAGTCTACCATAGTAATGATTCTGGAAAAGATGATTCCAGAAAAAGATAAAACGCAGCCATCATCATAAAGACCGATAAGCTTACTAACTTGTCTCTCAAAGTTGTTTGAAAAATTGCTACTCTTGCGAATTAGCCCTCATCTTAAAATAAACAACACACTTCCAACACATCAATTTGGCTTTAGGGAAAAACATAGAACCATCGAACAGGCCAATCGAATCACTTCAGAAACTTCAACGCATCCAGAAGTAACATAGATATTATTCAGCGAGCAAAGATTTGAGAATCATTACTGGAGCGCCGTGGTACCTTCGGAACGAAGTAATAACTGAGAAGAAAATTAAATGAAAAAAAAAATTAATAAGGCAATTTTCAGCGCTCAGCTTGTCGAACCTCTTGCACTTCCGAATAGGATGGATTCCCGGCCATACTCGGCAGCGGTAAGATTTAATATCTCGGGTTCGTCTGCGGTCTAGGATATTTGTTTGTCAAGAAAAGAAGCAAAACGGGGCATAGTATTGGCAGACTACGCATTGACACTCGGAATGGGGGAAGAGCCCTTATCTCTTGGAACGGAGGACTCTTTGTCCTCCGCTGCTAGGAGAATGACCTTGTGGACAAGGCGTTTCATTGTATTTTGCGAAGTACGAATCTCAACGACTCGAATGCGGTCATCCGCTCTAGGGAAGGCAGAAACGATTCTGCCGAGCCGCCTTTCGTTCGATAGAAAATTGTCCTTCTTGGCGACTACCATATCGTCGACTTGGAGATTCCTGGTCGGAAAGTGCCATTTATTTCGTTTGTGGAGTTCTTTAAGATACTCCTCTTTCCACCGTGCACTAAACTGCTGATATTGAGCTCTGAGATGTTGTCATCGCTTAGCCTTTACCAGATTCTTTATTCCAATACTTCGATCGGATCAGGCGTACGATCATTTGACTACCGCCGTGAAGAGTAATCTGGTGAGCAATGTCGTAGTTTTTCTGGGATATCGATAGATATTGGGGAATAATATGAGAAAAAAATTAAAAATTGTTCAAAACATTTTTTTTGGGGAAATCGAAAGAAATTTACAAGACGAATAAAAATATGAACGCTGACGAATTTCAAATTTACACAACGAAAAGAGTAGAATCGTTCGTAATTTCCAATTATGAAGATGTCATAGAATCAAATTGTGATCTTAATAATCTTGATAAGGCATGTTATTCAGATGGTGTAATTGATGGAATACCAAAGACTAGGGTCCCCACAGGGCAGTTGGAAATTAGATTAATAGATCAGCAAAAGACCGTACAACGGCGGCCATATAGGGTTGGTGAAGAAGAGAAAAGCAAAGTGCGGCAAAAGAGCTACGATTATTCGACCAAGCTGTTCACATTTCTCTAGTCCCTAAATTGTTAGACTTCGGGGTGATAAATATTTTTCGTGCATAGATATGGCAAGCGGCTTTTACCAAATTCCAGTCCATGAGGGCTCAATCGAACGAACTGCATTTGTAACGCCAGAGGGTCAATACTAGTCCTGGACAATGCCGTTTGGTTTGAAGAACGCACCATCTGTGTTCCAGCGGCCTATAATGAAGGTCTTAGGAGCTTTAGCTTACACTTATGCAATTGTGTATACTGATCTCATAATAGCAGAAAGCAAAGAAAAAGCGCTAGTTAGATTGCAGACAGTATTGGAGCCATTAAGTAAGGCTGGATTTTCATTTAATGTCACTAAGTGTTCCTTTCTCACCACAAAATTAGAGTATCTCGGATTTGATTTAAGCAACGAAAAAGTCAGGCCAAACTCACGAAAAATTCAAGCCTTAAAACCATTAAATGTCTCACCCCAAAATGTCTCACAGCTAAGACAATTCCTTGGTTTAGCCACATATTTTCGGCAATTTGTGTTAAATTTCTGCTAAAAACACCCCTAAACACTCTGTATCTTCTCACATCAAAAAAAAAAAACACTGACTTTGTTTGGTTACCAGCGCATGAACAGGTACCAATAAAAATAAAAACTATATTGACTAAGACGCCAGTTTTAATCATATTCGATCCGCAATACCCAACAGAGCAACATTTTGACGCAAGTTGTATTGGGTATCGAGTGATCCTGTTTCATAAAATTGACAATAAACCTCATGGTGGTAGAGTATTACAGAAAGTGTACGTCTCCCGCCGAATCAAAATACCATTCATACGAACTGTAGACGTTAGCAGGGGTAAATTCTATTAAACACTTCCGACATTATTTGCAGGGACGTACATTTATAGTTTATACTGACTGTAATTCATTAAAGGCCAGTCGCACACAACTATATTTAACACCGAGGGTGCATGGATGGTGGGCGTTTTCACAGTCATTTGATTTCGAAATAGAGTATAGAAAAGGCGAGCGAATGGAGCATCTGGATTTTCTCTCTAGGAATCCAGTGCTCGAACAACACAAAAGTTTGAATAAGGTTGCAGGATTACAAATCAATTTGACCGAGGTATCTGATAGCTGGTTGGTTTCAAAACAGCAGCGAGATACCGAGATACAAGATATAATTTTAAAGTTAAAGAATAATGAGTTACCAGGAAATCTGGACAAAACATATGAATTGCAAAAGGAAATACTACATAGAAAAATACAGCCGGTAATACCAAGAGCTCTTCTATGGTCCGTCATAAATCACGTCCATGAAGCTATTATGCATCTTTATAAAAATAAAGCTCAAAAGCGAAGAACGTCATCAAATTAAACTTGATCCTAAGTTTAAAGGGCCATATGAGATAATTGAAGTATTGGATGTATACATGATGTATACACTAAAAGCTTTAACATGTTATCAAAAGTATAAGAATTCTCATGAATGTTTAAAAGCAACATCAAATAATCAGATACTCCATGAGTTATGTAAAGATAGAGACAGCACAATAGAAGCTGTGTCTGTTGCCCAATAGAGAAACTGAAGAACTGAAGACCGCACCATAGCAGAAGAGACTTGTTATGGCGGGGGTAGTATGTGTAAAAGGAACTACACAAAAGTAAAGTTAAGGTATGTGTAAAAAAAAAAATATGCTCGGAAACGATTCCATTGCCTGGTACATACTTTTCAAAGAATTTAGTATACCCTTTTACTCTACTTTTAATTTAATAAGTAGTTGATATAGCTTTTCCTTATCAACCGGTTATCCCTCGTCTGTCCTAGTTGTTGCTGATGAATCCTAAGAACCCTGGTGTGGTCCTTTTTTGTCTATCCATTACACTGCGTTCCGTTTATACTTAAGAAAAGGAGTATATTTACTTTGGCTCCGAATTTCGGATTAACCATTTATTTATTAACTTTTTGTGAAGTATTTGTAGGCTGAGTAAGCTTTTGCCGAAATATTTATTCTTTATAATTATGCCTAGTCAACAAGGTGTTACGAAGGTGTCCGAATTGTTTGAAATCACTTATGCGCCGAAAATAAAGGTGTATTGAAGCGACCATTTCTTCAGTATGGATCATCAAAAAGTGTAAACTAACCAAAAATCATAATAATAAAAATCGTGTTAAGCAACACCCCAATCAATCCGCTTTTTATATTTCTGTCTTTGCGTTACATTCTGGGAATAATGAACTTAATCCCATCGAAGATAGCTTTTTCTTGATTAATTTTAAGTTTGAAATAATTAACTTACTGTACTTGTATTTCTATTATTTTAAAGTAAATTTGAGGAGGCAATGGAACTTATATCTGCGAATGGAGGTAATGTTCCCGTACTTTCCGTTGCCAAGTGAGTTATGAAAAAACTGAATCGTTTTAGGAAATTAATCCGTACAAATATTTATGTATAGACTTTACGTTAACCATTTACTGGCGCTTAAGAAGTATGATGACGCAGCAAAACTTTGCCTCCGCATGCTAGGCAATGACAAAGTCCTTTGGGAAGAGGAAGTTTTTAAGTTTGTAAAGTGTCAGCAGCTACGATCAGTTAGCGCCTATCTGCCGACCTCCGACGAATGCAAACTTGATCCCCATGTATACGAAATGGTTTTATACGAGTTTCTCAAATTTGATGTATGTGGTTTCTTAAATCTTATCAAAGAATGGCCATCTCATCTTTATGACGGCCTGGCTGTTATTAACGCTATTCACGATAACTTTCGAAAGCACCATGCCAATCAGTTGCTGGAATCATTGGCTCTTTTGTATTCCTATCAAGGTGACTTCGAAAGTGCCCTTCGCATGTATTTAAAGTATGTAGCAAAGTCAATTAAAGGAACTCAGTTAAATAATGTTCGTAGATTGCAGAACAAGGATGTCTTTCAATTAATTCGCCGGTATGAGCTTTACGATGTCATTTCAAAACTGATTATTCCACTTATTCAATTGGATCGTGACTGCGCCTTTGAAATACTACTTGACAAGAAAAAAATAAAGACTGAGATAGTTGTCCACCAGCTAGAGCACAAACAAGAGTATCTGTACTGGGTAAGTGGCGTATGTAATAGTATGAATAAGAATAAAAAAAATAATTTTTTTTGTTTTTGTTTGTTGCAGTACTTAGATTCTTTACTTAAAAAGGATCCCAGTAATGTGTTTCAAAAAAAACTTATCTCCTTATATGCCATTTTCGATCGAAACAAACTATTGCCCTTTCTAAAGCGTTCAAAGGACTATGACATTCAGGAGGCGTTGGTCATATGCAAACAGGAAAACTTTTATCCAGAAATAGTCTACCTGCTCGGTTGTATGGGTGGTGTAGAAGCGGCCGAAGCACTAAATATCATTCTTCACCGCGTAAGGCAAAATGGGTGGGTGATAACTTTAATTATAAATTAAAAATTTTTAGATCAGAGACATAGAAATGGCCATCGAGTTTTGCAAGGAGCACGATGACAACGATCTTTGGAATGCACTTATTAATGAATTTAGCAATCATCCTGAAATCGTGACGAAAGTTTTGGACGGCATAGTTGGTAACATACTTTTCAATGGTAACATGTTCTATTATTCTTCTTTTTATTTTGTTTGCATTAGACTACTTTAGCCCAGCGGTGGTTGTTGGAAAGATAAAAATGGGACAGAACATTCCAAACCTACGACAATCACTTATTAAAATGCTGTGGCACTACAATCTTCAAGGTGAAATTTTATCCTCTGCCCAACAAATTCAACTTAATGACTATTTTGAAATTCACTCGGAGATAGTCACCACGCAAAGACGAGGTCAGCAGGTTTCCAACGAACAAATGTGCTCATTGTGCCACCGTCCAGTACTGATGGTAGGCACACACTTTAATTGTATAACCAGCTTTGAATGTGGTCATGTATATCATAAACCGTGCATACAAGGTAAATTGCAGAAAAATTGCAAAGAGTGTAACCTTTGGAACTTAACCGTGGAGAAATAGGTTCATATCGACATCATAACTATTATCCCGGCGTCCTGTTAGGGGAATTAAGGATAATTAAACTTTATAGTTTAATTTCCTACGCCCATTGTTTTCAAACGTATATTTCCCAAATGAGTTAAACAATTTCTTTCAAATTTCATATCCTCGTAACTATTAAATTCCATAACTATTGATGTTCAACACTTTTTCACTAATAAGCTTAGTTTCAGCTATTTTATTTTGTGAACTGTTTCATTTTAATATTGCGAATAGGAGAAGTAAATATTATAGTAAAGCAAGCGAGCGAGGGAGGTGTGCTAAACAAAAGAACAAAAAACCTTGAATTTCTTTTTGGCGCATCTTGGTGGCTATATCATTAAGTGTAATCGTTACTTGGTGTAAGTGTTTTGCGTTTTGTGGACGTGGAAAGGCGTGGACGTGGATTCGGAACCATTCCTTCTACCTGATACATCTTTTTTTAACGATTCTGCTGTTTTTTTTAAACCCGTTATTGAAGTTTGCGCGCTATAGTAGTAGTACAGTAAGGACACCGGGAAAAATATTTTTCCACACAGTCGTCGTGTGGTGTGGAATACTCGTGGATATTAGCATTTTGTGGCCAATACAACATACTGTTTTACTGGCTGGACACGAATTTGATTTTTTTGAGCGCAGTTGCCAATGGCGATAAACGAATTGCAGGAGCAACACCACAGCCACAGGGCTTTCGCCCTGAAGTATTTGGCTCTAGACGTGAATGGTTTGATGAGCCAGCTTTTACTGTTATAGCATCTACAGTTATAGCATAGTATACTAAAGTATACTAGAGTATTTCCGACCATATAAAGTATATATATCTTGATCAGGATCAATAGCCAAGTCGAACTGGCAATATCGGTCTGTCCGTATGTTGATATTAACAATCCAGAGCATAGAGGCAATTTTGTTTCCACGCCCGTAAACCGCCACGCCAACAATTTTGAAAAGTGTTTTGAGATTTTTTTATATTTTTAGTAGTCTTGTAAATTTTTCTCATTATATTCTTCAATATCTATCGATATGCCATAAATATTAATAGCTGAATAACGTGCATCTGATAGTCGAGGAACTCGACTATAGTGTTAGGAGTCTTAAATCAGGCAATCAGTCAGTGAGCCGCGGTCTGCTTTCGGTCACTTTATGTGACGGAGCCGAGCAAGGAGGCGAACCCACGACGAGGACGCAGAAGAGTACGAGGACTAAACTTGGTCAGAAGGGACAGTGGAGACTTTGGTTAGCAAAGGTGGTTCTAGGACGAGCTTTGGTTCAACCTCACGGACGATACACCTCCATCATAACATTTTAGGTCTCTTTCGAGCCGGCAGATGATCCGTTGTTAGAGGCGACAAGGGCCTGTCGTGGTCAGAAGAGACAGTAGTCATTGGTCGGCAAATGCTACATAACGGACGATAAACCTGCGCCACCATAACATCCTTAGTCCCTTTCGAGCCGGCACGGGGCCGCTGTCAAGGACGTCGCTTGACAACAAAGGAGGGACGACGAAGGAGTAACGCCGGGCAGCAGACGGCGAGGACTGTAGGAATCCATTATCGAGTGGCATCTTAATAAAGCTTATTTAATCTAAAATCCTGTATTCTTCTTGGTCAAACAAAACATAAATTTTGTGGGTTCTTCGATATTGTGGAACAATGTTCCGCCACGAACCATGGTTACCATGGCGACCGAAACATTCATTTGAACGCGAAATTGAAAATTTGTTTATTTGTTTCAGAATACTCTTCTTTTTATGTTAATTATTGTGTCATCCAATTTTAAATTATATTCATATTTGATTTACAAATAATTATGTTATGTTATCTCAAAGGAAATATTGAAATAGCACAAAATTCCAGCTCATTATAACACATTTCTAATGTTTATGGGAGAAAACGCGGACATAGCGAATGGGTTCTTCGCTGACGAAGGGTAGATGCAACGGAGTCCGATGGTGACGTCGTCCAAGATAGGAGAACCCTCCTTGGAGTCCAATGAGGAAGAATCTAAAGTGGGTGTACAATCACCAAGAGTGAACGAAAGTGAATTAGTCTACAAGACTGAGAGTGCAACGTTAAGATCTACACGGTGATGGTGCGACAGGGGGAGGAGTGAAGTTCTGTGGTCATACCAGACGTGCACTTCCTGGTCCGGGTAGTCGAGGATGACGAACATCGAGGAAAAGACGCAGAACAGCAGATGGCAAGGACCTGCGGAGTTCTTATCGAGAGCTGGAGATATCCCGAATAAAACTTACGATAAGATCGGAAAGTTCCCTTCTTCTTGGTCGGGAAATCACATTAAAACATATATTAGGGGAGACGAGCACACATCCTGTCTGAGTTAGGCGCCCCTACTCGGAGACGTCAGAACGTAGGGAAAAAGGTCGTTATAATAAGCAACATGTTAATATCAAGGCATGGTACAATCGGAAAACGGCTATTAAAAAATGAGTTTGCGCATAATCGAATAGAATAGACCGCTTCTTGTGGTCCATACACAGTCAGCCACAGTCTACGTTCCCCCAATTCCGATGTCAACCCAGAGGTGACAGGAGTGGGTACACGAATTAAACTTCAAAAATAGCTCGAGCGAGGCAATCGCAGACTTTGGCATTGCGATCATAAATTCATAAAATCTCATAAATTTATAGAAAGTGTGGTTAAGAGCATGGAGAAGGTGGCTGAGGCGGTTAAGACCCTGGCTGAAAGGGACTAGTGTCGGCAGCGTCATCTAGGGGGTAAGAAGGTTTGGGGCCGCCATCTATTTTCGGTTTCCAGAACTGAAATTGCGGCAGAAGAAGAATTCTTCGGGTCAGGAATTTCGGAATGAAAGAGGAAACATCAGGAATTCCCCTCTGAAGAAAGGGTATGCGAGTGCCAGAGGAAATCCAGGTAACCCCAAAATCAACTGGGTCTAGGAAGTGAATAAAGTCGATGTCGCTTAGAGTGGAGTTTGGAGTCGTCTGGGGTGTAGCATTGGATCACCAGCCGAAGACATAAGGACGGCGGCTATTTGGTTTAGCACCAGGACAAGGGGCCTTGAGGCCTGTGGAGTTGAAAACCCAAATTTTGAGGGAAATACGGAAAACTGGCATGCATTTGTGAGGGTCGACATTGGTTTTAAGAACATTGTAAAGTTCGGAAGAAATAGCGAGCGATCCGCCAGTCTCTAAAATTCGCAAAGAAATCCTAGACCATCCGCAGTTTTTGGCTCGATGCAGTGTAAGAATTTCTCATACGCTTAAGAGAATTTAAGAGCAGCGTGATATTCCTGTTTCCCTGTCGCGTTTTAAGTTTCCAAACGGTTCGAGAAGGGAGCGCTGCGATTGAACTGATCAGTTCCCATAGTCTGGCGCAAAGCAAGGTTTCTTTGAGAAGCTTGTGAACGCGTCGACGTTAATCTCAGGGCCAAGTTGGCGACCGCGAAGGGATTCCGCAACGAGGTAGCGAGCTCGGTCCGGAATAGAAAAGTAGTTTAAGTTCGTGATAATTTCTTAGTGTTATTTTTTTGTAGCCATATGTGTAAGTGTAAATGAGAGCAAGGCGCCATTTAGTTCAAGAGCCGGTAAAAAAAAAATAATGCTGCCCAAAGTTGAACGGAACTTCAGAAAAAAAAATTGAATAAGCGAGAAGAGTAATAAGAGTAAGAGGTAGAGTTTGCGGCGGTTAGCGACCAAAAGGGGCAATTCAGGATGACAACTGTTTGTAATTTTTGTTAAAGAATGGCCAAGGTAGGGCGGGCATAACACGATCCTTCACCACACCTGGAGATCGAGCAGTTTGTAGGGTATAAGAATCTTTCTGTCCGTTGTCTGTGTCGTGCATGGCGATTTGCCACCCTTTTCTTAATTGTCGTAGCACGCAATCACATCGATAATCATTAGAATGAAATTTGACTGAGATTCCAGGACAAGACCATCACCCCACATAACCGACAAGGAGGAGCTGTACCTTCGCGCGTGCGTCCTGAAATATCTCATAACACCAACCTAGCCTTATTAATCGTTACATAAATATTTATAATCATTCTTTATTATCTGGCGCCCAAAATGGTGGCCAAAATCGTTATTACCAGCTGTGGAAACTTACTTTCTAGCCAACGTTTGCCAAAACATTCAGTACATTTTCTGGTGTTCCCGCTCGAACCCTATATCAGTTGAATAGGATCGATAGCTGAAGGCTCAGTTAGCCACGGTTGATATAGGAATACAGTGGACCAATCCTTTCCATCTTCCAATAGTAGGGATCTGAAGTAACGGCTAGTTAGGCGCTTGGATCGAAAGGGGGGATAATTATACTAGTTGTCTCTCTGGCCACGGATAACTAGTCAGTGCTAAGAACCCAGCTACATTAAAGAACAACGAATAAAAGAGCATTCGGGAAACGCGTCGGAACTACAGCTGAATTTTCTAAAAAAAAAATAAAGAGATTGTTCAAGTTACGGGGTTTCGACTGTCACCCGCTCTCCGCTCCCTCTTATGCTCTCCACTCCCTCTTACGTTCTCCCGCTGTTCACCACAGAGTATCCGCTGCTCTTGGGAGAACCCAACTCATTAGAATAAGCTTTAGTGTAAAAACTAACCACGATCAATAAACATACGCCCGGTCGCGCTCGCGCTATTTCTACAAGTCTTCGAGTGTTTTTTTCGAGTGTTCTATTTTCAGCAAACTAGGAATTTTCCAGGACCAGCAAACCCCATCATCCCTACATTTTGGTCCTTCGAGCCGGATATCCTGGATTTTTCAAGTTTGTCCTTCAGCGACCAACTTATAAGATAAGTACGAAATCTCCATTCCTTTTAATTGCCGGTCTGCAGCAAAAGGTTCGAACATCCAATTTCGTTCAATTTGCTGCCAGATTTATTGTCAGATCTAACGGATTTCTCCGTCAAAAGGCAATTAAAGGAAATTACTTATCCATTTTAACGGGCGCCGCCATATTACCCATCGTTCTAAAATTCTAAGTCCCATTTTCCAAATATATTTAAATATTCATCCAGTCCGAACAGTGCAAAATTTCAAATGTGGAAAAGTGAAATTAATTTGTGCCAAGTTAAGAAATGAAAATTTCTAAAGTCCAAAGCTCTGCCAAAAGTGGCAAACATTCCGTTCTCGTTTCACTGTGTCCAACGCAAGCCAAATTATTTTCAACACATTTTTATGCCTTAACTCCGCAGTCCGCTTAATAAAATTTGCTCTGCTATACATGCAAACAACAAACAAACAACACATACCCGCTGGCCATTCCAAGGAAAATATTAATTAAATATTTTCCCGCCATTTACCTATATACATTGCATGCATTACATCTCCATATACATACATTACATCTCCATATACATACATTACATCTCCATATCCATACATATACATCTCCATATACATACATATGCATATACATCTCCATATACATTACATATAGTACATTATATTATACATATAGTACATTGCGCAGATTATCTGCATTCCCTTTAACCAAAGTTTACCAGAGTTTAAATTACCTGTGTCCCAAGTGCCGACGCGGAAAAGGCGTTTTATTTTCCATCAATATTTTTCCGTAAATTTCCAAATTTATTTCCGAACAATAAATAAATTTTAAATTAAATTAAACATTTTCAATATTTATTAAATTATTTTTTAAATGTTTTTGAAAACTTTCAAAAAATAATTATACATAAATAAATAATACGACCGCCATATACAAGTCGTTCACCCGACAAATATTTCTTTTTCGTATTGCTTAGATATTAGTTTGTGGTTGTTTTAGAAGTATTTACAACGCGTAGAAAAGACTTCAATTCCAGTCATTCCATTTTCTCCGTTTCCAGTTGTAAATAAAAGAATACAATTTTCTGCGTTCTAAAAAACATTTTATATCACCGTGTTCCATATTCCAAGGGTTCCAACCGTAAATAAGGTGGACCCAATTACCATAAATCACAGGTCATTTTTACAATTCGCTGTTCACTCCGAATCACCTGTCCGATCAGTCTAAACTACGGCGTTTCCACTTCGTAAGTTTTACACCACTTAAATTATTAAGTGCAGCCTGAGGAATCTGTCTACTTTTTCAAAAGTGTGACAGGGCACCAAAACCGCTTTCCTTCCATTTCGTATTTCTTCGATTATGCCCATCGGGGACGATAAGACGAAATTGTCCGCTGACAAACCAAGGTCTATTTTTTCACCACAAGGGCCCAAGAATCCCAAGCATTTCGGTGAGAACGCCTTCGCAGATTTCCGACGACTGTGCTACGCCATCCAAAGCCACAGTACAGCGCACAGCTAAAAATATGGCTGCTTCAGATCTAGCGCTAGCCAAATTCATTTCGGTTTCTGACCGCTTAAGCGAATTTGAGTCGCAGATCAAAACTCCGGAATCCGCAGCTCCAACCGTCACGATGCTTGGCGTCCGTCGCGACCAAGTCCGAACCCTATGGGACAAGGTTGAGAAGGAATACGATCTCTGCTCAGAGTGCCTTGTGTCAGCAGGCGAAGCGGCAGCAAGCAACATGCCTATTCTCAGGGCTAAATACAGTTATTGCTTTTCAGTCTATGAAAGGTGTGTTGCCCAGCTCGTTGATAAAATCGAGCAGGGCACTTCTCAGTCCATCCCAACCGCGAACGCTGCGCCCCAGGCCTACATTTCCTCTGGCTGTCGGTTGCCTCCATGCGATACAGAAGTTTTCGCAGGCGACTATCTTCGCTGGCCGACTTTCCGGGATCTTTTCACAGCCATTTATATTAATAATCCACGGCTGACTCCGGTTGAAAAGTTATTCCACTTAAATGCCAAAACAAGTGGCGACGCGCATGCCATAGTTTCGATTTCGCCTCTCACCAACGAGGGTTTCCGCTCTGCGTGGGAAAACCTGATAGAGCGTTTCGAAAATAAACGATTGTTGGTAAACAGTCAATTAAAAATACTGTTTAATGTGCAGTCGATACCACAGGAATCTGGGGCGGCCTTGAAGGTACTGCAAAGTACTGTTCAAGGTTGCTTGACTGCCTTAGAACTGTCAGGCATCAACACTGAGAACTGGGACTGCCTGCTGGTATACCTATGCTCATCCAAGCTCCCGAAGATAACTCTCTCCTTATGGGAGCAGTCGCTACATAAGAAAGCCGACATCCCGACATGGGGAGAGCTGAACACCTTCCTCACAGAACGTCATCGAACCCTAGAAGCAATCGATGATGTGAGACCGTCCGTACCGAGTCAGTCGCATTCCAAAGCGATAAACTCAAGTGGGCCCTCTAGAAAATAAAATTCCTACGAGACGAAAGTGGCTCCAAAATTGAAAAGTTGCGACTTGTGCAACAAGGAGAACCATCCTGTCCGTGTATGTCCGCGGTTTCTCCAAATGTCGGTTGACGACCGATCAGCCTACATTAAACGGAAGCAGTTATGCTTAAACTGCTTCGCAACGGGACATCAGCTTCGTGAGTGCAAAAGCACTCACAATTGTTTTACTTGCCGTGGCCGGCATCACACGTTGTTGCACCGAAACAACCTCTGTTCCAGCAATTCAAGCCCTTCAAATCCTGCAAGGCCAATTTCCGCTACTCAGGCCAATTTCGTTCCAAATGAGCAAGCCGGTGCTCAAAATTATTTCGCCACGGGCTCAAGAGCTATCCTTCTTGGCACTGCCATAATCAATATCTCCCATCTTGGCACTAACTTTAAGGCACGCGCTCTGATCGACTCCGGATCAGAAGCGACATTCATAACCGAGCGACTGTTCAATCTAATTAGATTGCCATTCCAGGTGGTTCGAGCCCAAGTCTCGGGCTTAAACCAAACAGTAGCTGCTCAGTCCAAGAATCTCTGCAGTTTCTCCATCCGATCTCCGACTAGGCCCGCGTTGCAGTTGGAGACGACGGCCTATGTCCTCCGTCAACTAGCCGGAAATCTGCCTTCCTACCCAATTCCCCAAAATTTCCTTCGGGATCTTCCCGATTTTCCACTGGCGGATCCAAAATTCTATGAGAGCGCACAAATAGATGTACTTATCGGAGCCGACATCTTGCCTTCGGTGCTTCTGAGTGGAGCAAAAACCAACATCTGTGGCTCTCTCTTGGGGCAAGAGACCATTTTCGGCTGGGTACTAACTGGGCCAGTGTCAGCCTCAGCCCAAAGCAGAATTTCCTCTTTTTCTACACAGATCTCCCACGCGTACGATGATTCACTGGACAAACTCCTCACAAAATTTTGGGAGGTGGAGGATATACCAACAACGTTGGTAAAAGAATCCGATTCCATGTGCGAGAAGAATTTCCTTCGAACGACCACGAGAAACGAGTGCGGCAAATATGTCGTTACTCTGCCTTTTCGCGACCCAGAACATATTGGTTCCGGGCTAGGGCATTCTAGGTCTTTCGCGTTGGCTCAGTTCTTAAGAAATGAGCAGCGTCTAAAAAGAGATGAGGCCTTGAATGCGAGATACGATTCGGTGATCCAGGAATATCTCGACTTAAAGCACATGCGACAAGTTCTTCCTACGCATGATTGCAACGCCTATTATATGCCTATTATATTATATGGATGATGTTCTAGCCGGAGCGGACTCCACGGAAGAAGCTCAGCTCATGGTGCAAGAGCTCCGAGACGCTCTGAATTCCGCCGGATTTCCATTGAGGAAATGGACCTCCAACCAAAAGGAAGTTTTAGCGGCCATTCAGAGCAACCATCTTTTAAATACTGATTTTCTCGAGATCGATGCAGAAAGTACTGCCAAAACCCTCGGTATTCGCTGGAAAGCAACCTCCGACGAATTCTTCTTCGTCCCGCCAGAGTTGGCTATCGAAACGTCCTTTACAAAACGCCAAGTCCTGTCCCAAATTGCCAAATTGTTCGACCCTGCAGGCTGGTTAGCGCCGTTTATCGTTCGAGCCAAAATTTTCATGCAGGAGATTTGGCTGCAGGAGTTTGGGTGAGACGAAAACATTCCAAATGAGCTTTTTCAGCGATGGCTTAATTTTCTTCAAAGTTTTTCAGTGTTAGAGCAGATACGCATTCCACGCTGGCTATCGTTTCGTCCAGATTTCAAGGTCGAGCATCATGGCTTTTGCGATGCGTCGCAAAAGGCTTATGGGGCGGCCATATATGTCCGCGTAGAAGTGAGCAGCACCATTATGGTGCAACTCCTAACCGCGAAAACCCGGGTAGCACCAGTCAAAACGGTTTCGCTCCCAAGACTGGAGCTGTGCGGAGCGTTATTGCTTTCCGAAATGGCTGCAGCCATCATTCCGCAGATGCCTACGATTAAATCCGAACTTTACTGTTGGACGGACTCCACGATAGTGCTTGCATGGTTAAGCAAGCCAGCGTGCCAGTGGACCACATTTGTAGCCAATAGGGTGACGAAGATCGCCCAGGCCACAAAAACAGAGAATTGGTCTCATGTTCAATCTGAGCATAATCCAGCAGACCTGGCAAGTAGAGGAGTTTCCCTCCAAGATCTAGCCGATAGCCAGTTATGGTGGCACGGACCGACTTGGTTGCAAAATCCACGCAACCAATGGCCAACTCAAGTCGACAACGCTCCGGTGACCGACCTGGAGAAGCGTGCTCTAAAAGTCCATCTCGCAAAAGCTCCTTCTGAAGAGTTGTTGGCACGTTTCTCCAAGCTAGAGAAAGCCCTACGAGTCCTTGCTTATGTTTATCGCTTCATTCAGCGGTGCAGGAAGCAGACATCTCCATCTGATGTGCATCTACTGGCCACTGAAATCGCCGCCGCCGAGCGGTTCCTAATTTCGAACACTCAGCGCAGAGAATTCCCTGTGGAATATCACTGCCTAAGTGAAAAGCGTCCAGTGCCAAGTTCAAGTGCCATCCTAAGCATGAACCCGTTTCTAGATCCGCAAGGACTGATCAGGGCATGCGGCCGTGTGGCGGCTTCCGAAAGCCTTCAATACAATGAACGCCATCCAGTGATTCTCCCGTATAACTGCCTACTTTCTCGCCTCCTTGCGAATTTCACGCATCGCATAACTCTCCATGGTGGTAACCAGTTAATGGTGCGCCTCATCCGGTCGAAATACTGGATTCCGAGAATTAAGAACCTGATGAAAGCAGTGGTAAATTCGTGCAAAGTATGTGTGATCCACAAAAAGCGGTTGCAAAGCCAACTGATGGGTGTCCTGCCCAAAGAAAGAGCATCGTTCTCCCGACCATTCACGTATACTGGCATGGATTACGCCGGTCCGTTCGATATAAAGAACTATACGGGAAGAGCATGTCTTATTACAAAGGGGTATGTGTTAGTTTTTGTTTGTTTCTCCACCAAGGCCATCCACTTAGAGCCTACATCTGACTTAACGACCGAAAAGTTTCTTGCCAATTTCTCTCGTTTTGTATCCGGAAGAGGGTGTCCACGTCAAGTCCAGTCAGACAAAACCTTTGTTGGCGCTGCTACCCTGCATTCCCGCGATTTCCTTCAAGCCGTGAAAGAGTCGGTGACGAATGCCTATATTCATCAAGAGATGCAATGGCAATTTATTCCTCCGGGGGCACCCCATATGGGAGGCCTTTGGGAAGCAGGCGTAAAAAGCTTCAAGACGCTATTTTACAAATGCACTGCCACACGAAAATACACGTTCGAAGAGCTCTCCACGCTCTTGGCAAAAATAGAAACGTGCCTTAACTCCAGGCCGCTCTCTCCTATGTCTGAGGATCCGACAGATTTGCTGGCTCTGACGCCAGGGCATTTCCTTGTCGGGGGACCCCTTATCTCCACGGTGGAACCCGAAGTAAAGGGGGAAACGAAATCCCTTCTTAATCGGTGGCAGCATTTGAAAGCTCTCCATCAGCAGTTCCGTGTGCGACGGAACGAGTGCGAGTTGGAGACCGGGACGAAGACCTTCGAGACCGCAGCACTCATCGATCCGTGCAGCCCCATGAGCTGCATCGACGCTTCGTTGGCGTCAGCCTTTAAGCTTCCGATGACCAATGTTGGTGACGAGAAGGTCTGCACGACGACGATTCGCTCCAGGATCGACGCGAACACGAAGCTGGAGGTCGTGCTCAAGATCGAGCCCAGGGTGCGGATCCGCACACCTGTCCGGGCATTGAGCGACACCGTAGTGTCCAAGTACCGGGACATCATGCTGGCTGATGACGGGTTCCATCGGCCTACTACCGACCTACCTACTAGAATAAGCTTTAGTGTAAAAACTAACCACGATCAATAAACATACGCCCGGTCGCGCCCGCGCTATTTCTACAAGTCTTCGAGTTTTTTTTCGAGTGTTCTATTTTCAGCAAACTAGGAATTTTCCATGACCAGCAAACCCCATCATCCCAACAGAGATCAACTGGCCACGTTTCACAACGTAATATATATAATTCATTTCGCGTCTCACAACCACTAGTACGTCAGAAATCTTATTCCAGAAATGCTCAGCGTACAAAAAAACTGATGGATGGCTCTGAAAACAATTAACACAATTCGACATAGGGCGAAAGACAGGCGTCCATACGCTGAAGTGTGTGTTTTAAATCGGATAGTAATGGGAGCGGCAGTAAGAGTCTAGAGGGCAATCTAGCGCTGCAAGGGTTGTCTTCGGTAAGCACTGCGGATGGAAGTAATGGGTCGAATTAGTACAGTTCAAAGGAAGGAAAGAAATTCTCGACCTGCATTTGATTCCTTTTCTTAGCCAAGATTTATATATAGGTATTGATTTTTGGTCTAAGTTTGAGTTGCTGCCGGCGGAGATGCAAATTTCTAAAATAACTTCCTTAACTCACTATCTTTCCACACAGCAACAAGACGAGTTACAAAATGTAATGCAAGCACTTCCTTCATTTTCCGATTTTGGCCTGGGAAAACTTCTATACTATCCCATTTAATTGATATTGGAGATGCTAAGCCGGTAAAGCAGCGGCATTTCCCGGTGTTGCTAGCTGTGAAAAATCTTCTATATGCTGAGATTGGACGTATGCTAAAGCTTGGGATAATTGAAGAATCCGATAGCGCTTGGTCTTCACCAGTTGTCTTAGTGCAAAAACCCGGGAAAGTGCGGCACTGTTTGGATAGCGGAAATGTGAATGCTGTCACCAGAAAAGATGCGAATCCTCTCCCGAAGAGGGGAGAGTCGCCTCCCAAAAGCTTTGTTTATTTGTAGTCTCGATCTGAAAGATGCCTATTGGCAGATAGCCCTTGAAAAAGATTCTAGGTTTAAGACGCCGTTTACCCTACCCGGAAAGCCGCTTTATCAATATAAAGTGATGCCTTTCGGGCTGACAAATGCTTCGCAAACGATGACACGCCTGATGGACAAGGCCATACCAGCAGAACTGCGAAACGAAGTGTTTGTTTACCTAGACGACCTATTGGTAGTTTCCGATAGCTTTGAATCACATCTGAAGGTTCTAAGAGAAGTTGCAAGTCATATTAAGACGGCAGGCCTGACGCTCAACGTAGAGAAAAGTAAATTTTGCATGCGTTCGGTGAAATATTTAGGGCACATTGTCGGGAAGGGCGTAATAAAAACACATCCGGAGAAAATATTTTCGATGACAGATTTTCCGCTACCAAATTCGTTAAAAAGTCTTCGGAGGTTTTTAGGAATGGTTGACTGGTATCGCAAGTTTATTAATAATTTTGCGTCAGTAGCAGCGCCTTTGACTGACTTATTAAAGACAAGACAGAAGTTCGTCATGACTCCTGAAGGAAAGCTAGCATTTGAGATGAAGGAGATGTTATGTTCAGCGCCTGTTCTTCTTAGTCCGGATTTCGGAGTCATTTTTTGTGCAGTGTGACGCTAGCAAGGAGGAGGAGTTTTGGTTAAAAAAAACAACCGAAGGTTGTTTCAATATTGAGCACCGCAGCGGCAAGCTGAATGTTGTGCCAGACGATTTATCTCGGGTAAATGAGGAGAATATAGCCGCGTTAGATTCCAGTCAAGGGTTGATAGTCGATTTGGATTCGCCAGAGTTCAAGTCCGACAAGTACAAGGAATTTGAGCGGTTGAAGGCGAACAACAACTTGTTGCCAGATATTAAATTAGTTAACGGCCTTGCATATATGAGAATGGATCATGTCACCGGTGATTGTTTTCATGATCAGTCAGGCTTAGTCCAGAGTGTTTTAAAAAATGCCCACGATCATCCATTGGCTTCACACGGAGGAATACATAAGACCTTAGAACGAGTTCGAAGATATTATTATTCGCCACAAGCTAACGGCGGTATTTTCACCGCAGTCGAATGCTTCCGAAAGACTAAATAGGTCGGTATAAGCGGCGATCCGGTCGTACGTCAGGCCAGACTAGAAAAATTGCGACGAAGAGCTGAGTAGCATTTGCTGTGCTTTGAGATCCGCGGGGCATTCCAGTTTGGGAACTACTCCATATTATATGGTGTTCGGGCAGCACTTTGTTGGATCAGGATCTACATATAAATTGTTAAGAGCTCTGGGGTTGATTCAGGATCGCTCCATGGCTTTCGCTAGTGAGGATTCCTTGGAGTTAGTGAGGAATAAGGCCGCGGAAGTAATGAGAAAGCAAAATGATAAGAATGAGTGGCTTTACAACCTCCGATCCTGAATAATATCTTATGATGTGGGCCAGGAAGTGTTTCGTAATAATTACAGGCATAATAATTTCCAAGCGGGGTATAATGCCAAATGGGGTCCGAATTACCTGAAAGCTCGGGTCCGGAGAAAGGTTGGGAATTCGTACTACGATTTAGAAGACTTACAAGGTCGATTCGTAGGGAGATACCACGCCAAAGACATGAGGCAATAAGCTACCTGCCTCAAGCTTGGTGGTATCAGCCTTGGGAGTCTGGGTTCGGCCGGCATCCGAAGGCCAATATGGTTTTAGTCCATTTCTGACGGTCTGACGAAACAGTGAAAAGTTTTTTTGTGGCCGGCGAAAAGTGAAGAAAAAATTCATGATTATCATTGAGGCGCTGGATTCAAAAAAAAGGGTAAGCGAGTGCCGGGGGAATTCAAGTTAGATATCTCTGAAAAATTAACAAAAAAAACAAAAAATTAAACAAAATTTAAATATTATATATATTATATATATTAACTTCGAGATCAACTGGGAACAGGAGGCCTAGAAGCCCGAGAAAGTGGAAATCATAAATATAAATTAAATTAAGGAAAACTGGCATGCATTTGTGAGGGTCGCCGTCGCTTTTTTTTAGAAAATTTCAAAGAACCGCCGGTCTCCGAAGGTCGCCAAAAAAATTCGCGACCTAGCGCAATTTTTGGTTCGATGTAACGCATAGAGTTTGCTTATGCTTAAGAGAAATTAAGAGCAGCGTGATATTCCCGGTTCCCGCCCGCGTTCTAAGCTTCAAAACGGTGCGGGTAGAGAACACGGCGATCGAGCTGATTAGTTCCCGGAGTCTGGCCCAAAGCAATTGACGCGGCTTTTGTGGCAGTATTTTTGTATCTATTAAAATCGTGGATGCTTCGAAAGAAATGTTAAGTCCGGTCAGAAATAACTAATTAGTTTAAGTAGTGTTAAGTTCTTAGTGGTTTTTTTATATGTGTATGTTTTTTTATAAGTGACAGCGAGACGCCGCATTTGGTTTAGAATGTAGTGCGGCCCAACATTGGATGGCCTTTGAGAAAAAAATGAAATAAGCGAGAAGAGAAAAAAAAGATCGCAAGTAGCGCTGCATGTCTCCAAATTATTTTATATTTTTATTGTTAATCTTTTATTTGCATAAGACATGAATTCCACAGGAAAATCACCCGGAAGCGCTTTCGTCGGTGGATTCCCAAAAATGGGGGGGTTTTTTAACTGATTTATTTAATGGAAAAAAAAGGCATGAGATAAAAAAAATATAAATTAAATTCACGTAATCGGGGTCCTGGTCCCACGGTGCGCAAGGCGCAGCAATATTTTTATCGCCTAAGCATTAGTAGGATTAGTATCGTTTTCAAGGCCAAGGTCTTTAGCAGACCGGAATGGTGGAATTAGTTTTTAAGGGCACAATTTTTCTCTGCTATTTGTCTTTGCGATTTGCAGATTGATACCGCTTATTTCTTTGTTTCTTTTTGGTCCGTTTAATTTTTGGCCGAAAAGAAATGTTTGTTAACTTTTAATGGATTTTTGAAGGCACAAAATTGTCTCTCCCATCCAGTGTTATTTCATCTGAATTAAGTATTTATTTTCAGAAAAATTTGAAGCTGTAAATGGAAATATTATTATTGGCGGTCTGAATTCTAAGTTCTAATTCTATTAAGTCTCAATTAAGATGTATGATAGCTGTAAGAAATTTTATTTATTCTAATATAATCCTTTTTTATAATGTTTTGAAAAACTAAATTGTTTGCCTATGACTAGGAGGTATTCCCTGTAAGCCGCGGTTAGCGACCGAAGGGGCCATTCGGGACGACAATTGTTTGTGATTTTTTTGGTACGGAATGGCCTAGGTTGGGCGGGCATAACACGATCCTTCACCACACCTGAGGATCGAGCAGTTTGTAGGGTATAAGAATCTTTCTGTCCATTGTCTTTGTCGTAGATGGCGATTTGCCGCCCTTTTCTTAATTGTCGTAGCACGCAATCATATTGATGATTTTTGGAATGAAATTAGGCTGAGATTCCAGGACAAGACCACAACACCACATAACCGACAAGGAGCAGCTGTACCTTCGCGCGTGCGTCCTGAAATATCTCATAACACCACCCTAGCCTTATGAATCGTTACAGAAATAATTATTATCATTCTTAATTACCTGGCACCCAACATGGTGGCCAAAATCTTTATTACCAGCTGTGGAAACTCCCACTGGAAGGCAAAAACACACAGTTCAACTTTTTTTCTTCGTAAGGTATTCAGCAGTATGTGTTTACATTCTCTCTGTACTTTCAGTACTTTCTGGGGTTCTCGCTCGAACCCTATATCAGTTGAATAGGATCGATAGCTGAAGGCTTGTGCGCAAGCGATCAGTTAGCCACGGTTGATATAGGAATACAGTGAGGTCAAACCTTTCTAATAACCAATAGTAGGGATCGACAGAGGGGATAATTATTATTAGTTGTCTCTCTGGCCACGGATAACTAGTCTGTGCCAGAACCCAGCTTCAACATATAACAACGAAAGAATAGCGTTCGAGAATCGCTTCGGAATTACAGCTGAATTTTCAAAAAAAAAAATAAAGAGATCAACTGGCCACGGTTCACAACGTAATATATATTTGTAGTAGGCTGCTCCTTCTACCCTCTTCCTCTACTCTTAGTCATACATTCCTAGTCATACATACCTAATTATACATAGCCAATCTAGTCATAAGCTTATACATTCATACACCCATCCTTACTATATACATACATACAAATATTATCGAGAAACTTATCGACTGATCGACTCGCCACTCTGCAGAGAGCGCGGCAGTCAGTCGCTGTTGAACCAAGCTAGAGTACAGATCGAAATAAAAGAGACAATTGAAATAGTATTCGAATGTTAACTTCTGTAAACGGCGGCTAAATATTTCATGTCACGTTTGCAATTGCTGATTTTGATTCTAAGCTTGGCAATTAAGTTTAGCCACTTAGCTTTGCATAAGCAACAATTGCATGTTTCTTTTTCCTATATTTTTTTACCCAACGAATTTCAGAAAAATGTTGCTAACCATAGATTTGCAGGGAAGAAACCTATGGCAGAAGGCAAATTATCATATGAATATTATCAATTTTTAACATTCTTATTTTTTATATTGAGCGAATGCTTGTGTTTCTTTATTATCGTTGAATCCATTTTGAGAGTTTTGGTTTTATTTAATAATCGCTTTGGACTCCAGCGTTCAACTGGTCTCTATGCGAAAAAAAAAATTTTTGCTAGAATTAGCCCTTAAATCTTATAATTTAATAAATTTGTTTGAGATTACCCAGCTCTTTGGCATTTAGAAATTTTAGTACTTTGGGGAAAAAAAACAAATAAATAATTTCCAAAAATGCCGGGAAGTGAGGAAGCGGGCAAAGGTCCCAAAGTGCACCTTGTGCGACAAAGACTTAAAACATTCCGTGACTTTCAAAACGAAATGTGGGCATGAGTTCCAGAAAACCTGTATCACAACTCACTCTAGATCACACCGAGAGTGTTCAGTCTGTGGGGCGCATGTTTCCAGCTTCCGTCAGGCAGCAAGCCAAATATAAATTCACTAGCACCAGAAGGGAAACAGTGCGAGAGTCGTACCCAACAGGATGTAGGAAATCTAGTCAATCAGGTGGTACAGGGAATGAAAAACGATTTGCTTACGCAACTATCCCAGGAATTGGCTCAGATTAAGAAAGAAATCTGGCTTCAATTTCTATTCTATTTCTATAGATTAACTCCACTCAGTGTAGGCTCTGATTTGATTGATAGACCGGACAAAGTCGGTCATATATTGAACAGTTGGAAAATTCGTTTTAATGGCAGCACTGAGAGCATAAGTGTAGACAATTTTATTTATCGCGTGGAAGCGCTGACTCATCAAACCTTATAGGGAAATTTTACCGTTTTGTGTGGAAACGCTAGTCTGCTGTTTGATGGCAAGGCTAGATGTTTCACAAAACATCTTCAGAGTTACGGTGGGATCTCCTTTATCTGGCTCTGAGAAAGCAGTTCAGAGACACCAGAACTGATGTCGACCTTAGGGAAGCGATACGTGACAGGATGCAGAGAGAGAAGGAAAGTTTCGACACTTTCTACGACGCCATCGTCGCCCTGATGGATGACTTAGAGATGCCGCTGTCGGAAAAAACAACAGTCGAAATTCTGCGTAGGATTTTAAGGCCCGAGATTCTTTATGAACTCTGAAATGTGCAGATACAGTCGGTCGATCAGCTAAGGGAAATTTGCAGGCGGAGAGAAAGCTTCTTAGAGGATGTCAGGCGGAGTTGCGCATATCAAAAAGTTACTCCTTTCAGAAAGCAAGTATCAGAGCATCTGGAAGAACCATTGTCCGATGATGCGTAAGAATTTTCCGAGGCAGAAAAGGACTTGGAAATTGGGACCATGGCTTTGCTCTGTTGGAACTGCCATCAAGAAGGTCATCGTTGTCAAGATTGCACAGGGAAGCATTAAATCTTTTGATATGGTTGTGGCAAGCCAAATACCTACAAGCCATCTTGTGTAAAATGTCAAAAAAACACAGTCTCGTCAGCCGGTGTGTGTTCAACGTCAACGGTCGACGAATTCAGCGACACACCCATAGGCGTTTCCCATTTAGCTCCAGAACCCGAAGCCGATCCCAACCCAACATCCATGTGGCCAAGACTAGTCAATTCCAAAAATCATTTCTTCTCTCTCTCTCTCAACCACTAGTACGGCAGAAATTTTACTCCAGAAATGCTCGGCGGATGAGAAATTACTGGATGGCTTTGAAAACAATCAACACAATTCGACATAAGGCGAAGGACAAGCGGCCATACGCTGAACTGCGCGTCTTAGATCGGATAGTAATGGGACTGTTAGATTCTGTAGCAGATCGATCAAGAAGTAGTGGTCTACAGTTCAAAGAAAGGGAAGAAAATCTCGACCTGCATTTGATTCCTTCTCTTAGCCAAGATTTATATTTAGGTATAGATTTTTGTTCTGGTTTTGAGTTGCTGCCGGCGGAGATGCAAAATTCCGAAATAACTTCCTTAACTCACTATCTTTCCACACAGCAACAAGACGAGTTACAAAAATTACAAGCATTTCCTTCATTTTCCGTTTTTGGACTGGGAAAGACTTGTATTCTATTCCACGTAATTGACATTGGAGATGCTAAGCCGGTAAAGCAGAGGCAATTCCCAGTGTCCCCAGCTGTAGAAAAGCCTCTATATGCAGAGATTGATCGTATGCTTAAGCTTCGTGTAATTGAGGAGTCTGATAGCGCCTGGTCTTTAACAGTAGTCTTGGTACAAAAGCCCGGGAATGTGAGGCTCTGTTTGGATAGCAGAAAGGTGAATGCTGTCACCAGAAAAGATGCGTATCCTCTCCCGCAGATAGATGAGATTCTAGGTCGTCTTCAAAAAGCTATGTTTATTTCTAGCCTCGATCTGAAAGATGCATATTGGCAGATACCACTCGACCCAGATTCCAGGGATAAGACGGCGTTTACAATACCCGCAAAGCCGCTTTATCAATATAAAGTGATGCCTTTCGGGCTGACAAATGCTTCGCAAACGATGACGCGCTTGATGGACAAGGTCATACCAGCAGAACTGCGAAACGAAGTGTTTGTTTACCTAGACGACCTATTGGTAGTTTCCGATAGCTTTGAATCACATCTGAAGGTTCTAAGAGAAGTTGCAAGTCATATTAAGACGGCAGGCCTGACGCTCAACGTAGAGAAAAGTAAATTTTGCATGCGTTCGATGACCGATTTTGCGCTACCAAATTCGTTAAAAAGTCTTCGGAGGTTTTTAGGAATGGTTGGCTGGTATCGCAAGTTTATTAATAATTTTGCGTCAGTAGCAGCGCCTTTGACTGACTTATTAAAGCCAAGACAGAAGTTCGTCATGACTGCTGAAGGAAAGCTAGCATTTGAGAAGCTGAAGGAGATGTTATGTTCAGCGCCTGTTCTTCGTAGTCCGTATTTCGAAAAGCCATTCTTTGTGCAGTGTGACGCTAGCAAGGAGGAGTTTTGGTTAAAAAAAACAACTGAAGGAGATGAATACCCAATAGCATTCGTGTCGAAGAAGCTCAACAAAGCTCAAAGGAATTACTCAGTCCCGGAGCAGGAATGTCGTGCAGCGATCGTTTGCATCAATCGGTTTAGGGCTTACGTGGAAGGCCACGAATTCACGGTTACCTTAAAATGGTTAATGACGCAGACGCATGATTGCATGATTTTTAGCGGTCTAATTTTTTTTTAAGGATTTGGTTTGATAGCCGTACGAAATTTTAGATGTGTAAATATATATTTTGTATAATGTTTTAAAAACCTAACTCGTTTACCTTTGACTAGGATGTATTCCCTGTGAGCCGCGCTTAGCGACCAAAAGGGGCCATTTAGGATGCCAACTGTTTGTAATTTTTGGTAAAGATTGTCCTAGAAAGGGCGGGCATTACACGATCCTCCGCGACATCTGAGGATCGAGCGAAAGCTGTACCTTCGCGCGTCCGTTCTGGAATATCCCAAGCCTCATGAATCGTTACAAGACCCATGTTGCCATGACAAGTCTGACGACCACAAGCATCCCAAAACTGCCACGCCCACACTTTTGAAAAATGTTTTGATATATTTTCATATTTATATTAGTCTTGTAAACTTCTATCGCTTTGCCAATAAAAATTTTTTGCAACGCCCACTCTAACCCCCACGAACCGCCCAAAAATGCCGCCCTACACTTTTGAGAAATGTTTTGATATTTGTTCACATATTTATTTTATTATAATTGAAATGAAATTTCGCGTTCTCACTTCCACCAACTGTTTAACGGGTATCTGATGAAATGTCCATATCGTAAGAAAAGTTTAATTTTAACCAATTTTATATTATCGGCTTTTGTTTTGTCTTGTATATAAGACAATACAGCAAATTATGTTTAATCGGAGGAAAGGCGAAAAAACGAAATTTCGTTCCAATAGTAAAACCAATATACGAAATTGTATTTGTGAGATGGCCAACGTTAGTCCGGACTCAACATTCCTTTGTGGTTGGGACAAATGCAATCACTGGTTGAGAAACCAGTGCAGACATTTCGGAATCTTTAGCAATCCCAAGAAATAATTTATTTCATTATTATAATATTTATCAAATTATGAGTGTGTAGTTTTAAACATTCATTAGTTTACAAAAGTAAAAGCATCGTTCAATGTTTTACGCTTAAAATCTCGGCACGGAATGGACTCAATAAGTGTATGGATATCTATGCTATCAGATTCTCTTGTGACGGTTTGAAAAAAACTAGCACTCAGTGTCACTCTGCCTACTTGCTCATCTTGTTTCTTGTTTTGGTTGCCTACATTCGGCTCTCCTGTTGGTTCCGAAGTCCTTCATAAATTCAGAAACAATGGATGTTTTCAAAGAGCACTCACCATCTCCACCCTTCTTAACATTATACATGTCATGTTTTTGAACTTTTACTACCTTGTGAGGACGAAAAAAATTTCCTTTAACTGCAGACCAACTTCATACTCTGAGTACGCCTAATCGAAACTAGACCTACTGACGCATCTGTTAACGTTCTTTGTTTAGCTTCTGTAAAATGTGAAAACCTTTAACTGTCAAATCCGATTTCGAATATTATCATTAATATCCCAATTTAAGGGATACAGTCTGTTTTGCAATTCATATTTCCTCCCATCTTAGACCTAATTCTGTTACTTTTTTGTGTAAATCTGCAACTACAAACCTAAATACACTTATAGACAAGAGAGAATGTTATAGTCGAGTTCCCCGACTATCATCTACTGGAATACGAACGCGAAATGATAAAAAATGTAAAAATTGTTCAAAAGTGCGGGCGTGATTGTTTCCGTCGTATTGTAGCTGTGGAGGGGCGTGTCCAAAGTGTTTTTGGTATACCGATAAAAATTGTTAAGACAAACAATAAAACGAAGAAAAATCAAAACGACGATTATTACTTATTATGTTAAAGCAAAGACACTAGAATAACAAGATGCGTAACGCCATGCTATTTTTTGGCACACGATTTTTGTTCAAGAGCGAGAGAGCGGAGAGCTCTACGGCGAACAGCTGTGCACACGTAAGCTCATGCATTGTAAATTTGACAACTTTAGAAGTTCTTAGACTTTAAATCTATATTATTGACTATATCTATATTTTTACTATTTGATCAATTGGCACCATGTGAAAAATTCTTGTTTGGCTTTGCCTTAATGTTATTATTATTTAAATATAGCTTAGAAAGTCGAATCTATATATATAATATCACAAAGTAAATTTCAAAAATGATTTTATATTAGAATATTTATCATTAGAGTCTTCACCTGCGACGTGGGAAAAATTAATAAGGAAGGCAATGATTATTGAGTGCTTGTGTCCGCACTTCGTGCCTCAAGATATGACTTTTGTTTTCATATTTTTATTTATTTTATATTACATTGTACTATATTATATATTATATATATATATATATATGTTATAATATATTATATTATATTATTTTTTATTACTCAATAAGCTCGGACTTCGAAAAACTAAAGACACCATTTGATCTTGTTTTAATATTTGTAAAATACACGTCAAAGTTTTTGAAATATATTTAAAAAAATAAAATTATTTTATTTCATCATACACGTTCTCGTCTGTTGTTATTAGATTATATTATTATTCTATTATTAGATTTCTAACGCTCTCACCATAAGCGAGCGGACAGAGGGCAATTTGGGCCGTCACCGAAAAAGTGGCTGCATAGTGCAAAACCAATGTATGGCCGTTACGCATCATGTTATTTTAGTGTGGTTTGTGTGTGGTTTTATACTTAATGAGTTTACCAATTGCATTGATCTCTATACTCTCACGTTCTTTGGTGACGTAATTAAATGATGACCATTCCGTGTCTCTCTGCCTACTTGCTCTTCTGTCTTGTTTGTGATTCGTACATATTATTTTTTTAAATATGATGAATATGAATATGGTGTGAATTCTATTTTGTTTTTCGCGAAACCATTATATTATCTCGTTTATATAGGGAAACCACAGCATATTTTTAATTCTTTCTGTATATATAGTAGTAGTTTCGCATACTTTCCTGCTGCACTTCGTCACTAAGCGGATATACCACTTTTTGAAAACGCGATTTTTGGTAAATCAATAAAAATTTACAAGAGTAAAACAAATATGAAACAATATCAAAACATTTTGCAAAAGTTTGGGCGTGGCAGTTTTGGGGGGTTTGCAAAAAGCCACAGGATGTCGTTGCGGTCCGTTTCTCGCTGATGTTTTTGTTGCTTGGAGTCCCATAAAGAAGAAGACGTCGTAGCCGGCCTGTGGAAGCGCTCGTCCGCGAGACGAATATTGTCATATTTGGCCCTAGCAGCGTCGCTCAGGGCTCGAAAGGGTGTTCGGATCCTTAGGTTGATCTTCAGGATGACATCTAGTTTTTTTTTTTCTTTTTTTTAACTTTGATTTTATTTATTGAATCTTCTTGAATTAGAACTAACAATAAGTTTAAAATCCTAAGTATTACAATTTTTTCTAAACAGTTTTATTTTTCCATCTGTTCTGAGATTAAACGTCCTTAAAAATTTTTTCCCTGGGTTGGTAGGTACCTGTTGGTGAAAGTAGCTCTATATATCGGCTCTGAGCGTATTCCTCTTGCTTCAGAGCGTTGGCCAGTTTCCGTCTGGCTATTTTTAGCTTTTGTTTGGCAAATGGTGATCCGGAAGATTGCCATTCTCTACGTAAGCGTCGGATGAGTTGCTCGCTTTGCGCGTTATTCTTATTCTGATTAATTGTAATGTTTGAGATTTTAGGTGTTGCTTTACGAGCTACTTCCGTAGCTGCAGCTCTCTATATCAGATTCAGTATTGTGTTTTGGGCTTAGCTCAATGTGTGAGCTTAAATATTTTGTATACCTGAGTCAGTTTGTTTTGTGCGAAGTCAGTCTGTAAGGTGGTTTACGGCGCTAGTGAGAGGTGAATGTTATTCTCCAGCTGTATATTGATAGATGTGGCCTGGAGATGAATTTTAGCAAACTCTTTGTAAATGTGATGCGGTCCCACCGTGTGCTCTACCATCGGGGTGATTACCATACAAGTACCATACAAGTGGTAATCTCTTATTTGAAAATTTTATTTGCTTGTAAGATGAGTTTCCGAAGGAAGCCTTACGTCGATATGCTTCTCGTGTAGGATTTGAGCTAGCTCAAGTTTGCGCTGCGAAACGCCATTGGTAGGTAGTCATTATTTATTTTTATTGTTGGGAGACAAGCATTTGTATCAAGAGGTCTTGGTTACGCTTCATGTCTTGAATGGTGGTTCGCATAAATGTCAAGGGCGTGGCCAGGGTAGGGCAGGGGGGATCAGCCATAGATTTACAAGACTTACAAGAAGAGACTTCAAACCCACCTGATGGGCGATTTTCCGACAGATAGAGTCTCCTTCTCGAGGGCCTTGACCTACACGGGCATTGCTTATGCCGGGCCTTTCGAAACTAAAAATTACCAACAAGTATCGCTCCCTGGCCTATACCAAGCACTAACAATATAAGTTTTGCAGACGTTTTAAAATCAGGTATGACGTCTTCAACCCAAAACTCCCAAACCTCGCACGAAGAACACACAAAATTGCTAATAATATTATGAAAAAAATCCCATAAATGTGGGCGTGACAGTATTGGGCGGTTTTAGGGCGTTTTTTGCAAATCGATAGAAACTTACAAGACTTATAAAAATGTTAATGAATAGAGTCTAGAATCTGTATGCTTAATCTCAACCTTCTAATCTCTAAAACGCATATACAGACCACAAACTTATCATATGAGAGCCGGTCAGATTCAGTGCTGGCAGACTTTTAAGCCTTACAAACCTCTCAATAATTTGGACTCTCACAAGACAATTAGATATAAGTTAATAATTACAGTTAATTGATTTTATTTTGAAGATCGCAAGCGACCGTTTATTGCAATTTATCATTTGAAACTAAAACTAGCGTACAAAATGTTTCCCTAAGTCCCTAGCAATCAAGTGAAGTCGTCGGCAGCGGCGCAGCGGGCGTCGGCCGCGGCGCAGCGGAGAAGTGTTGATGTCGCGCTTAACCGTTCGTTGGCGTTGATGGCAGCGGAGACTATGCAGACCTCTGGTCAGCATTTTGGGCACTTGTGTTTACCCAGAACAATGTCGAACCACAAGATGTTAGAGAATCAATTGCAGGGCAATAACTCCTCCCCTCTTAATTGACGCTTGTCCTCGAGCGGTCATCATAAGGACGGGATGTTGTTGAGTCGCATCTTTGGTGGGGTGATTCGTGGTGGTTTGGGCACCGCATTAATGGTTTGAATGCCAGGTGTTTATTGTTGCTTTCGTTCGAGGTTTGTGCTACTCGGATGTGTTATTCGGATGAAGTTGCAGCTCGAGTGCTTCTCGTATGGAGTCACTGTATCAGTGGTGGTGTAGGTTTTGTTGGGTCTCGTTCAGGAACGTGAGTGCCGCTCTCTCGATGTCCCTCCATTCCACCGTGCCTTTGAAGTCGTTGAGCAATATCAGCCCGTCGTCTATCTCCTCTATTGCTGGTATGTGTTCTGCATTGACAACTTGATTGCTTTCTATTAAAAGTTCTGGTTTTTACTAAATTACTAATGAATTTATATCTACATATTTTTAGACCATTGGAACCTTTGCAGAACGCATTGATGCCGTACATTTCGTCTTTAATTGGTAAATTTTATTATTATTCAAATTAAATTATTATTTATTTATTATTATTAGTTTTCTTTACTGATCATGTTTTGAAATATAAGATATAAGGAATTAACTGATTCAATATGGAGATTTTAATGGCATACAAATTGTAGTTCCGTTGTGTAAAGCGAGAACGTGTGAAAGTTTTAACATTTATTCGACCGCCAAGGCAGAAATCGGCATATTGTTTTCAAGTAGGCTACTGATCTCATTCAATTTAAACTCGCTCCGCAGAAACGCATTCACAACGCAATCTCTTCTTTCACGAGCCCAATCTAATTCTGCAAACCTATGGCCAACTCATCTGTCAAAGTCGAATCGTTTCAAATTTAATTCTGTGTTCTCGTGGTTACGTTAATCAGTATGTTTAATGTTTCTATGTTCTATTTGTCTATTGATGTGGCCACAGTAATTATTCTGAAAGCAATCATGATCTAATGTTACTTTTATGTACTCATTTCCCTGATTCTGTTAATATTGTGGTACTTCGGTCTTCCTTAACTAGTTCCTTCCTAAACCTACTTGATAACTTAGAACCTAATCTTGTATTACGGCTAACGAAAATTTCTTGCCCTTTGATATAGGTCTTTATGGGCTTTCTTGTCCGGTTGTGGTATTCTATGTCAGTTTCCTGTTTTTGCCTAAGTCCAGTCTAGCTTGTTCATATTTTTCTGGAGCTACGGTAGCTATCCTGCCGAACAACACCTCTAGAGGTCGTTTTTTTGTGACAGAATGGACAGTGTAGTTATATTCATAGATGGCTCTATCGAGAAGTTCCTCGAAGCCCCTATGTGTTCCATCTCCTTTCAAACATCTCATTATTTCAGAGAGTGTGGAGTGAAATCTTTCTATCTGTCCATTTACTGTACTCTTATACGGAGGTGCTTTATAGAGCTCAATACCCAGCTGGTCTGTCAACATGAATTTGCTAGAGGCTGAGTTGAGGGACTTTTCATTGTCCATTACTATTAATTTAGGCACTCCATAATAAAACACGATATCTCTTAGGGCTTTCCTAATGTCTTCTACAGCTTTGGATTTGATAACTCTTCTCATGCACAGTGGTTTGTTATGCGTTTTTTTTTTGCAGAAATTCGAAATGATGACCTATCTTCACCAAATTTGGTTTGTGTTACTCTTTACTTCCCCCAAGATGATTCACAAAGTTACAAGTAATTTGATCAAATTTCATATAACTGCCATATAAACGATCCAAAGAAAAAAAAATGTTGTAAATATACGTATTTTATTGATATTATATACAGAAAATCAAATAAAATAAAATCATATTAAGATGTATATGATGGTCCAAATCATTTTGTCATGAAATTAAAAAATAAATTTATCATATGTCATTGTTATGCTATTATACTTACAAAAAAATTAAACTTATTATTTATTAATTTAAAAAAACTCTTCGTTGAGGCTATTACATCAAGTTCATGATCTTTCTGTATAAGTTCTCTTTCATCGTCCTCATCGCCCTAGTCGATGTCCTGGCAATCACCATGATCATCATGATCGCTTCCAAATCATATTTTTGTTTTTATTTTTCCTTTGTCTTTCTTTTAGATAAATACTAGACAACAAAGGATCAGACGTATCTAGAGCTCTGTTAAAAATATCGGTCATAGTATCTAGGCGACTGCATTTTCTTGCATGTCTTCTCCGATCGCTCTTATATAATTTGTTCCTCGATTCGGACGCATGCTCACCAAGACTGCCAACAGGCACCAAACAATTATCTATAATTTGATGCCCATGAACTAACACCTTGTGAACAGTAGGTGACATAGGATACCAAGGATATTTGTTCTGATAGGCCAAAAAAAATGTTTACAAAATGTTTTCAATTTTTCTGAGTCAATATCGTATTCTGAGGAAATCGTTATTAAAATAATATAAAAGCTATAAAGAATGTCGTAATCAATATTTAATATTGACGACAGAAAGGCTGTTTTAGAAAATGCCCTTCTGGCTGTATTACCATCATTTGAATTTCCGCTTCCATTCGGTAACGGCTTGTCCACATTGAGAAAGTTTTTCTCCATCATTTGTTTTTGTATAAAATGCTTTCGTTCCACTAATTTAGGTTTATCAAAGTCCCTTACGTGCCAAGTTTTAAGATCAGCTCTGTATGCAAGTTTTAAAACAAATTCAAGGAAGCGAATCCACGCATGTAAAGGGCTTATTCCAAACTGAAAAGTTTGAGACTTAGCATCAAAAATATCTGAATTAAAATCATTCACATTCATTAAATGCGTTGGCTTTGCTCCGCAAATCGGTCAATATTGGCAAGAGTTACATTCTGTTAATATGTTTAAGACTTTACCGTCTATTAGTGTCATTTGACCGACATATTTTACAAATATATTAATGTTGTTTATTTTATGCAAATATATGTGCAGATTACGAGTCTGGGTATCCAAGTTTTCTTTTTCTGCTAATATATGCTCTCTAGTTTCCTTAATAAATTGAATTTTTAAAGGACGACAAAACCGTATAGATTGTGGCTATCTGTTGATCCAAATTATTTTTTGTTCATTGTCTACTAATTTTAATGGCACAATTGTAGTAACAAACAGCGAGCCATCATATACAGCACCGATTTCCTCAAAACGTTGCTTATACTCTGACCAGTTGATCCATCATATCCATAGCTAAATATTAATTGGCATTCTATGGAGTTGGTATTTGCTTTGAAAGTTTCATACTGCATTTCAAAAATCCGCGAAGTTGTGTGGTTTAAGAGTTGTTGTAACTCAACTTGCGCTTTATTCTCAAAATACTCGATGCCATTTTGTCTAAGCTTTAGTTTAGCGTTAAGAACATCAGGATATGATAGGTAAATATAAAAGCCGTGTACTTTTGTATTCCGTTTTAAATTGATGTATTGGCTTTTTGTAAATCCGTTTTCAAATAAAAAGGCTAATGCATGCAAGAGTAATGGTACAGAATTATTATTTTCATCCGCAAGGTCCGAAGCTAATTTTCTTTTAAGTCGGTCACTAGCCTTTTCATAAACTAGTTTTGGACGACCAACTTTGTTTGGAGTTTTCCAATAAGCCATTATACTAATACTAGATGCCAGCCATTTGAAGTGTTTTTTCTTCAATCTGTCCAACGATCTATTGCAACCTGGCAAATGTTTCCTTATGTAATCAAAGAAGGAATTAACTTTTATATTTACCAATGAAATACAACATTCATTTAAATTATTCTGACCAATTTTTTTAAATATATGCTGCCTAACTGCATCCTTAGAGCGACTATTGTTGCTCCAAATGTCTAGCAGCTCTGCATGCCCAAACAAGTATTCATCTACAAAAACGTAATTTTTTCAAAAAGGAACAAAAAGGAGCATATGAAACTAGTTGTATAATATTATACACATGTAGTTAATAACTTGCCGTTAAAATTATTTTGAAGTGGTTTGCCATACAAAAGTTATATTCCACGAAACACAGCTACATTTGTTAAGTTGACTGTAAAAAAGACACATAAACAAAACACGCTACAACTACACAAAAACATATAACATACACAAAAATTTTACTGAACTACAAATCTACATATCTGTGCTACTGTTTTCCATGACAACACTTTAAACTTTTTAATTCTCTGAGGAAATATTAACCACAAATGTTGCAAAATGATTTGCCCCCAATTTTGTCTTACCCATGTTATCGACAATCAGCTGTCGTTGAAAGGTGGGCGATAAGCCAGTGTTGCACAAAAAAATAAAAATCGACTTTTTTATCTAAATTTACTATCCTGAATATAAACAAACCATAAATTTTTTTATTCCGTTAAAAAATTTTTTTGACTTTCTGCCAAAAAAAAAACATAAAAAACCAGTGTGCCAGGTCAGTTTGGAAAATTTATCAATCGCCGTGAGCACCAGATGTCGTTCTGTCGAGTAGATGTCAATATGAATAGTTTGTCCGGGGTATACTGGCAAGGGAGTTTCTTTTATTTCTGGATGCGTGGGATGTCTGTCATATTTAGCAGTCTTACACACCAAACACTTTTTTCCTCATTTTAGGAAAGTATACTCTTTCGGACGACTGGGCTTTATTTTCCACAGCATTTCTGTGTGCTCTGTTATGTGTCCTAAGTATTTCTTCCTCTTGTTCGGCTTCGTTAACAAGGTCTTTGACTTTGGTTTGACAGAATCTAATCTTGAAACCCTGAAAATGGATGAGGTAGAGAATTTGTATTTTCCCCATTACATCCTCAGATGTGAAAATTCCATTAATCACGGATGGGTTGAGATATTCTTTCAAATCTGACAAGAGACTATCGGGTGTGAACAATTTGCGATCTACTAAATGCCTTTGGAATGTCGGGAATGCAATGCTAAATGAGTAGTTCTCTGACTCGGACTTCCTGAAGAAAATTTGATTCTTGAATGCATTTATCGGGGCTTCAACGCTAGGTATCAGCCCATGGCTCGAACTGTCAGAGCTGTGCATTGTTGAGGCTACTGTGTTAATCTGTTGGACTGTCGTTCGTCTGGACAGAGCGTCGCCTTCAGTATTTTCTCTGTCTGGTTTATAGAAAATCTCGTAGTCATATTTCTCAAGGTATGCTTTCCATCTTTTAGCCCTCGCATTCCCATTCCAACTACTGAGAGAATGGGTCAGAGGCTGATGGTTAGTAAAGATTTTCACATTTGCTTTACCGTAAAGGTAAATTTTTAGCTTTTTTACAGCCCAGATAATGGCTAACATTTCCTTCTCATTCGTGGCATAATTTTCTTCCGCCTTCGAGAGTGTTCTCGATAAAAATGAGATGGGTCTGTTCTCTTGTGAAAGAACAGCGCCTACTGCGAAATTGGAAGCGTCCGTTGTTAGGTGAAATTCTTTTTTAAAGTCCGGGTAGTGGAGTATAACGTCTGGAGAAACCAAGCTGCTCTTCAATTTCTTGAAGGCTTCTATTGCTTCGCTATTAAGGGAGACGGATTTTTTTGACGATAATGTCTTGGAAATTCGACCATCCTCCCCTCTCAAAAGCGAACTAAGTGCTTTTGCTAACTTAGCGTAGTTAGGAATAAATCTCATGTAATATCCGGATAATCCCAAGAATGATCTCAGTTCTTTGAGTGTCCTTGGAATTGGAAAGTCTGAGATTGCCTGTACCTTGGTTGGGCTGGTTTCAATGCCCTTGTCGGATACGATGAAGCCTAGGAACTCCACTTTTCTCTTCATGAACTCGCATTTATCCAACTGACATTTCATGTTGGCTTGCTGAAGAGAAAGAAATGGTGTCAAGGTTTTGGTAGTGTGTTTCATCATCTTTACTAAAGATGATGATGTCGTCAATAAAAATGAAACATATCTTACCGATATGTTCGTGAAGAAATTTACACTTACACTATAAAAAGGTAAATTAATATCATCGGTATAGTGTATAGCTAAAAATAGTCCGGTTAAAATTTGAATAATTAAACATAATCCAAGTAATGATCCAAAATTTCATCATCTTGAAATATTAATTGGAGCTGGTAAATCTACTAAAGCGTTATTGGCAATTTTAAATAAAGGGTAAGAATTTCGTAAAGGTTTATTCATTAATTAAGATATTATTCGAATAGGTCCTTTAAATAATTTTGTAATTTATACAACAACAATTAAAGTAATTAATAAATAATTTATTAATAAAATTGTAATAAAATTTGTAGAAAAATTATATAATTTATTTAAAGGGTAAGAATTTCGTAAAGGTTTATTCATTAATTAAGATATTATTCGAATAGGTCCTTTAAATAATTTTGTAATTTATACAACAACAATTAAAGTAATTAATAAATAATTTATTAATAAAATTGTAATAAAATTTGTAGAAAAATTATATAATTTATTTAAAGGGTAAGAATTTCGTAAAGGTTTATTCATTAATTAAGATATTATTCGAATAGGTCCTTTAAATAATTTTGTAATATATACAACAACAATTAAAGTAATTAATAAATAATTTATTAATAAAATTGTAATAAAATTTGTATAAAAATTATATAATTTATTTAAAGATAAAGAATTTTCTGTAAAATGAGAATTTATATTAATAATAGATTGTATATCATTATTTATTAAAAATAAAGAAGAAGAAGTTTTATCAATAATAAAATATAAAATTAATATAAAAAGTAAAATAAATGAAGAAAATATAGTTAATTTAATTGATAAATTAAATATTTCATTAGAAGCTAAAGATGTTACATAAATAAATAGTACAAGTATTCCTCCTAAAAAAATTAAAAATAAAATATATGAATATCAAAAACTTTTAGTTATTAATCCAGTTAATATACATACCAAAATTGTTTGAATTAATAAAGTTAATCCTAAAGCTAGTGGATGAATTATATTTAGAAAAATAATAGAATTAGTAATAATTAATGAGTATAATATTAATTGAATAATTTCAAGAGGTAGTTTATTTAAAATATTAATTTTGGGGATTAATGAAAAAGAAATATCTTTTCTCTTGAAGTTTTAAAAGAAATAATCTTATTTTTGATTTACAAGACCAATGTTTTTATTAAACTATTAAAACTAATGATTATAATTTAATATTGAAGTTTACCTATAATTTTTTTTTTTAGGGTTATTTTGTTTTGTTTCTAATCGAAAACATTTACTTTCAATACTTTTAAGTTTAGAATTTATTGTTTTAATATTATTTTTTATATTATTTATTTATTTAAATATATTAAATTATGAAAATTATTTTAGAATGATATTTTTAACATTTAGAGTATGTGAGGGAGCTTTAGGTTTATCAATTTTAGTTTCTATAATTCGTACTCATGGTAATGATTATTTTCAATCTTTTAGAATTATATAATGTTGAAAATAATTTTTTTTTTATTATTTTTAACTCTTCTTTGTTTTATTAATAATATATATTGAATGGTACAAATTATAATATTTTTTATTAGCTTTATTTTTTTATTAATAAATAATTTTATAAATTATTGATCAGAAATTTCTTATTTTTTATGTTGTGACATACTATCTTATGGATTAATTTTATTAAGTTTATAAATTTGTTCATTATTATTACTAGCTAGAGAAAGAATTAATAAATATAATAATTATAAAAATTTGTTTTTATTAAATATTGTTATTTTATTATTATTATTAATTTTAACTTTTTCAAGAATAAGATTGTTTATATTTTATTTATTTTTTGAAAGAAGATTAATTCCTACATTATTTTTGATTATAGGTTGAGGTTATCAACCAGAACGTTTACAAGTTGGTGTATATTTATTGTTTTATACTTTATTAGTTTCTTTACCTATATTAATAATAGGTTAGTTTCTGATTGGGGTCTGCGATGAGACCTGGATACGAATCAATTATTTTATTTAATTTCATTCTCTGTTTTACCTATAAGTGTTTTATTCTCGGACTAATTGTGCTAACAGCCTCGAACTGTTTTTCTTTGAGAACAACTCTTTTCCCGTTTTCCCGTGTCATGGTTAGGTTCTTCAAATCAATTTGCGCTCCCATTCCCTTCATTGTGTCTTTGCCAAGTATGGCGACAAAAGTCTTCAGCGTTGGTAATAAAAAAAATTTTATTTCGAAATCGAAAAGGTTTGCTCTTTTGTAATGCGATATTTTTACATCACCGCCTGGAGTATCAGCTATGTAAGGCTTGTTATTTGGTATCGCGTTCGTCACCAAATTGGGCTGGATGTAATTTTTATTAGAGCCTGTGTCAAACAACACCCTTAAAACCTTTCCACTCCCCACTCTACATTCGAAGTATGTTTTACTCTAAAAAATGCAACACGTGGTCTCGTTGTTCACTGTCCAAATTGTCTATTTGCCCATCACAGTTTAGGGTTCCGTTTATATCGTACTGGGTTTCATAATCTTGCAGCGACCGTTGATAGCCTGTCATGCTTAAACTGGACCCAGTTACTTCAATACTTGGCTGTCCCATGTTCACTGTTTGGATGTTGTAGTTCCTTTGTCGTTTGTTTATGTCCGAGTGTGGTCTATTCATATAATTAATGTTTCGCGTCTGTACACTGCCGTCCACGTCCATTGGTGCTGGTCTTGGTTGTGGTTTGGTCGCAAAGGGACGGGGTGGGGCATTATATTGTTGCCATTGCTGTTGATAGTTTTGTCGGGGTGGAATGAACTGTGCATTACCGAAGTTAGACACATGTTGCCTTGGCGCCGGGAATGGCTGGCCTAAATATTGTGGAGGTCTCCTCATGGGATGTCGTGGAGGGACCGGTGGAGGCTGTCGATGGCCAAAGGCATTCGACGGCTGAAAATTGCGGGGTGCCGGTATGGGTTTTTCGTTTCCTCTGAAACTCGACTGTTGACCCTTATTTGCCGCATGGTTTGACCTGAAAGTGTGATTTTCAAGTTTAAGGCAATAATGTAAAGCTGAGGGGAGATCAGCTGGCTCTTTTATTGCCAAAAGGCGAGGTAAATCTCCTCGAAGGCCTCTGATAAAAGTATCCAGAGCTTTTTCTCTGCTCATTTGCATGCAGCCGACTTTATTTAGAATAAGCGAAAGATTTTTGTAGACGTCCTGGTGGAAGTCTTCCACCGACTGCTGGTGGCCTTGAATCAAAGTTGACATTTGGTATTCCAAGGTAGTTATGTCCCGTTTATCTGCGTAATGCAGAGTGAGACATCTCGACATGGCCTTCCAGTCCAGCGGAATGCTTTAGGACTCGAGTGCCACATCAGCACTTCCAACAATTTTATTTCTTATGGTATAAAGTATACCATAATATTTTGGAGTACCCACAAATGGGGTATAAGTCTCCATGATTCTATCAACGCTCTTTTTCCAAGACCCAAATTCTGCTGGATTTCCAGAGAATTCCCTGATCGATTTTACGATATCAGGCACCCTGTCAAAGTCCACTAAATTATTTCTGTATTCGGGCTCGACGACCTGATCGCTCACGTCAGTAAAGTCAAGAGTATCGTTATTCATTTGTTTTATCAGTCCAGGTAAAACTTAGGCCACCGTTTGGCCAATTAATGCTGTCAACTGTTCGACACTCATGTCTACGCGATGCTGTTCAGGCAGGTCGGGTCTTTCTGAGGGCACCGGTCTTTCATTTGAACTAAAAGCTGATGGTCTTATTATATTATTAGGGTTTGCCATACTGGCTTTTAATTCGGACAACACCTGCACAAAACAAGCCTAAACCAATTTGAACTTAACAAAAGTTGTGGGCAGAAAATATGGAATGCGTGTGTATGTGTTTGCTTATTTATCTTTTTTTTTTAATTTTTTATTATTTTTATTTTTTTTTATTTTTGCATGCAATACAAATTTAGCTCACCGCGGTTATTTTGCTTTGAGAACAGTGTACCAGAAAGGAACAGTAAATAGGAATATTTTCCTTTCAGAAGATTTCTAGGAACTGGGTTGAAAATATAGTATTAATAATAATATCAATAATAATAATAATATAATAATAATAATATAATAATAATAAAATAATAATAATATAATAATAAAAATATAATAATAATAATATAATAAAAATAATATGATAATAATAATATAATAATAATAATATACTTTATTTTTTTTTTTTATAATTATGTTTTATTATGGGTGGATGCCTGAATTTTAAATTGCTGATGTTTTTTCCAGTGTACTTTCCAGGTTCTTGTAGTCTCTCTGCCTCCTCTTCGGTTGTTTCAGCTTCAGCTTCTTCGTCGTCAACGTGTTCTTATTCCTGTTCTTTTTGGCGAGCTGCTGCTGCTGCTACGGCTGTGCTGTTGTTGTTCTTTTTTTCCTTGTTGTCTGCGCTTTGGTTCACGCAGCCGTTCTCCGCCGTTCGTCGTCTTTACCTCTGCCGTTACGTTTTGGGTTGCACTGTTAACTGTTATCCGTGTTGCTCTTCTGTAGTTCCGTTAGTTCTCGGCGTTCTACTTCTACTTTTTCCCTCCTTTTCGATGAAATTGCTCTTCTTCGTTTTGCATTTAATTAACATAAAATTGTTGCGGTCACTCCTCCTGGCTGGGTGAATGTTGTCCTTTTTGCTACTGGGGAATCCACGTCAGCACTCCAAAGAAGGTTTTCTGCGGGCTGGCCTGACAGAAAATGTGATCTACCAATGGGCAATGCTATGCCGATGAGTATTTTCCTCTTCCGGAAAATGTTTTTTTTTTTTCAAACAATTTTATTTTATAGCCGACCGTGAATTTTGTTTGTTAATAACTCGCGGGAGTTTCTTCGGCACAATTTAACCAACGAATATTTGTTTAGCAAAATTTTGATTTTGCTCCGCGACTTAGAATTTTGTCTTTCGTTCGCGTTTATTCGCTGGTCCCTGTTCGGGCGCCAGTTAATAATTACAGTTAATTGATTTTATTTTGAAGATCGCAAGCGACCGTTTATTGCAATTTATCATTTGAAACTAAAACTAGCGTACAAAATGTTTCCCTAAGTCCCTAGCAATCAAGTGAAGTCGTCGGCAGCGGCGCAGCGGGCGTCGGCCGCGGCGCAGCGGAGAAGTGTTGATGTCGCGCTTAACCGTTCGTTGGCGTTGATGGCAGCGGAGACTATGCAGACCTCTGGTCAGCATTTTGGGCACTTGTGTTTACCCAGAACAATGTAGAACCACAAGATCTTAGATAATCAATTGCAGGGCAATAACTTATATAGTTGTCTATAAATAAATTTAGTGGTCTCAAAGAGATTTAAACAGGTTCAGTAATGTCATGGATATGATGTCATGGATATGCCATACAGAACTATTACTATTACAGTACGTAGTACCCCATACACCAGTAACGAAAGCAGTGGAAATTAAACGAAAAGACGGACCTGGGACAGTAGTAAAATTTGCCTCACAAAAACATTAAATGAGTAAATTGCGATCTCAAACATAGACCCCTAAAATGCTAGCCTAGCTAACCACAAAAATAGAACTAATTACACACATATTGGAAATCCATTCAAGTGTAGAGGAAAAGATGCTCGAGGCAGACAAGTCAGTCGAGACCATCGAAAACCCATATTCACAGAATACTACCAGTATTACTCTCTAATAAAGCGATCCGAGAAAAGACATATCTCCTCGTGGATGACGACATCGCCTGGCGCGTAAGCACGTCGATCCCGTAACGTTCCATATAGAATATATGCACTGATAGCACTTTTTGAGTAGCACATACCTGAGATGCGTTACACCGTTTATACTATAAAGATACCACAAAAACCGATACAAAATACCCAAACTTCGTTATTATTCCCGTTACTCGTATAGAAAAAGCGCATACTATGTTCGTTCAAATGTATATAGTGACGTATTTGGGTGGTCCAAACCAGCCACTTCTATTATTTCAAAGAAAACAGTAATGCACTCTAGTAATTTTCCATAATGTATCCCAGCTGCGCAGCATTCGTTTATCTCTGGCAGCGCAGCCGTTCTTGTAAACATCATAAAGCCTGACCTAAGCAGATTTGACTGCCCTCTTTCAACACTTCCTAATCTTAAGAACCCAAGAGCGATGCTCTCCCGAAATACAAATATTGTTCAAATACTGAGGCTTCTCCTCAATCCAAGAGCGATGCTCTCCCGAAATACAAATAGTGTTCAAATACTGAGGCTTCTCCTCAATCCAATTTGCATTCGATTTTTAGTCTTAAGCTGAGATCCAAAGAATAAAGTCGTGAAACTATTTCTCCTAAAACTATTTTTATTTCTTGGCGTTGTCCTTAGTCAACTGACGGGACATTAGTTCGACTCAAAAATAAAACAACAATATTACTGGCGCAGTCGGTAGGATATTGTAATATTGTTGTTTTATTTTTGAGTCGAACTAATGTCCCGTCAGATTAATTAATATTATTAATTTGAATTTGTTGTCCATGAACAGCTGTGATCAGTATAAACAATAGTGTTATCGGGTACCAGGTGCCTGTGAAATTGAGAGTTTATTATTTTTCTTTTGTTTTTTGAATTGTGTTTTGTAGTAGTGCGTAACTCTATTTCTATTAGTGATTTTGTAATGGTCAGGGTCTGCTGTTCTACATTTTTGGTGTGTTTAAATGGGTTTTCTAATTTGCCTTTCTGTAGTGGACCTTTTCTGTAATTAGTGTCAGTATTAAATTCCTGTCTATCTTCATTTATTTTGTCTATTTTCTTCTCTTTAATTTTTTGAGTGTCTAATATTGGATGCCCAGCGTATAAGAAAATTTGAGCAGGGGTCTGTCCAGTAGTGTCATGTTTAATTTTATGGTTGTATGTGTAGAGGATTGTTTCTATCTTGCTTAATTTTACTTCTTCATCATCAGATGAATTTATTATACGATTTTTTTCATTTATTGTTTTGTGTAATCTTTCGACGTCTGCTACCCCGTTTTTTGCTGTATTGAGCTGTAATTCGACTTCTTCTTCTTCAAGCCATCGCTTCAAAGCTAAACTGGAGAAAGCTCCGTCTCTGTCTGCCTTTAGTAATTTGGGTTTACCTAGTTGATTAAAAATGCGCATCAATGCGTTTCTGCATTCTATCCAATCCTTAGTTTTAATTTGCTCAAGTGTAGCGAATTTAGAATAAATATCAATGCAACTGATGTAATCTTTTCCCTCAGATGAATAAATATCTACTACAAATTTTTCTCGGCAATGTTCCGGGTTGGGTGTGATTTTTAAAGGCATTTTGGTGTTTCTATGTTCTGTTTTGGCCAAATTGCATATGTTGCATTCGTTTATTATATTCTGAATTAATAGTTGGCTATTTGGAAAGAAGTGATTTTCTTTAAATAATTTTGTCATTTTCTGTATACCAGGGTGTAAAAGTTTTTCATGCGATTGAAGTATGATTTCTTTGAATTCGGCGTATGAACCAACGTTCTTTAATAGGAAAAGACTGCGAATTACTTTTGTGTAGGTGGTATTAACAATTTCTATGTGTGCTCTTTGAATAATTTCAAAATCTACATCGCTCTCAATATAGATGGTAATGTTTCTATGGATAAAGTGATCGAGTAAAATTTGTTTGGCCTTTTCAAGTGTCATTACATCATATTGAATTGTGGTAATGGAGTTACCGAATATTTTTGAATGCTCTACTTTATTTTTATCGGATTTAATAAAGATTATTTGTTTTTTGAAATAATTTATTGGTTTTTCTGTTAAATGAATAAGGTTGCTATTGTCTTCTTCTGCACTATGTTGAGTAGCTTCACTATGATGATTTTCTTCAATTTTAATTCTTGATAATGCATCGGCAACTGAATTTTCTTTCCCTTTAATATAATATATTTTAAATTGGTATTCGCTTAAAAAAACTTTGCTTTGCTTTAGCTTTGAAAAGCTAAGCTAGCTAGCTTTGAAAAAACTAATTGTATTTTATTGATTCCTGATCTGAGCGTGCAATTGATTCTGGTGTCCTTTGGATATACAAATTTTGGTTTCTTTCGGATTCTGAAGTAATTAATTTGTATGTTTGATCAAAAAGGGTAACTGTATCATTTTTGTAATTAATAACTGATTGAGCATTTTTCAACAATTTTCTGCCAATTAGCATATCGTAATTATTAGAAAATCTGTGCACATAAAATGATTCGGTTTTTTTGAAAATACTATTTCTGGGTAACATAATCAAGTCGTTCATGGTAATAGGGCCATTTGATGTTAAAACTTCACATCTACTATTTTGAATGGGAAGACAAAATATATTTTCATTGATCAAATTAATTGTTGATCCTGTGTCTAGAAGGCATTTGTATGAGCACCCTTTGTATACTATTTTTATGTATTCGTGTTGTCCGGGGCTGTTAACCGAAAATTTTCGTTTAGTTCAGAATTATTTTGGTTTTGTTTATTATTAATTTGTACAGATTGGACTTGTTGTTGCCCTTCATTAATGAAGCCACGATTTTGATACGGATTGTATTGATTTTGGTTATGATACTGTTGCTCGTAATAATTAGGTTGGACTTGTTCGTATTTTTATATGTAGAGGGTTCTTGTAGTCGAGGGTATGTATTTCCTCTAAAATGTGTTGTTTGGGGATTTTGGGCTTTGTTGGGATATTGTTGGAAAGGATTTTTTTGAATAATGGGTTGTGTGTTTATGTATTGGTTGGGTCTGAAATAATTAGGTGCGTGCCACATGGGTGGGTTGTTAGTCATCTGCTGTGTATAGCTAGGTCTAAATGGTTGAATGTATTGATTAAAATTAGGTTGGAAGGGTTGGGAATATTGTGAATAACTTGGTCGATATTGAGTTTGAACATTTGTATTGAATTTTTGTGCTTTCGAATTCTGATTAGAATTTGAATTTTTATTACGATATTCTGGGTTTTTATAAAATTCAAAATTAATGTGTTCTTCATAAATTCCCTCATTTTGTGCAATGGTAATTAAGGATCTTAAGTCTGTAATATCGTGATGGGCTAAAATAGTGAATAATTGTATTGGTAGTTTCCTTATCAGTATCTTAATAGAGTCTTTAATAGCCTGAATATAAATAAGAAAATCCGATTGGTTACCTTCCAGGTGTAGTTTCGAAATTAATAATTGACGTCGTCTTTCCGCTTCTTCGCAGAATGCTCTTAGGTTTCCTCTGTATGGTGTCTCCCTGAAGTTCTCCAGAAGTTTGTAGTTAGGTGCTTGAGTTTTAAATTCCGCGATTAGTCTTGCTTTAAGGGTAGGCCAATCTTCGATGTTCGGAAGTCCCAAGGATCGTGTAACCTGTAGAATCCTCTGTTGTCGGACATCATTTGTTTGGTAGAGCGAAATTACGTAATCCACTCTGCTGACAAAGGTGTGAAGGGTTTCTGGATCACCCTTGAATGGCATAATGTCTTTAAGCTGCCGACGGGCTTCGGCAAGGTTGTTGTCGCTCAGCGCAACGATTTGGGGTGCGGCAATAATTGGTTGTGACATTTTATTGTAGAATTTTTAAATTTTGTGTTTTATTATTTTGTTTTGTTTCGGATTCAATGTTATTATTATTTTTAAGCTTTCTAGTTTCACTTTTTTTCTTATTGTAAATTTTTGTGTTGTATTATTAAAATTCTATATTGTTCTTATTTTTATTTTTATATGTTGGTTTTAAAACTTAGTTGCCTTTGGACTTAATGTTTTTGTTTCGTATTTCACTTCCACTTATTATTGGATAACCGAATTGGAATTATAATCCAAGTTGAAGAGTTTTCACGAATTTATTTTGGGAGATGTTTCGAGCACTGGACTATAAAATTTAACTTATTTTCCACTCGAAGGTTCTTTTTTTTCGGATACTTTTTGTATCCTACCGACTGCGCCAGTAAAATTGTTGTTTTATTTTTGAGTCGAACTAATGTCCCGTCAGTTGACTAAGGACAACGCCAAGAAATAAAAAATAGTTTTAGGAGATATAGTTTCACGACTTTATTCTTTGGATCTTAGCTTAAGACTAAAAATCGAATGCAAATTGGATTGAGGAGAAGCCTCAGTATTTGAACAATATTTGTATTTCGGGAGAGCATCGCTCTTGGGTTCTTAAGATTAGGAAGTGTTGAAAGAGGGCAGTCAAATCTGCTTAGCTCAGGCTTTATGATGTTTACTGTTTTCTTTGAAATAATAGAAGTGGCTGGTTTGGACCACCCAAATACGTCACTATATAACAGGTAGTGCTGCTTTCTACCTGTTATATACATTTTCCGACTCAATAAAGTTTTATATATATTTCAGTCCAAGTTTTTTTCAAATGGTTGCAAAGCACACTCTAACGCCCACAAAACGTACTAAACTGCCACGTCCACTTATTTTAAAATATTTTTTTTATTTGTTTTGCCAATTTTTTCGGTGTGCCAAAAAAGTTTTTGTCACGCCTAAAAACTAAAACAAATTTTTTAAAATTTGAAAAGGTCAGTGAAAAAATGTCAAAATAATCAAAGAAATTGTAGAGGAAAGCTTTACCAAAAAATTTACAAAATACCCTGGATTCAATCTGAGGAACAATCTCAAGCGTAAAACCTTCGAGTTTACCTGTAGGGAAGAGCCCTCGTCATTCGCATCAGTTATCGTAGCCTTAGTGATTGGATGACTTTTTAAGAGCCTGTGACGCGTACCGCGCATATTAATATAGTAATATGATATACCAAGCTAATTAATATATAAATGAAGAATAACTAATAAGCTTAAAATCAAAACCTGAAACAGCATCACAATTAAACAAAAATTCAAAATATATGAACGCGCGCAAACGAGCACACTGGTTACACTGGAACGAGCAGGCTGGCAACACTGATCCACGCAAATACCACATAGGCGGAGGGCACACAAAGCGGAATAAACATTAAATGAATGGTCGATATTTGGTGGTGTTCTAAAATGTTGAATAAAGGTTTATTTATTTCTCATTGTAAGCTAATGGCCATGATATTAAAAGATTCATATTATTAAGGTATTCGATTGGATTGGAATTGGATCAACGTAATATCTAAATAAAACAGTAAGCGAATTTAACAAAAAGACTTTTTTTTATCATTTTTTTTTTTTAATTTTCATCCTTTGCATGTCGCTTATTGTCTGATCGTCAGCGGGTTGGGGGAACATGGCCTCTCGCAAAGTCTCTTCGTTAAAATAAAGTTTGCAATGTAAAGAAATATACCACAACCAATTTTTTTATATTATTTGAAGTAATTTGTTTTGCTCCCAATTAAAAAATAATATTTTCTTTTCATTTTCGTTTTTATCTTGGATGCTTTTAAATTGCTATAAATTGCATCTCTGGAAAACCCAAAAAATTTGTTTTTAATAATTATTTACACTAAAGAGCTGGACATGTTGCTTATAATATTGTCAAATTGGTTCACGTATGATTGATGAGGCTATATATAATATATGAGACAACTGTAGGACATGTATGGAAAACCTTCTACCTTTTCAGCCAAAAAACTGATCTGTGGGAACATGTTATAACAATATTGAGACGAATGTGTATGTTATACATACAGGCAAAAATTATTATCACCGCTGTTGTTTGCAGCATATAAATTAACAATTGTATTACCAATTGAAACTTTAATGTAATGGCTGAGATTGTAATAACCTAATAACGATCACGTTTAGTGTCTTATTGGTGTGAACTTTATTCCGGAATTTGTGTTGCATTGACAAATGCTATGTAGAAATAATGGCTATGTCTTTCAAATGGCAACATCGCCTTTTAATTTAATATGAGGCCTACAGTTAGAATATGCAGAATTCAGAAAGTGCTTGTTTATAAACTAAAGCGAAAGATAGAATATGAGCATCTGCTCTTAAAGTGGCGAGTGTTTGACTTTGACTTTGGTGTTCGTGTGTGTATATAGAAAGTGCGAGCATCAGGCGTTGGCTTGCCAGCGATGTCTGGCATTACATTGACCAAATTAACTCAAGAACGAATTTCCATTCCAAACCACAATGTCATCACGAACGGCGTCGAAAACATCATAGATAGTGACACGCTTAGTGGTACTCTGACTCATCTTATGGAAGAACATCGCACGCGCGTGGGAGCGGTAACTGGACCAGAAGCAGCGACCACGTCTACAGACGGACTAATATCGAATGGAGCAGAGCGACTGCGCCTTCAGGGCAGTCGGCTTCAGACCTCGCGCTTTGCTTGCTTTCGATGTTGCGGAAATATTATTACATATCTAGTAAGGCTGCGTAGTACCCCTGAGGAACTGGAGCAGCGTTACAAGTCCAAAGAGATTGATAAGTTCCTGGATAAAGAAAAACACACATTTCGACGTCAGGTGAGGTGATCTAAGGATGTAGATTTCTCTGTGGTTATTTTATTTAAATTTAACAACGCAGTGCAGGAGATATTCGACAAAATTAGGTCTATGTATGTACATATGTAAAATTGTAAAGTGTTTTAAATAAAATTTCAGTACAAAGTTATAAGCAAATATTTAACTCAAAAAGTGAACATCCGATTTTTTGGCTAACAATTTTAGAATTATACATGTGTATTCTTAATTAGCAGCACTAGCCAAGTCGATCGAGTGGTATATACAGCTGTGTTCAAAAAAATAGCAGTGCTTGAAACCTGCGAGTTTAAGTTAAAAAATTCCTATGATTTACAATTTTAATGGTCAAATTTTTTTTTATAATATCGTTAGTTATTTAATTTCAAACAATTTAGCAAATGTTTAGCTCAAAGAAGCTGGGTTCGGAAAATTCGAATCTTTTAAATTTAAAAGCTGGAATCGTTTGCCCATTTTTTGCCCATGTTTGCCCACCAATTAGTTTTTTTTGCCCACCAGTTTTTGAGATATGAATTTTCGAAAAAGTTCGAAAATTTTCGAAGATCAAAAATTTCACTTTTTTCAAAAATTGTTTTTTTTAATCGCAATAACATCGTTTGCCCACCCTTTAGAATTTAGAAATTTTCGAAAATTTTCCAAGATCAAAAATTTCACTTTTTTCAATTTTTTTTTTAAATCGCAATAACATCATTTTTAAGGGGTGGACAAACGTTTTAAACTGAACATTTTTATTTTAAATAGGAGGGCTAACGAAAAAACTAAGTTTGAACGATGGGCAAACATTATAAACAAATTTTAAGGGGTGTGCAAACGTTAAAAACTAATTTTAAAGGGTGGGCAAACGAAATAAACTAATTTTAAAGGATGGCCAAAGTAGACCGAGGTAAACTTGAATGTCTTATATTTTCTAAAGTATACATTTTTTCAAAATTCTAAAGGGTGGGCAAATGTGGGCAAACGATGTTATTGCGATTTAAAAATAAAATTTTTGAAAAAAGTGAAATTTTTGATCTTCGAAAATTTTCGAACTTTTTCGAAAATTCATATGTCAAAAACTGGAGGTGGGCAAAAAAAACTAATTGGTGGGCAAACGATTCCAGCTTTTAAATTTCAAAAATTCGATTTTTCCGAACCCAACTTCTTCGAGCTCAAATTTTTCACTTTTATTTCTTTAATAGTTTCGAAAATATAGATTAAAACAACATAATAGGCAGAAATTCAGGTGTTCACTAAAATAACAGTGCTATGAAAAAATAGTAAAAAAAAATCAACTTGACTTAGAACGAACTCAGTTTTTCTTTTTAATGTGTTAATTAGGGCCTAATACTTGGTTGGATAGCCTTTGTTAGCCAGCACAGCCTTACACCCACGCGACATGGAGTCCACCAGGTCCTGGCAACGTTTGGGGGGTATTTTTGATGCATGCATCCTGCACAACTTGCCAAATCTGAGCCTTAGACGTCGGGGAGTTTTTCGACACATATTGTTTAATGTCCCCCCACAGGTTTTCAATTGGGTTTAAATCGGAAGATGATGCTGGCCACGGCATTACATCTATTCTATTTTGGGTGAACCTATTCTTAGCCGGTTTGCATCTGCGTTTCGTATCATTATCCTGTTGGAATGTCTATTTTAAGGGCATTTTTTGACAGTAAGACATCACTAAGTATATTTGCATATGCGTTTTGGTCTATAATACCATAAATCATATGGTATGGACTCATACCATTGTAGAAAAAACAAGCCCATACCAGGATTTTAGGTCCACCATGATTGAAAGTCATCAGTGGGTGTTTTGGGTGGTCCTCCGTGTTTGGAGGTCACCAGATATACTGTAGTGAACCAGTTCCAACAAATAGCACTATTTTTGACCCATCAATCCAAAGGATATTACGCCATTGACTGGCCAGATTAGGTAGGTTTTAGGGAAGCTTAACCTTGCCTTAATATGCCTAGGGCTAAGTAGGGGATCCTTTCGTGGACTCCTCTCACTTAAATTTTGATTCAGTAGTCATCTCTGAATAGTAACGTCGCTGATTCCCAAGTTCAGCTCAGACTTTATGTTCCTACAGGATGCAAAAGGATAGACTTTGCTGTAACGAACTATGCGACGATCGTCTATACCTGTGGTTTTACTTATGGTACCACGGTTTTCGTGCTTCCATTCTTATTTAATGGCATTGGATACCATTTTGGAATAGCATTCAAGGGTTTTTTGAATGTCCTTATATGTTTTTCCTTCCTTTCTAAGCTTAAAAATTAACATTCTTTTCTCCTGGGAGCAGTGCAATTTTTATTTTTTTTTAAATTTATTGCCCTTTAAAATATACGAATTAACTTAACTAAACTCACTTTTTAGAAAATATTGATCATTTCGAGACTTTACGATGGACAAAACCAGAGACTGCTATTTTTATGAACAGCCTAAAAGTGGTGAATTTGCTCAAGAATGTAAATAAAAAAAGGATAACATGAGAAACTAACGGGATATTCTTTTTTTCTATATCTATATATTCCATTTTACAAAAATAAGTTAAATAAAAAGTGGATTCCTAAAAGGGACATGGAGAAATACATTTGTGTTTCTTAGTTTCCATCGCACTGCTATTTTTTTGAACACAGCTGTACATACACTGCGCGTCACAAGGTTAGCGCCCCTTGATCAAAAATCTTTGATGTGAGATAATTAGAAAACTGTTTAAGCGAGAGCTTTGGGAAATTTTTTCCAATAAAAGTTGAACAATTCTATGAATGAAAAGTTTATATGGGCTGCACCGAGTTTTATTCCGGTGATCGATTCCTCTTGAGTTATACTCGTATACCTTCCCAGCCAACCATCCCCACACGTTTTCCATTGTATTAAGGTCCTGGGAGTATGGTGGCCATTTCAAAACTTTTACATTTTCGCTTTGAATCCATGTTTTTACCGAACTTTTTACCAAAGTGTGGATTGGGGCCTTGACGTGCGGAAAATGCAATTCTAGATTTCCTTAAACGTTTTTAAAGTAGGGAAATGCAGTTTTTAATACACAATTATAATCTTTCGCGATCATTTTTGGTGTTAAAAACTGCAATTCACAGGGGCCATAATATGACACTGCGCCACATACCATGGAGGTGTCACCCGACTGTAAAAGCGATCCATAATCTGCTTCTCTTTACGCAAATCATGATAGTAATGACTATTACCGTTTGATTCCTCCAGATAAATTTCTGCTCGTCCGAAAATACAACATATGATAATGCCACTCCTTAGACCAGGTCATATGAGCTCTAGAAAAAATCAGTCGTACTTATTTTAGTTATTTTTATCTTATTTTTTAAGTTATTCGTGTTTTAAATGTTTAGCTTTCTTAATCACCCTTTAAATCAACGATTTGCTTGGGTTTTCACCACTTTTTTTCTCGAATTTTGGCGGAGGAGTCGTGGGAACTGCAAGGTATTCGACGTATGGACCAACGATCTGTGGCGTTAAAGACAATGTTATTGCCATCTCTATAGTTTTTTTTAATCTGGTGATGAAAAATACGTGTTAAATTTTTCTCCGAAAGTTAAACAAACCATAATAAAAAAGATAACGGTTCTTCTCAGGACCTCTTTTTTATCCTCAAAGAGAGAGGGTATATCAGCGAACAAAAAACAATTAAATTGATCGATTTTTGTGCAATGGCAAAATACAAAACATCAGAAGAAACGGAGCGATGTAGGGGGCGCTAATCTGATGATACGCAGTGTACATAAGTTGGATCGGACCGTGTTTGGCAACAAATGCTATAAACCTTTAATATGTAACCGAAAAATATAAAAACAAGAGAAATCCTATAGTTGAGCTCCGCAACTATAGGACTACTTAGGTAATGGAAGTGCAGAAGAGATGGATATATGCCAGGACCAAATAATGATGCAGCAAGCAGAAAAAAATGGCTTAGCAAAAATACTGTCCTTTAAAAATCATTAAAATGGTACAATTTTTGACACGCACAGTATCAAATACTTTTGCAAGACGGACTTAAGCGTTATGAGCATCTTTTAAAATAAATTCCCATTGCTGAACAAAATTTTGTTTTTTTTATAAGCATGCAGTGTTTTTTTTTCAATAACTTTTTCAAGGGTAATAGTTTCATTTTAACAGAAAGGGCGAAGAGTTTACTATGGACTTTGGGAGAGTCAGGGAATGTTTTTAAATGACTTGTTTTTGAAAAAACAATTTTTCATTTCTTCACTGGCCCCAACCAGGTCTAATTTTCTACTTTAACACTTTAAAACACTGAAGCTGGCCAACTAGCTGAATATTTTGGTTTTTAGGTTAGGACAAGTCTAATGAACAAAGCTTTAAAACTGAGAGGCTAGTTTGATTAGAAACGGTAGGACGAGAATAAATATTTCGATTCGCTTGTTCATATTGATGAATAATATATGTACATACTTTATATCATATAAATATTGTGGAAAATGTAAACTGCGTTTAAAAAAATCAAAAAACCCTCTCCAATAATATAAGAAGTAAGTATTGATCGCCTTATTTAAATCGAGCCAATAGCTAAAGCTTAAATAAGCTGTATTCGGATAATTCAAATTTTTGACATTTTAATGCTGAAATCGTTTGTCTACCAATTTTTTTTGCCCACATTCAGTTTTCGAATGTGAATTTCGAAAAGGTTTAAAAATGCTGGAAAATCAAAAAGTTGGTTTTTTCACATTTCTTTTTAATCACAATAACATCGTTTGCCTACCATTTAGAATTTAGAGAAAAAGCTATAGCTTAGAAAATATAAGACATTAAAGGCAAGCTCGGCCTACTCAGAAAATAAAGCGTGTGCCCAAAACGTTTGTTAAACCATTAAAAAAAATGGTAGACGATCATCTTCAAGACAATAATAATAATAACAACTTAAAAATATAATAATTAATAACAAGGATTGAAATATGTACATACAGTTGCGGTAACAATAATAGCACCATAAGCACATTTCGTGTTTGCACCATCGTTTCTCTACTTTCTGACATTTTTTCATAATTTTTTGAAGTAATCTTAAATACTACAATGATTTTCAATCGAAATAATAAAATTGGTAACAGATCTAATGGATACTTTAAAAATAATTGGTAAAACAAAAAAAAACCTTCAAATTTAGTCGGTAACAAAAATAGCACTGTTTCTCGTATTTTGCTAAAACTAAATCAAAAAATAAAATAAGAGTTCAACAAATGGATTATATCTTAAGAACTATGTTTAAAGAATATTAATATTTGGTTGCGTGACCATGGTAGGCAACGACAGCTGCGCATCCTCTTGGCATGGAGTCCACCAAGTCCTGGTACCGTTTTTGAGGAATTTTGCTCCATGAATCCTTGATCCTCGATCTCCCAAGAATCAAAAGTTCCTCGTTATTGTTGGGTTTGGCTTCAGAAACCTTTTTTTTACGTCCGCACAAAGTTTTTCGATTGGATTCAAGTCGGGTGACTGAGCAGGTCATTTCATTACTCGGATCGATTTCTGCTCAAACCACTTTCGAGCTCCATCACATTTTCCAGGATATCTGTGTAAATGTGCTGGTCCATGATGCCTTGAATCATATGAATCGGATCTACTCCATAGTATGAAAAGCACGCCCATACCATGATGTGTGATCCCCCGTGCTTTACCGTCTTAAAGGTGAAGCGAGGATTGTATTCAGCTCAGGGTGGACGCCGAACATAAGACCGAGAGCCTTTCCCACCAAAAAAAAACAATTTTGGTCTCATCTGACCACAAAATGTGGCGCCACTTCTCCACAGGCCAGTCCTTGCGTATCTAGGCATATAAGATTCGCTTTGCCACATGCTTCGCAGTCAGAAGCGGGACTTTTCTGGGACTGCACACATTAAGGTTGTTTTGTCTTAAGTGTTTGCGAACTGTTTCCACGCTTGCAGCTATCTGGAGCTCCTTCTTCAGTTCCGTCGCCGGCTTAAAATGCTCCTTCTTGCTTTGCCGAACCAAGCGCTTGATCTCCACGTTGGACATAGAGGGCTTTCTTCCACGTTTTTCGTTATTTTCGACAAACAGAAGTGCGTTGCGGATCATTTTGTTTGAAAAACCAACAAACCGTCCCATTTTCAGAGATCATGTTTTTAATCAAATTCCTTTTTTCGACGGTAGAATGCTTTCCCCGACCCATAACTAGAGAATTTTTGGTCTTCTTTTGAAAAAAATTCAATACCTAACCTTTAATGCAACTCCTTTTTTCAAAATATGGTATGTCGAAAAAAAAAACCCAAAGCAATCACTCCAATTAATTTTATTCAGCAAAAACGTGGTCAGTGCTATTTTTGTTACCGCCTCATTTAGCGCCCTTTTGCAGAAAGTGCCCAAAAACAAAAAGAACCCTTACATTGTGAGAGTCAAAATTTCTTGCTTAGAGAGACAACATATGGTACTTATTATTCATGCAATCAGACTTTAAAAAAAATAAACATTCAATACCTTTTTTTAGGAGATCAACTTTCCACCTGCAGTAGTGCTATTATTTTAACCGCAGCTGTACATGTTTAATGCTGTTAAAATGAAATAAAAGAAATAATGGAAACGAAATGAAACAAAACGAAAATAATTTATTTATATTTATAAATTTATAAATATTATTTACTTACAAAATACAAACTTAAAGCCGTCACTAAATTTCAAAGAATACATTTACGATCTTGACGAAAAATGCGGCTGAACAGAAACGTAATAAACCAACAAAAACGCTTCTCTTCCTGCTTCTATCCCTTTCGTCGTTTGCTTTTCTTACTATGAATATAAAAAATATAGCGTCTGGCAGTGTCAGAAAATCTACATACATACAAAACAGCAACATCCAACAGCAAACCATTCAAAGAAAACTTCGCCATATATGTATATTGTTTTCATTTTTTTCCACATGTTTTTATTTGTTCTCGATGTGTGTGCGTAAATATGTATGTATATTAAAACAAAGTTTTGCGCGTGGATGTTTTGGGCAGTATTAGGGCGGTAGAATGGGCGTGGCAAAAAGTTTTTTTTTTTTGGCAAATCGATAGAAATTTTAAGACTAAAAAATAGCAAAACATTTTTTCTGTGTTGGCGTGCCAGTTTTGTGGGGTTTGTGGGCTTTAGAGTAGGCGTGGCAACATGAGTCAACCAACATGCGCTGCGTCTGTATCTGGAAACTGCATTTATAATCTCAATTTTCTAGGTTTTACAGTTCCTGGGATCTTGACGTTCCTGATTGATCCTGATCAATAATATATATACTTTTATGGTCGGAATCGCTTCCTTCTGCCTGTTACATATTTTTCAATGAATCTAGTATATTCCTTTACTCTCGAAAACTGGACGTGGGAAAAAAGAACTAATTGGTGGGCAAAAATGCGCAAACGATTCCAGCTTTCAAATTAGAAAAATTCGATTTTTCCGAACACAGCTCCTTGTAGAGAATATCAAACAAGATGCGTAACGGCCATACATTTGTTTTGCACTGTGCAGCCACTTTTTTGGTGAAGACCAAAATTTACCATTATCCGCTCGCGGAGCATTGAGAAATAAAATAACGGCCGCTGCATGCATACCCTCGCAGAGAGTGGTATCTGATAGATGGGGTTTTCGACTATAACGTTATCTTTTTTCGTTTAAACTTCCTTTAAGCAAAAAGTATTAATTTTAACAGAATAGCGTTTAGGCTGACGGAGAGTGCGCGCGAGAAGCGAAGCGAACGAGCGATAAACCAAGTACAGAATATTGTGTACTTTAATTACCATATGTTTTCAAAAGACACGTTTTTCGTTTTGTTTTGTTCCATTCTGTGCTTGTTGTTAAATATGTTATTAACTATAATATTATTATATTTTATAATAATTCTATTATTTCTTCGTCAAACGACTACTAATTTTATTTAAAATATAATCAAAATTCGAAATAGACATCCACGCATAGTTAAGGGAAAGGTTCCTTAACTAGTGGTTAACTAAGTGGTTTCGTAAGTCATTATGTAAATAATTGGATTCGCCTTTTTAATTTCTATTGCAGTTAAGGGGGTGGACCCGCATCATAATGTAGAAGCTATTGGGGTTAAAACACTATTACGGAACATTTTTCTTTTTTAATTTGCCTTTTTAAAATCAAAGTATTCTTTTAGTAGAATTATCCAATTTTAATTCAATCACGTTAACTGCATTGAGTAAGTGTTGATACTCTATACAGAAACACACATACCGGAACAATGCACAGGTCTTCAAAACAGCTAAATTAGTTGCGTTTTCCTCAACACAGGTTTTTGGAAATTTCCTAAAACTACTAATTGAGCTTGTTTGATACTGTATCAATAAGTAATTTAAATATTTTGTGAATTCCACTGCATTTAAGACTCCTTCCCCCTCCTTACATAAAAGTTCGTTTTGGCTACCAAAACTTCAGATTAGGATATCCAATTATAACCTATTTTTGTGAACGCAGCCATATTGAAACACAGCTTGGGAGGCTTCATGGGCAACCATAGTGCATTTTGAGAATTTTCGAGAAGAAAAAAACAGGGAGAACGTTGTTTTGGCATGTAAATAGAAATTGACAAACTAAAATTGAAATGAAACAAAATCGTAACAGTTTTGGGCTATATTAAATTCTGAAACAAACTTGCACTGCGTCCACATCTCCATAGTCTCCATGCTTAGTCCTTATCTTTAAGCTTTTGCAGTTTCCGAAATCACAGCGTTTATGTGGACAGATAAAGATGGCCAAACTGATTTGACTAGCGAATATATATTTATTTTATAGGGTGGGATAGACCTCCATCTACCTGTTACACACTTTTCAACAAATCCAGTATACCCTTTTACTCTACGTTTAGCTTTCGTGACTTTACTCAACGTGTAACTGCAGGGCTTCATACTGCTATGGCAGTATGCAATATAGACACTGAAAGTTATTTTCCCTATAATCTAGAATAATTTAAAAAAGTGGTAAAAATGTCTTTTTAAAGGCAAAAAAAACGATTAATTTTAATTTAAATTATAAGAATACTTTTAGAAATCAAAGATATCACAAATCTTGCATCAGGGCGTCAGAAGTAATATGCATAGGATGTTAAGGTATTTTCAGCTGTTTGTTCGAAAAACGTGTTTAAAGCCATCTGTTTAAAGTACAAAAAGGAATTCAAGACACAAAAATAACATTTTGGCACTGGCAGGCTATAGGCTATTTAAAAATGGATATAAACAACTAGGTATTATTTTTTGAAATTTAAATAATTAATAATTTCATATTTAAAGCCAAAAGATTTTGAACAATTATGCGACTCAGGCGTGGAACAATATTCACCAATTGTCAAGAATAATCTTATCAGGGTATTCTAAACAATTAATTTTTTTTTTATATTTACATATACCTGCTAGGATCAAGATCAGAAGCCCATCCTGGCCATGTCCGTTCGTATAAACGTCGAGATCTCATGAACTATCAACGCTTACATAGGTTAGGCTTGCAGATCCCAAAGACAGAGACGTAGCGCCAGTTCGATTACTGACTTTGGCACGCCTACCAGCCGCTCAACACTGCTACGCCCACACTTTTGGGAAAATGTTTAGATATTTTTTAATTTTCTTTTTAGTCGACTATAGCTTTCTATCTGGAAACTATATCCCGCAACACAAAATTGATATACTGACATGGTGAAATTCGGTTCTAGGTTAAACTGCTGCTTTTGGGTGCTGGGGAATCTGGAAAATCAACTTTTCTTAAACAAATGCGAATCATTCATGGGGTTAACTTTGATTATGAACTGTTGCTGGAATACCAAAGTGTCATATACCAAAACGTTATAAGAGGTACGTATATATATTTATACCGAAGAGGCTCTGTCTTAAAAAATTAACCTTTAAGGTATGCAAGTCTTGTTGGACGCTCGCGAAAAATTAAACATTGCGTGGGGAAGTGACGGCAGAGAACAGGATGCTTATGATGCCAAATTAATGGAATGTAATTCACTAGACGTACCCAAGTTTATGGAGTATGCAATACCAATAAGTCGACTGTGGCAAGATCGCGGCATTAGAAGAGCTTTTGAAAGAAGACGTGAATTTCAAATTGTAAGCTTACTGTCACAATTACATAATATACTTTTAAAATTATGTTTTTAGAGCGATTCTGTTAGCTATTTCCTAGACGAGATTGAACGGCTAGCTACACCTGATTATGTTCCAACGCACAGAGACATATTACATTGCCGGAAGGCAACTAAAGGTGTTTATGAGTTTTGTGTGAAAGTTCAGGTGTGTGAATTAAATACAAACATAATATTACCTCTATAGTCACGGTTATTTTCAGAACATTCCATTTGTGTTCGTCGATGTTGGTGGACAGCGAACTCAACGTCAAAAATGGACTAGATGTTTTGATAGCTCCGTAACATCCATTATATTTCTCGTATCTAGTTCGGAGTTCGATCAAGTTCTTGCGGAAGACAGGTAAATTATTATCAATTAACGATTATTAATTAAAAATTGTCATTACAGAAAAACAAATCGTCTCGAAGAGTCAAAAAATATATTTGATACAATTGTCAACAACGCGACATTTAAAGGAATATCAATTATTTTATTTCTGAACAAAACTGATTTGCTTGAACAAAAAGTTAGCAATCCTGAGACTGACATTCGTTGGTACTATCCGCACTTCAACGGAAATCCACATTCAGTGTTAGATGTTCAGAACTTCATACTACAAATGTTTATGAGCGTTCGTCGCAGTAGTAGCATAAGTAGGATCTACCATCATTTTACGACAGCCATAGATACGCGTAATATTAATGTTGTCTTTAATTCTGTAAAGGACACAATACTGCAGCGTAACCTTAATGCTCTTATGCTTCAGTAGTCACCCCCCTTTCTTATAAACAAAAATGTAGAGTAAGAATTTGCAGTTCTTTTAAACAACCCATGAACAGAATTTTGCAATAGTGAGACTGACACTTACTGAAGCTATTTGCAATTCAAAGGGAAAGGCACATGGGTTTCAATGCCTTGGACGCGTGAAGTTAAGCTACAGTGAAATCCTTGGGTAACTATGATAAATAACTATATATATAAAATGATAAAAACCGAGACTACAGCATTTTAATATGCATATAGACTTATTTAAACCCATCGGGAAACTTAGTTATCGTGGTTTGTGATATAATAATATTAATAACAATTTTTTAACATATGCATTTAATATGGTAGCATATATTGATTTATATTAATATTATCGATATATTAAAACGGATGTTGGCAATATCAAAAATATTGTTTTTTATGTATTTTGCGTGCATCTTCGTTTGGAAAAGCCATTAACCAATTTATGTGAGATTTTAAAAGCACATGAAATATTTTTAAATGGGCGTTAAAAGTAACAGGTATTTTATATGGTAGTCTGTTCATTTATATGAAAATAATTGAAATATTGAAGCGGACGTTACAATATACTACACAAAATTGATCGTTAAGTATTTCGTAAGCGTCTTCGTTTTGAGTAGCTAAACACCGCTGTGCGTCAAATTTGTAAAAGCAGCAGATCTTTTTTTTACTTAGTTGTTAAAAGTAATATCGACTTCTAATGGAATGATGTTACGGTATTCCACACTTTAAAACGAATTTAAAATAAATTAAAGAATTATATGGAAATTAAATATATACGTCTATCCATCTATATCTGATGCAATGTGGTAGTAATAATCGGAATTGGTAGTCGTATTCATATCAGCTTTATGTTATGAATATCATGTGTAACACAGAAAATAAACGGAAGTTATACCTACTAAGAAAGAGAAAGATTTTTAAACTGCTCAATAAAATAAAGTTCCCATTCTACAGAAAAAATAATATTTAAACGTTAAATTTTTTAATCTGAACTAGGTGTAGAGTTCAACATTTTAGTCTCAGAATGTTGTCTTGTTATCATGTTAATTCGTATTCAAAACAATATATTATTGTATTGCTATATATGTAAAAATATAAATGTTTTCTCACTAACATTTAATAAAATTGTTACATTGCATAGAAATGTTAAAGTGTAAATATTAAATAATAGTACCAACTAATACATTATTTTGCAGATCTAATTCTACCTGTTCCTCGTTGAAAAGTATGTAACAGATAGAAGGAAGTATATATAGTGAAATATTTAGGTATTTAATAAAAAAATATACTTTTATTTCCATATTTATTAGATATTTTTGATTATTGTACCAGAGAACTGACCTGATTATAAAGAGAGAATGCTATAGTCGAGTTCCCCAGCTATCAGATACCCGTTACTCTGCTACTGTGAATGCGAACTCGAATTTTCATCATTTTATTGGGATATCTAAAAATATTGGGGAATAAAATGGGAAAAAATATAAAAATTGTTTAAAAGTGTGGGCGGTGGCCAATTGTTTTTTGGCAAATCGATAGGAAAAATAACGCAGAATTTGATACAGACAAACAGCGGGGCTACTGCTCACATTTTCCAGGCACATTTAAACCCCCTTGTTTTAAAAATCCCAATTGTAAACTTAAATCTACAGGATCAAAATAATTAACAGACTTCCCCGATCAATGCTTTAAATTAAAATAAACATACAAATCTAAAATTTACAAGACTAATAAAATTGTGAAAATATATCAACACATTTTTTCAAAAGTGTAGGCGTGGCAGTTTTGGGCGTTAGATTGTGCGTGGCAACATGGTGCAAACAACTTGCGCTGCGTCTGTCCCTGGAAGCTGCTTACAACAACATAAAAGCTAGAAGGTTGAGATTCAGCAGACAGATTCTAGGGACAAAGACGCAGCGCAAGTTTGTTGACCCATGTCCACGCCCACAAGCAGCACAAAACCGCCACGCCCTTACTTTTGAAAAATGTGTTGAATATTTTTCACATTTTTATTAGTCTTGTAAATTTTAGATTTGTATGTTTATTTTAATTTAAAGCAGGGGAAGTCTGTTAATTATTTTGATCCTGTAGATTTAAGTTTACAATTGGATTTTTAAAACAAGGGGGTTTAAATGTGCCTGGAAAATGTGAGCAGTAGCCCCGCTGTTTGTCTGCAGCAAATTCTGCGTTATTTTTCCTATCGATTTGCCAAAAAACAATTGGCCACCGCCCACACTTTTAAACAATTTTTATATTTTTTCCCATTTTATTGCCCAATAGCGCTGAGTAACGGTTATCTGATAGTCGGGGAACTCGACTTAGCATTCTCTCTTGTTGAAAAATAACATAATATGTTTGGTTATGTTAATAGCACCTCTAGACGGGATCGTATAACTTTATACTGATATTATTTTACAGCATTGTGAAATTGAAATTTTCTAACTGGTTATATATCGGGTGGCTAAGTGCTGGCGAGAAACACGGACAAAAGAAATGGTGCTAAGATTGGAGTTTAAGATTTTTTTATCAACTGGGGCAGAGTGCTGTATTTACGGGTTAGATAACTTGCACGCTCACGCTCAAAGATGTGATGTTTGTACCGAAGATGACATTAAATTTCATGTCAGTGAGCAGTGCTGTTTAGAACAGATACAACGTGATTTTTGATATACAAAATACCCACAAAATACAAAATGCAAGAAGGAGAATGCATAGTGAAAGCCAATAAGAATGGCAACCTGTACTTGTTTGAAGGCGAGCGCAGTTGGTTGCAGCGCAGGCTGGTTGTAAGGTAAACAGGCAAAAAGCTCAAATTTCTACGGAGCGTTATTGAGAGATTTTGTCAATAATAAGTTTATAATCAGAATATCACAGATGCCAGATATATCCTCCCCACCAAAATGGAGTTGGCGAAAGAGCTAATCGAACGCTGGTGGAGATGTCAAGGTGCCTTCTGGTCCACGCAGGACTACAAGATGCATTTTGGTCCGAAGCAGTCAACAAAGCGGCTTATTGGAGAAACCTATCAGCGCTGTTGAAGGCATGACACCTTCGGATCTCTGCAGCAAGTTGCAATATAAAGGCAAGGAGTACACCATGGTTGGTTACTCAGTGTCAGTGCGTTTTTTTATTGCTCTTGCGGCTGAGATTAAATTACATCTTCATCAAATGGATCTACGCACCGCTTTACTCAATAGTGATCTAAGGGAGACCGTTGTATGAGGCAGTCGGAAAGATACCTAATTGCAACGAATCCAGGTATTTTTTCTATAAAAAAGCAATATACGTTTTGAAGTAGTCAGGAAGGAACTGTAGCGAAAAGTTTAATAGTGTCCTGGAGAATGTAACGTGTAACGAAATGAAGGGATGGAAGACAAGAGTACCTGTACTTGCTGGTGTACGCTTTAGAGGCCGGCTCATGGCGTTGGGTGTGGTGGTCTTGCTTTTACAGATATCTTTTCGTTACATACATCAATGAATAAGATCAAGAAGCGTGCTTACAACAACAAAATAGAGGAGCTAGTATACAAAATCGGAGGAAGCAAATTAATATATTCGGAAGGGGACAGTTCTAGAACAGGAGGAAAAGCTTGAGAATTCATCGTCTGCGAAACACCGGTGGAATCGTGTTCGCGGATTGCCCTACCCTACCTATGACCACTTTCCTTAAGCGCATGGCTCTAGTGGCCCCTTTGGTACCCTACGTCCGGAGAAACATCAGCCGAGTCAGTATTTAAGTTTTTAGAAACTCATATTTTCTGTATTCATGGTTGATTAATATTTATTATTTTTTTAATATTTAATGTTTTTGTTATATTTAGGTAAGATTTTTCTTTTTATATTCAATCGGCTACTTCCGCCACTCCATTAGGAACAAATAATTTATTCGCAGTGTGTTCATTCGAATTCTTTATTTTCTTGTAAAACACATGGAAAGCAAAGTTCGACAATAAATAAAAAAAATTTCAAATTTATTTACTTTTACTATTTAGCTACCATGATTTTTTGTGTATAAAAAAATCAAATTTTGTTCGCCATCAAAATGATGACCTCCCGTAATTTTTCTCAGTGTGTTTCGTGGGATATTTTCAATAAAAATGTTTGTAAATAAAACTCACTCAAATTTTCACTCCTCGGCGAAAGATCGAACTCCCGGCGCAGGTGAGCTGAAATTAAAGCGTGGCATTTTCCACGAATACTTTGAGAATGTATGAACTCACGGATACTCTCATTCAAATTTCGAATCAAACGACTGCAAGCAAACTTTTATAAATTTTACCCGAAAATGTAACCCCGCACTCTTTGAATATGAACTCATCTTAGAAAAATAATTAGATTAGGTTAGCTTACATAATATAAAAATATTAAATACTAAAAGGAATCAAATTTAAATACAATTAAAAAATACAAAAGTTATTTAACTAAGTCTTCTACTCGAGTACACATTTTTTTATAGCTTATTGTGAAAACTTGCAATACATCATTTAAAAATTCAATTTTTCTCTCATTTCAAAATGGCGGTTCGGGGATTTTTTCGATGAACACTGATCGCATTGTGCATTCTGGACTACTAATCCCGCTAAATTTTCCGCGCCTTTAACCTAACTGTGGGAGAACCCTTAGTTGTTGCATTTTTTTGCAATTAATTGAAATAACCATCCTAGGGTCCCGCTGCTGCTGCTTCTCCTCTTCTGCCACTCGATGGAAAGGGCTCTCCACTAGACGGCCTGCCTAGGTTATTTTCTCTCCTTCTGCCCGCCTGTGGCTGCCCCAGTCGAACCTTGGGGTCTGGGCGGCAATGCTTCTGCGCGTTGGCTACGCCAATCGAAGATTTTTCCGGCTTAAATTTTGGCCTGGAAAACATACGCACTAATGTCGATAATGTCGAGGAAAATATACTCTAACAATATTTCCAGCGACAAAAAAAAGTCTCAAGCCCGCAAGGTTATGATTTTTTTTCCGACACGAACTTTCCACGACTTCGATTTTTGGAAGGGAAGAGAAACCCTATTATCATTGCAGGAAAAATCCAAAATCATAGCTTTATATAAAATAAAAATTTGAAAAAAACCGGCAGACATCGCAAAACTATTGGTCGCAGTGTCCTGTTATGGCCCGTGTGAATTGCAGTATTTAGCACCAACAAGAGAGAATGCTATAATCGAGTTCCCTGACTATCATTGAATGCTAATGCGACATTTCATCATTTTTCTGGGATATCGATAGATATTCGGGAATAAATAATTATGAAAAAATATCCAACAATTTTTCAAAAATGTGGGCGTGGGAGTTTTGGTCGGTTTGTGGGCGTGGCAAAAAGTTTTTTGGCAAGCCGATAGAAATGTCCAAGACTAATCAATTTATGAAAAAATATCAAAACTTGCGCTGCGTCTTTGTCTCTGGAATCTGTATCTGTAATCTACGGGTATGGCTAGATCGACTCGGCTATTGATCAAGAAACTTTATATACTTTACCTATATATTCGGAAACGCTTCCTTCTCCCTTTAACATACTTTTTAACAAATCTAGTATACCCTTTTACTCTACGAGTAACAGGTAACTTAATTTCATTACTTTAAAAACGTTTTTGGAAATCTAAAATGGCATGTTCAGCACGTTAAGGCCCCAATCCACACTGCCCGTTCGGTAAAAAAAATGGATTCAAAGTGAAAATGTAAAAGTTCTGAATTGGTCACCATACTCCCAGGACCTTAATATAATAGAAAACGTGTGGGGATGGTTGGCTGGGAAGGTGTACGAGGGTGGTAAACCATATGCCACTAAAACTGTCTTGGTCTACGATTTGGATTACCTAAAAAAAATATATGAAACACTTCCCCAACGAACGTGTGAAGTCCTCGAAAACATAGGAGGGTCAACTCATTATTAATATCCTTTAAAATATCCTAATTTAAATCAGTTCGAGCATATTGTGGTGACTATAAAAATTCGAGATCAGTTGCCATCTTTCGATGTTCTCACCATTAAGTTCAAAGAGGAGGGTGAGAGAAAGGTCATTTCAGAAGAGCGAAGCCATAGCACAAAGGCATTCGTCGAAGCACAGAACCCACATTTTTCGCGAAACAGAAGCCAAAACAACAGAAGAAACGAAAAGACATCGTCTGTTTCAAGTGTGGTGAAAAACGCCACATAAAAGCGCAGTGCCCAAGGTGAACCGCCAAAGTAGCCTACTAAACGCTGGTGACGTCAGCAACTTAAAGAGATCAGTGCTTAGACAGTGGCGCAACGAGACATATGTGTTGTCACAAAAGAGCTCCTCATAAATTTGGTGAAGCACACTGAACAGATCGGATTGTCTAATGCTGGTTTCCTGCAATTTAAAGGAAAGGGGGAGGTCAAGCTTCATACAGCCTTGTGCAAATTCCAATTGTTATTATTTAGTTATTTGAAAAAATAATTTGTGTTTTATTGTTATTTAATATTTATTTGGTGATAGATATTATTATCTTGTCTTTGATTTGAAGCTGTTCACGATGTCGTCCCGATTCAGACTGATCTAATTCTTAACCCTGATCCAATCAAAATCGGCCAGAAGCTTTTCATTAGAATCTTTTTATAAGATTTAATTTTTTAATTTTGTTTGAACATTTTTTCCATAAAACTGATATTGTTATAATTTTATATATTTAAAGTAATCATTTCAAAACTGCGGCAAAAATCCTGACCCTAATTTCATCATTAAATAATTTCATTAATTCTATTTATGTATGTTTTGTACAGTGAGAAATGCCAAAAAAGACGCGAAGGGGTTGATTAGAGTCGCAGTACAAGTAAAGCTCGAAACTTGCGAAATAGCAGATCCGAAAGAACAGAAGAACAAATCCAGCAACAAAATACTGATGCACGTGTCAGAATGGAGCAATTGCATCTAGAAGAGCCAGAAGATACACGAGCTGAACGCAATGAAGTCAGAAGATTAGAACAACGACAATCATGCCGTTTCACAGTCAATAGACGATGACAAATCAACGACAACAAGTACATCATATCGAGCACTTATATCTGATTCATTCCTGCGTCTAGCATTCTAGTATGAGCCCGATATTGAATATTATGCTCATTCAAAAGTGGTAAGGAATGTCCGCATTGTCATGCTCTGAAATTCAAAAATGAGCCAGCTGGGATGTGTTGCGCGTTAGGAAAAGTGCAACTACCTGAAATTGAAACACCACCTGAACCATTGAACGGCTTACTTATCGGCACGGATTCAGATACGAAGATTCAATTCATGCTTTCAAACGACATCGTTCGGAGCAACAGAAATATTTCGAAATACTAATGCAAATGATCAACAATTTATTTCTACATTCAAAATAAGAGAGTTTATCATAAAATGGGCTCACTGCAGCCAATGCCAAAAGAATACTGAAATGAATCGTAAACTGCAGTACAGTACTGTAATGGCAGCGATTGTTGCCGCAATGTCCCACTAATGAAAGAGGAACAAAGAACCATTTATAACGGTGTAAAATTATTATTTGGGATGAATGTACTAAAATTCACTTGAACAGGCCATTGAAAAATATTTAAAACAGTGACAAACTATTTTGCGGAACTCTGTTGGTCCTTTCAGGTGATTTCAGACAAGAACCAGTCATTCCAGGTTCAACACACGCTGATGAGATCAACGCTTGCTTAAAATCATCTCCATTGTGGCGTAATGTTGAAAAATTGCAGCTAAAATATATATGCGCGTTGAAATGCTTATAGATCCATCCGCTGAAACATTTTCAAAAGAACACTGTGATATCGGTGCTAGAAAAGTTGCTAAAGATGAAACTGGATACGTAAATGTACCGACCGATTTCTGCACAATCGCTGATTCGCAAGATACTCTCATTGAACAAATATTTCCCTACATACATAGTGCATAAATCATGAGTGGCTTGCAGGAAGAGCGATTTTAGCGGCAAAAAAAGCAGACGTCGATAATTTAAATCCGAAGATACAAATGTTGTTGCCCCGGAACTTGGTATCATATAAATCTATTGATACAGTTTGCGACCACAGCGAAGCAGTAAATTTTCCCACAGAGTTTTTGAACTCACTGGATTTGCCAGGCATGTCCCCGCATAATTTACAATTAAAAGTTGGATCTCCAATTATCTTGCTTCGTAATTTGAACCCAACCCGGCTGTGCAACGGTACGCGATTAGTCATCGAAGCTATGATTTTAAATGGCAAGTTCAGAGGTGAAAATATACTCATACAACGGATTCCTATTGTACCTTCAGCTACAGATGTGCCAATTCAATTCAAAAGTATTCAGTTTCCGATTGGATTGGCATTTGCAATGACTATCAACAAGCCACAAGGTCAAACGATGTCTGTTTGTGGATTAGATTTCAGACCACCATGTTTTTCACACGGACAATTATACGTGGCATGCTCTCGAGTAGGTAAACCATCCAGTTTGATTGTATTAGCTAAAGATGGACGCACAAAAATTATTGTTCACACTATAGCATTAAGAGATTGATATTGTTTAATAGTGTTACTATCTATTATTTAATTAAATATATATAATTTTAAGGAATAAATTATAATAACTTAAAAATAAGGTTTGCCTTTTGTTATTTTTATTTTCGATCATCGTTCTCTTTCACACTTATACTACTTCTTACATATTTAAGTTAAATAAGTTAACCGGACCGATCGTCCTCTCACCAGCAACGGTCAAGTTGCTGACCAAGCAAGCATGTGGCCGGAAGCTCGCAAATAGCCGGCAAAAGCTCTGCACATTGACAGAGGCCGCTATGAGGTTTTTTCTATGTTAGCATTTAAGTCAGTTCGCTTTGGGCAATCCAATAATAAAGACCACAAGTTCATAAGGCCAACACCGGCAATCTGTCGTTATCATTATAAACTATCATAGCTATCTGAGTCCCTAGACCTGAAGCCAAAAAGAGGACTGTCATCTTTCCAACATAATCATCCTAACTCAGTTAGATCAAAGACACTAGAATTATTCTAGTGTCTTTGGTTAGATTCAGTTGGATTAACATCGCACTAGCCGTGCGTTTATCCAGGGTGATACCTAGATATGTTGCTTGCAGCGGCTGATTCAGGGTAACTCCTTCCAGCCGGATTGGAGGGGTGTTCGGGATAAGCGTTTTTAATGTGAATCATGGATTTATTGTTTTCAGTGGATTTATTTGTAGGTTCCACCGTTTACACCAGGCTGCCTGCATTTATATATTTATGTAGTTTATATATTCTTGTAGTCCGTTAGCTGCCTCTCTGCTGTCCCTAGAGTTATATACAACTGCGATGTCATCTGCATAGGTTGCAATAAGAGTCTTGTTCGGTGCTTCCATGTGTGCCTTTGTGTTTTCCTTTTCCCTTTTTTGGCCGCCATTTTTTAGTGGGCAAACTAAAATTGTTACTATTAAATAACTTAAAATAATTTTTATTTTAGTACAATTTAATATTTTATTGGTGATAGACTTTTTCACTTATACTATTACAAGACACTCTTTTTATTGCTGATCTTTAATTTGAAACAGTTCACGATCTCGTAAATCTCCCGATTTAGACTGATCTTCTAATTCTTAATCCTAATCCAAGTAACCACGGCCAGAAGCTTTTCTTTAGAATTTTCTTGAACTTTCAAATATGTTAAGGATTAAAGCCTCATACTGAAATTATTACACAGCATTGTGAAATTTAAATTTTCTGACTGGTGCTTACTTTAGGTTTGGTTATTTGTCGGGTGGGTGGCTAAGTGACGACAAAAACAAGGGCGAAGGAAATGCTGCTGAGATTGGAGCTTGAAATGTGTTTATCAACTGGTGCAGAGTGCTCTATAATTACGCGTTCGATAAATCTCCCCCTTCTAAAATGACGCGCACCTCTCATTATGAATTTCTGTTAAACGCTCTCTTAATTATGTTAAAAATTCTTACTCAGTATTATTTGGTTATTCTAGTTCTCGCCGTTTTTGTTTGGATACAATTATAATATATCTGAATTTTATTATTAATGTAAATACAAAATGAGTAAAATTAATAATATAAATGAAATTGATGTTTTCCAATTGTAAATTTCAATAAATGGGTTTAAAATATTAATGTTGTCAAGAGTAAGTTCTGAGTTGTTGGATTTTATGTTATCTGATATTTCCATATTCTTAAAGGGGTTAGTGATTATGTACTCAAGTATTTTGTATTTTAAACTAGTTTTAACCTTTACTAAAAAATACCATAGTTATTAAAAAGTTCGTTCTTAAAATTAGATATTTCATTAAAAGTATTTTCCCATTTTGCGACCTGATTACTTATTATTATTACTTATTACTAATTTTCCATCATTATGTGAAATGGATCTGGCATAATAAATTTCGCATCAATTTGTTTTTACAGGGTATTTTATATATATAATTTAGAGTTCTTTATGTAGTACAATTTTAAACATCCATTATATCTGCAATAACTACAGGCTTTTGTTGGTGGTTTAATATTTCTTTACATCATTATACATCAAATATTGCCAGTGTAATAGTATCAATAATGTTTTACAAGTCGAATGTTAACAATCGTAAATCGTGTTTTCTAACGGCAATTTTTGATAAATAGAACTGTTTTTAAAGTGATCGGAAAGTGATTTTATCTCATTAAACCATTTGGAATTGATAACAAATTGCTGGTTATTGTTTTCAATTAAGTCGTTTATTTTATTTTGTGTTGTAATGACGTGCCTAACTCATTTATTCCCCTTTTTGATCTAGTTGATATCAGGTGTGACAAAATTAATTTGATTAATTGTCGTTCGTAAGTTATTTCCCATTGTGACCTTTTATTTGTATCCTGATTCTAGATCAATTATTTTTTTATAAAAACTTTAATTAGTTGCGTAACTTAATTAGTTACGGCATATGATTCAAATGTAAGAACATCTTTTTTGTCTTTGAACAGGAAAAATGAGTGATTGGAGTAATCAATTATTTCGGAAGTGGCTATCATTACGAATGGTATTAAAAGTAATAAGAAATGCATTTTCTGTAATTTTTAAAAGAAATATGACCACAGTTAAAACACATTTTTGTGCAAAGTATTTAAATTGAGCAGAGGTGAAGCTTGGTTCATAATTAGTCATAATTACTTTCGGGTGTGGAAATTGTTGAAGTAATTCCATTTACTTTATTCTCGATGTTTAGTTTATTTTGAATTTCTTTTACTACTAGGAACTTTGAACTTCGTCAATGCAAGTTAAGAAAATAAGATTTTGCGCGTAATAAATATCGTGGTGTAAATTTTCTTCTTTAGTTGGAATAGGAGCTTCCCCACAAGGAATTTTAATTGGATGTCTGTTATATTTATTTTCGTAGCTAATTGTACAATTTTTATGTATTCTTTTAATTTGATAAATAAATTTGGCCAATAATTTAATCTATTGATTTGTTTGTAATTTTCGTCTAGTCCTCTGTGAGCTCGACTGTGTGTTTCTTCTGTTATGATAGCCTTATCTTCATTATTCCCTACGTCTTGCAGAAATATTTTTGTAAAAAGAAATTTGTTAGTAAAATTATTTTTTAAAGGTAATTGGATATGATACAGATCTTTTAATGTGCAATGAATACCTACCGTTATGTTTGGTGGTAGATATTCTCTTAATATTCATATTCGATTATATGTCGTGGGTTATCCGAGATTGTGAAAGATAAAGATTGATGGTCTGTTTGTATTTCTATACCGATTACTCCATATAAATAATATCTGAGATTTTTAAGAGCCCAAACTATGGCTAACAATTCTTTTTTATTTGTGGCGTAAAGTTATTCGGTTTTATTTAAGGTTTTGGATATGAAAGTAATTGGTTTATTATCCGGTGATAAAACGGCTCTGATATCTACATCTGATGCGTCTGTTTTCAAAGTAAACTTATTGTTATAATCTGGTTGAACTACTTCCACTTGTGCTATTAAATTATCTTTGAGTTCGTTTAAGGCTTTTACAGCTGGGTCATCTAACTGTATTGTTATTTTTGTAGACATTTTCCTAGAAATTTTAGGATTTGGGATTTATTTTTTAATTTTCAAAGTGTTTTGTTAAAGTTCTATTTTTCGGTAATAGCCAGTGAGGCATAAAAATCATCAAAGCTCTATAATGTTTTTTGGAATCGGATACTATTTGTGGACAATTTTTCAGTATCTGTTTTAATTACATTGTGAGAAACAATATAACCAAAAATTTGGTTTCTAGTTTAAAGAATTTGAATTTACAAGAGAGATTTTCATATTAGCTTGTTGTAAAATATTAATTATTTGAATTAGATCGGTATATTGTTGTTCAGTTTTTTCAATATTTGACTCTCTCCATAATACATATTTGCGAATTGGGCTCGAAAGTTGTTAGACTCTAGTTCCTGACACTTTGCCAGAGCATTTGGCAAGTCTGGTGGATTTAGGGAAAAGAGTGTTTCTGAGATTGAACCGTTCAATCCAGAAATAAAAATTATAAGAGCGTTGCTCCTAATTGGTTTATTAGATTCGTTGGTTATTTCACTGCCCTTTCCACATGTCATTATTATTTTATTTATGAGTAATGTCATTTTCTTATTTACTTTGTTGTAATGCTTAAGCGTCCCTGTCTAAGTATGCTTATTTCTGATTCGAGAATGTGTATTGGTCTTTTATCGTTATGAATAAAATCCAATCTTGAATGAATTGCTTTGAAGTTCAAAACGGTACCATGGTTAGTTAGAGCATCATGTGCTGCTCCCATGATTTTATTACGTAGAATTGTTAAGGCGATAAAATATTGTTCGCTTTGAATTTTATATAGACTCATGGCAGTTTCTGCAGCTTCTCTCCAGCCTACATCATGGGTTATTTCACCTGTGAAATTTGGTAAGGATTAAACTACTGCTAGGGTAGTTTCGCATTTTATAGTTGGGTCAATTGCTTGTATTTTTTTAATCCTCCACTACATTTCTGCTAGCGTTTAGCTCCTTCTATCCCTTCAATTTTTGTCGTCACTTCACCCAATTGTACATTTATTAATCGGTTAATTAATTACATTGTCGGATTGGTGGCGCTGGATATCCCGACCGCAGAAAAGGTTGGTGCTGAACCTTCCTTCCGTTTAGTTGTCCTGATTACTTTCTGTTGAGGTTTTCCTTCAGATTAATTGTCCTGATTATTATCTATTTGGGTCTTCCTTCAATATTTTGTATTAAGTTGTAGCGAGGGATTGCACTCAGCTCTTCCTTCCTTCTTGGTGTTATTTTTTTTTTTTTTTAATATATTTGGTTATAGATTTTGGTTTGGTTTTATTTGTGTTTCTTGTTGAGTCTGATTTTTAATAATTTTGCTTTCTTATAATTTGTATTAAGTATTCCACCTTTTTAAATAGTTAATTCTTAAATGGATTATTGCATTAATTAATTTCCAATTAAGTTCTTTCACGATCACTATCACAGTAGTTAGATGTAGTGGGATTAATGTGGGTGTTTTAATTTTTCCAATTAAAATGTGAGTTGGCGGAGCGAGTTCCGTTTTATATTTAACTTATTATCGTTCATATTTGTTTAGAACTTTTGAAGTACACCGCACCACGTTGGGCGTCAAAAAAATTATTAAAAAAAAAATTTTTATTTTATTATAATTTAATATATTATTTGTGATATGCTGCTGAGATTGGAGTTTGAAATTTGTTTATCAACTGGGGCAGATGCTCTATAAAATTGCTCTAAAGACGCTCCATAAATGCTCTGTAGCATTTACAGGTTGGATAACTTGTATGCCTTTCGGGACTTGTAATGTATTCTATTATATACTATTCTATTCTTCGGGTGTTGAAATTTCTGTCAAAAAATACTTGCATCTAGTCACTTTGTAAAGAGAGCTTGATCCCAAGGAGCTTGTATATACACGTTGGACAACCTTAAAGATTTTATCCGTAGTATAAATAGAATTTGTTGTGGATGGGTATTTTTATTAATCATCTACTTTTGTCTTTAAAGGGGACTTAATTTTTTTTTTTTGTGCGACTGCTAGGATCTATTGAATCATGAATTTATGAAATGGTTTTTCTAAGTTCAGAATGTCCAGGATTGGGTCAGTGTTAAAAATATCATTGATGTTTCCTTAAAAAATTATTCTACTAGGTGTTTCTGCTACGACGTTTAAGGATCCTTTTTTATACACTAAATCGCAGTCATATTCCAGAAGCTGTAGCTTCTATCTCACCATCAAAGAATTCTTTTAAATTTTTGAGAGCAATGACAATTGTGGTCTGTCACTAGAGTAAATTTCTGACCGAAAAAATATGGTCTAAAATATTTCACCGACCACACAGTGGCTAAAAGTTCCTTCTTAATTGTAGAGTAGTGTGATTCTAATTTGGGTTTAGGCACAATAAACACAATTGTGTCTACTTCAATAAAATCATTCGATTGGTGTTTCTATATACAGCTCTGGCTTGACTTGTAATCGTCCAACCTAAGGCTATCCTTTTTATTTTATAGAGCTGTTTCTTTTCTTTGTTTTCTCTCTTATATAGCTAAATCATTAGCTTTTTGTAAGTCCGTGGGCTTGGTCGGCTCTTAGAGCTAGTCCCAAAGTTCTCGAAATTATCTGCAGAAATACATAAAGGCGAGTTTTAGAAAATGTTTCTTCCTGTTGTTCAATAATAACTGAATTTGTAATAGAATTGGAAAAAATTTTCCTATATAAATATTGAATCGAAAGTTTTTTATGGACTAAATTATTTATTTATATTTATTTATTTATACAGGGGAATTAAGATTGAAGCTTGAAGTTCCTGAATATGAATTGATATTAATGCTTGAATCTCATCTAGTTCTAGCTACTGATTTAACGGTTTCTATTCGATCTTTGGAAATATCTGATTGATATTTCAATCAATCTCCATGCTTGTCTTGCTCCTAGTTTTTGGAATTAATTTTTTCTACATTAGGTGATTGGGAAAGTTGTTTTAAATTATGTTGTGATCTTAATTACACGTGTGTCAATGTACTTGAGCTTAACATTTCTTACGACCATAACATATGGACTTCTAGAATATTTCTAAACAAAATATTCTATATAAGCTTCAGTGTAAAATCCAAATTATAAACTAATTTGTAAATACGATCGTACTTTAGTATTTATTCAACCAGGAAAATAAGATACTCCTTGTTTAGCATTAAGTCCAAACATACATTGATTGTTGAAATGATAGACCGTGTTCGTAATTAAATAAATAGCTTGAAATGCCTTATAAAGTGATTTTATACCCGTTACTCGTAGAGTAAAAGGGTATACTAGATTGGTTGAAAAGTATGTAACAGGCAGAAGGAAGCGTTTCCGATCATAAAAATTATATATATTCTTGATCAGGATCAATATCCAAGTCGATCTAACCATGTCCCTCTATCTGTATGCACGTCCAGATCTCAGGAACTATAAAAGCTAGAAAATAAAAAATAAAAGCTAACTAAATCTAAAAATAAAAGCTAGCGCCATCAAACCGCACAAAACTGCCAGGGCTAAACTTTTGAAAAATGTGTTTACATTTTTTTTACGGTTCATAAGTCTTGTAAATTTTTATCGATCTGCAAAAAAAACTTTTTGCCACGCCCACGTGAGCCGTCAAACCGGTCACACCCACACTTATGAAAAATTTTTTAATTTTTTCTCATTTTATTTCTTAATATCTATCGATATCCCAGAAAAATAGTGCAATTTCGCGTTCGCATTCACACTAGCTGAGTAACGGGTATTTGATAGTCGGGGAACTCGACTATAGCATTCTCTCTTGTGTTTCTAAATTTTGGTAATTGCATTGATAACTGATGGAATATCATCATCATATCATATCATGTCAGTATTGGCTTTCAGAATCTTTAATTGTGCTTTCTATATGATGTCAAAGTTGTATTGCTGACATTGGCCCATAGCAGTGTGCCATAGGTCCAGATGTGTTTCAGTACAGAATTATAGAGTAAGACCTTGTGGTCTAGACTGTGAAGAGAACCAGCGATGATAATCCAGTGTAAGTTGTTGGCTTTGAGTTTGAGATGGGTTTTTTTTTAGCTTCAATGTGCCTGCGCCATGTGAGTCTTCTGTCATGGTGTACTCCCAGGTACGTTACCTCATCCGCTTTCGTGAGTCGTATGTTGTTCAACAAAAGTGGTGGGCAATTTTGTCTGTTTAGCGTAAATGTCACGTGTTTGTATTTTTTCTCGTTTACTTTTATTCGCCAGTCAGAGAGCCACTTCTCAATGTCTACGAGGAGCAATGCCAGCTGTGATTTAGCTTGGATTGGGGACCTGAATGGCTAAGTATAGCTGAATCGTCGCCAAATGTTCATACCGTTGGGCGACTATTTGTATGGATGTCGTCTGTATAGATGTTGTTGTCGTTTGACTAGCATTTTTCGACTAGTTTCGAAATACATGAGAGTATACTTATTGGTCTGTAAGATTAAGGAACTGTATTTTCCTTACCAGTTTTTGGAAACTTTACATTTTAACATTTCATCGTTGTGGGGAGTAAAAAAGTTTTTGGTCGCATAAAAGATCTGCGTGAATGTGGCAGCTCGATGATCATTTCCGGTTTTATACAGTCGCAGCCAGGTGACTTTTTCTGTATGAGATTGTCTGTGATTTTGTTTGTTATTTATTTTGGTTGTGTTGCTGGTGGCAGCTTACGGGTGAATATGGTAGCGTACATGTGCTAGTTGCCTCGTTTGGCGTTAATACATCCTTCCTTATGGGCAAAACGGTTTTATTAGGTGTGTGAAGAGTGGGATGGGATCTCCACAGTGAGGTATTTGTTGTGTCTGTTGGTGAAATTTGTTTTATGTTTGAGCTCTGGCCAGGTTCCGTGTGGATTTTTTTAGCTTTTGTTTTGCTGATGGAGATCTGGAGGTTTGCCATTATCTACGTAAGCGTACCTTTGTCTTATTTTTTGTAAATCTGAGCCAGTTGGTGTTGTAAAAACGTTTCATATTTTCTGCGTACCTGCGGAGGTTAACAGGCGAGTAATCAAATGAGAGATCTGGTAGACATTCAACTCTAACCACCTTCATTTATAGATGAAAACGGGCCAAATTTTAATTAGCCTAGGGACTATAAAACCAATTAAAACCTAACGCATAATCTCAGCGAGTGAGCAGCGCGACCAGCACCCGCGGTTCAAGATCACAGAGCCGGGACGCTAAGCGACGAGAAAGTCTACACGGATGTGTTTCTAACGTTGAGATCCACATCGCGAGGATACTGCAGGAAGAGACAGCGCGGTCCTGTCGTGATCAGAAAGGAATTGTGGCTGTTGTCCTGTATAGGAGCTGTCATAACAGACGTTTGACCTAACACCTTGCGGCCCCACCTCCATAATATCCTAGGGGTAAATATAGCCCGAACGACTTCCATTGCTATGGACGAAGTAGAACGACGAGAGAAGGACGGCGAGGGAAAGACGACGCACAGCAGACGGCGAGAACCATATCGAGTGTTCCTTCAGAATGGGTCGGGCAATCACACAAATAATAAATTTGGTAGGACGGACGCACAAACTCTCTGAGCTAGCCGCTGCAACTCGTTTCATCTGGAGCCCAACGTGAAACCACTATTGCCACGTCCCTCTTTACGCCTACAAAATGCCCAAAACGGTCAAGCTTATACTTTTGACCAATTTTTAATTTTTTTCTCACTTTATTTACCAATATCTATCTCATATTCGGGGAAGATGACTATAGCATTGTCTTTATTTTCATTAAATCCAATAAGCCGATTTCGACCAAGTTGACAACCAAAAAGAGATCAGCGTGTGAGAGTTGGCAGGCTACGTGTCGCGGTTTTGGGGCTTTAGAGTGGGCGTGGCAAAAAGTTTCTGTGCAAATCGGTAGAAACTGACAAGACTAATAAGAATGTTAAAAAACATCAAAAACATTTTCAAAAAGGTTGGCTATTTTGGGCGGTATTAGGGCGTTGGAGTGGGCGTGGCAAAACATTTTTTTAAATCGATAGAAATTTACCAGACTAATAAAAATGTGAAATAATATTAAAACATTTTTCAAAAGTGTGGGGTCGTCATTTTGGTTGGTTCGTGAGGGTTAGAGTGGGCGTGGCAAAATTTGCTTTCTTAGCAAATCGATAGAAATTTACAAGATTAATATGAATATAAAAATATATTACATATTTTTCTAAAGTGTGATCGTGGCAGTTTTGGGAGGCTTGTGGTCGTCAAAATGCTCAAAATGGGTCTCTGGTCTCTTTCAGCCAGGGTCTTTATTGCTCCAGCCACCTTCTTTATTCTCTTAGCATCTTATTATTCTCTTATAATGCTTGTCGCAATGCCAAAGACTGCGATTGCCTCGCTCGAGCTCTATTTAAAGTTTAATTCGTGTACCCACTCCTGTCCCCTCTGGGTTGACATCGGAATTGCGGGAACGTGGCTGTCTGTGTAGTATGGACCACAAGAAGCGGTCTATTCTATTCGATTATGCGCAAACTCATTTTTTAATAGCCGTTTTCCGATCGTACCACTCCTTGATATTAACGTGTTGCTTATTGTAACGACCTTTTTCCCTACGTTCTGATGGCTACGAGTAGGAACGCCTAACTCGACACCCCAAATATATGTTTTAATGTGATTTCCCGACCAAGAAGAAGGCAAAATTTCCGATCTTATAGTAAGTTTTATTCGGGATATCTCCAGCTCTCGATAAGAACTCCGCTGGTCCTTGCCATCTGCTGTGCTGCATCGTTCGATGTTCGTCATCCTCGACTACCCGGACCAGGAAGTGCACGTCTGGTATGACCACAGAACTTCACTCCTCCCCCTGTCGCACCCTCACCGTGTAGATCTTAACGTTGCACCCTCAGTCTTGTAGACTAATGCACTTTCGTTCACTCTTGGTGATGGTACACCCACTTTAGATTCTTCCTCATTGGACTCCAAGGCGGGTTCTCCTGTCTTGTACGACCTCACCATCGGACTCCGTTGCATCTACCATTCGTTAGCGACGAACCCATTCGCCATGGTAACCATTGTTCGTTGCGGAACAATGTTCCACAATATCGAAAAACCGGTTGCCAAACTGAAACCTAATCAACATTATGGTTCAAGCCATGTTACTTTCCTTTGTAAAAAAAAGTTTTAATTGTAGTAGGCTGCTCCTTCTACCCTCTTCCTTTACTCTTAGTCATACATTCCTAGTCATACATACCTAATTATACAGAGCCAATCTAGTCATAAGCTTATACATTCATACACCCATCCTTACTATATACATACATACAAATATTATCGAGAAACTTATCGACTCGCCACTCTGCAGAGAGCGCGGCAGTCAGTCGCTGTTGAACCAAGCTAGAGTACAGATCGAAATAAAAGAGACAATTGAAATAGTATTCGAATGTTAACTTCTGTAAACGGCGGCTAAAATCTCTGAAGTGGGATTAATAATCCAAAATGGACGATAAAATCATCCTGAACGACTTTTCGCTGACAACTCTTAAAGATTGACTACGTATTCTGGGCCAAAATACGGAGGGCACAAAAGCCGAATTAATCGCGAGGCTGCAAGACATCCCAACGGCAGTTCGGGGCGATTGTCCACCGGAGCACCCCCAGAAAAACGCTCCACCAAGAAACGACATTTTTTCTTCATTGGATTTCCAGAATTGTGAAATTAACACCGATAACGTAAGTGTGAATGCGATGAACAGAAAAAAATCAACCGAAACTGGCAGTGAGAGGGAGACAAACATGTTCGAGCTACAGCAACTACGCGCAGAGCTAGCAGAAGCGAAGGCAATGCTTAACGGAACACGATCGAGCTTGCAGTTCCAAGAACAACAACAACCAGAGCAAAGCAAGGCTACAGTTAGTTCCGTTATCCAGACGGCGCAGTTTACGCAGGCTGGCGCCACAAAAGAGAACACAACATTTCACTCGCCGCAGCGATCCAACGAGAGAGCTGAGAGCCAGCGTTTTCCAGTTGATGTTCTCGCTCTCGCCAAAGAGACGATAACCGATTACAATGGGAAAACTTGCGCGCGTGCCTGGATAACAGTGTTCAAAAATATCGCACGCACTTTCAACATCGATGACAACCATTTACGCATCTTACTCATCACTAAACAAAAGATCAATGTATACTGAAAATGATAGTCCTGAGAAATCGTTAGAAAATGAAATTGTTAGTTCAAAATCGTTAGAAAATGCAATTGTTAGTCCAAAATCGTTAGAAAACGAAATTGTTAGTCCAAAATCGTTAAAAAATGCAACTATTAGTCCGAAATCGTTAGAAAATAAAATCGTTAATCAACAGCATAAAGAAACTCTGTACAAAATAGAAAGTATAATTTAAGAAACTCTGTACGAAATAGAAAGTATAATTTAAGAAACTCTGTACGAAATAGAAAGCATAATTTAAGAAGTAATTGTAAAACAAAGAAAACAAACAAGAAGAAAAGAAAACCTAAAAAATGTTTAAGACCGTTTAAAAGTATCTCTACTAAGAAGAATAAAATGAGAAACAGGACCCTTAGCTTTAATCCTACGATCGGGAGATCTAGTTGTCAGGACGGCCGAGTTGTAGTAGGCTGCTCCTTCTACCCTCTTCCTTTACTCTTAGTCATACATTCCTAGTCATACATACCTAATTATACATAGCCAATCTAGTCATAAGCATACACCCATCCTTACTATATACATACATACAAATATTATCGAGAAACTTATCGACTGATCGACTCGCCACTCTGCAGAGAGCGCGGCAGTCAGTCGCTGTTGAACCAAGCTAGAGTACAGATCGATATAAAAGAGACAATTGAAATAGTATTCGAATGTTAACTTCTGTAAACGGCGGCTAAATAATTATACTTATTATTTGTATAAATACTCGATGTGGACCTGAAAAAAGGATGCTCTTTATTGCTGGTATAAGGGAAAATTGACTCTTAAAACCAAATCTTATATGTATTTAATATAAAATTCTGTATTTCTAATATTTGCAAATGCCTGGCCTAATTGTCATACTCACTTTGTACTTATAATACTGGGAATATTTGGAATTAATGCCCATCGATTTAAAATGTTTCAAAACTTTGACGCTTTATTTAAATAGTTTAATTTGCAAATATGTGGTTGTATAAAATAAATTAAAATAGATTACAGGTCAAGCTTTTGTGCAAAACTTATTAAGTGCAGTCCTTAGATTTTTGTCCAGAAATGCCTAGCAGCTCCTGATTAAGAGTCCTAAGTAATGGGTGCTTGCCGCAACCGCAAAGTCCACGAAAGTCATCTAAATCAAGGGCCCAAATCATGCCGCCACCTAGCTGCAAGCTTTTGATAAACTGAGCTTTTCTTCGAATAGTTCTGACATCATCGTATGATATCCACTGGTTGCCACTATATGCATAGGATCCGAATACACCTTCTTCATCCCTCACCACTTTCCAGTCATCGTTGCCGACTTTTTCGCAGATTTCATAGTATGCCAAGAATCCATCCGCTCGAGTAAAGGTTCCTGCCTTCCCTGGACCCACTGTTTTATCATTTAGTGACCGGTGATTTCGGTTAGCTAGCGTAAACGTCTGACCGTACATTGGCATTCCCATAACCAGCTTATCCCTTGGAATACCCCTTTCCAACCAGTAATGGATGCTGAAGTTTCCATTAAGGTATATGTTGTCGTCATACCCATTGTGAAAGAGTGGGGCTACTTGGCCAGTCCGCATATCCCAGTGACCGTGAAAGTCGTACGTCATGACGGCCACCCAGTCAAAGTACAGAGAGAGCTCAAACACGTTGTACCCGGCATCAATAACCATTTTACTGGGCGAGACTGCTGCCGAAAGAATAAGGCCTTTTGCCTTAAAGGCTTCCGACAGTTCCTTGACAAGAGCAACAAATCCATCCTTTTCCGTGGGATTACCTCTGTCGCAGTTAACTTGCCAGCATACAGGAAACTCCCAGGCTAGGTCCAGACCCTCAAAGCCGTGTTGTTCTACAAAACTTATCACACTTTCAACAAAGCGCCTCCTTGACTGTGAATCAAGTACAAGGCGTGCGTACTTGCTGCCCAATGAGTCATTCCATCCACCAATGGCTAACATGACTCGAAGGCCTCTTTGCTTATATTCTACAACCCGCTCATAGAAACGGTTGTCTATATCGGTCCAGGAGTCAAGCGTCTTAATGGTTAACGACTTGCTATCAAGCACGGCGAAGCCGTATATGATATGGGTGCACAAGTTGGCGTCTATATCTTCAGGCACATACTTGCCCTGTGACGGACGGTACCATGCCCAGTTCGTAAAGTAACAGACTACTTTGTATGCCTTATTGATGATTGGGGGATCTGTGATGATCTGTGATGTAGGATTGGGGCGATGGACCGCTGGCTCCTGAGTTCTCTGGTCTGATCCCAATGAGGACTGAACATTGGTAGGCCTGTCGCAGTAGGTTTTATTCCATTGAAGTCCCAAAGGACAGCTGAAAATACGAATTAATAAATACAAGATAACTTATAATTAAATTTGTCGAAACTTGATTTAAGTGAAGATTTTAAAATAAATACTTTACTTTTCGAAGACTTGCTTATTGTTCAGAATAGGTATTTTTAAAACTACTACAGATTACGCATACCAAGATATTTAGTCTCAAGGGTAATTATACCCGTTACTCGTAGAGTACTTTTCGTTGAAAAGTATGTAGTCGACTTTAGGAAGCATTTCCGACTATATAAAGTATATACAATCTTGATCTAGATCGAGATCTCAGGAACTATAAAAGCTCGAAGGTTGATATTCAACATAGAGATTCTAGAGATAAAGACGCAGCTCAAGGTTGTTGACCCATGTTGCCAAGCCCACTCTAACGCCCTAAAACAGCCCAAAACTTCCACGCCCACATTATCATTTATTAGACTTGTAAATTTCTATCGATTGGCCAAAAAACTGTTTGCCAATCCCACTCTAACGCACTGAAACCGCTCAAAACTGCCACGCCCATATTTTTGAACAATTTTTGGACATTATTAGTCTTGTAAATTTCTATCGATTTTCTAAAAAACTTTTGGCACGCCCACTCTTAAAGCCGCCAAATCGGTCACGCCCACACTTTTGAACAATTTTAAAATTTTTTCTAATTTTATTCCCCAATATCTATCGATATCCCAGAAAAATTATAAATTTTACGTTCGTAACGGAGTAACGGATATTTGATGGTCGCGCGAATTGACTCCCCGTAGGTCTAAGGATGTGAAGTTTGGAAGAAAATAATGTCGGCTGGAATTGAGTTTGAAATTCCGAATGATCTTTATATTTCTTTCAAAGTTCTTTTAAACTTAGTTTGTTACATTGTGCTCATGCTAATATGCGGATCGGACCAAAAAATTGAATTGGAGCGGTTGGGATTCTGTGTGTCAAGAGGTTTTTTCTTGATGAAGAAGTGGATTTAATATTTCCGTCCGGGGCATGGAGGGTATGAAATACCGACAAAAAACAAATAAATTGTGCCGTACTTTTTTAAAGCACGAATGCATGTGCTTAGGCTGACGGCAGAGTTCGGGCGTGAAGCAAAGCGATAATATTGGGCGAGAACGAGCGATAAACCACTGCATGCATTTTTAAGTGCAATCGCTCGAAGGATGTCAGAATGAGAGCGAAGCGAGTTGCGATCTCAAGCGATAAAGCAAGAGAGCAGTTTGCTACCTGCTTTATCGTTTCAACTCGCTCATAGCGTACGATCGTTTTCTTGTATTCTGTACTTTAATTACCATTTATTTTCAAATGACACGTTTTTGTTTTGTTTTGTTCCATTCTATACTTGTTGTTAATGATGTTATTAATTAATAATTAATAATGTTATTATTTATTTTTAGCATGGCAGTCAAGGTGGCTCTGGCCACCTAGTTTCAGCGGCCGATAGAGTTATGAACCAAGTTGGCCCAAATGGGCGAAAAATTACCATGACCTGTTTTTTTTTTATCTACCCAGTTAGCAGGAGACGTGCGAATATCACTAAGGATCCTATATGCCTCATCATGACAAATTACGTGTCCCATAAAATGTTCATTTAGTACGTTAACAGCTTTGATGACACAGGAGGCGCTCCGCTTACGTAAGCAAGTTGGAATATTATTGCGAATTTTTATAAATTTTATCTTTTTATAATTAAAGAATAACTTATGAGTTCGACAACAACAAAGTTTTTTGTCCTCCAGGATTTAGTTTGTCGGCTTCCGTATTCTCACCAGCATTACGCGCCTCCGAATTTTCATCCTCCAGCTGGATGACTAGTTGTCATGATAACTCTACAAAAGCTACATCACCTTGAGATGCTACGAGAGAAACAGTATTTCTATAAAACTCAGTATTAACTAAGTACCTAATAGCAATTTTGGCAGGCCGTATGCTATCTGCCATGAAATCACGTTCATATTATATACTTCGTTTGAGGTGCAGTTGAGTTACCTCAGCTCATTGAAAGCTTGTGGAAGGGGAGTCACTACATTGCTAACTGGAATAGGGACATTAACAACAGGACCTTTAATATCACTTTGACGCTCATGACCTATTGACTTAATTATCATAAATGGAAGGCGATCAGTCGTTCTTTCAAAGGAGTTGGGCCCCTTAAAGAGGTATGAATTTCTGGGAAATCTAAACCGTTTAAAATGGCCCCTTTTGGCGCCTGACCGGCTCTTATGTTGCTGTGACAAGTTTTGCAAAAACTTAAAAGCCAGTGAAAGCCAGATTTTTTATTTTGCCGCCTTTCAGAACAACGACGGCTGCCCTCTCAATTGAACGAAGAGTAGGACCCAAACGTATTTCCCTGTGTTCGACTGAATTGTAGGATCAAGACGCCTTTGAAAACGAAACTGAGGGTTAAATACTTTCTCAATCGCACGAACAGGATGAATCAAGCGTCTCGACCTTCTCAAAACTGTATTGACGCACAGTTCTGAATTCCTGACTAAGGAATCTTCCCTCCGCCTACGCTGAGATACTGTGTTTGCCACTCTCACACAAACCACGAACTCTACATATCCTTAATTTTCCCTATTTATCCTATTTCTCGCCATTTGCCTTATTTTTACGATGAGAAGCTGTTTAGACACGGATTATCAAACAATTATGAATACTTCTTTTATTTAAACTTCTTTAAATATTATTTATTGATCACAAAATAATACTTAGCAGAAAAATAATATTATAAGACTAAGTATATAAAAAATTATTATTTTTGTTCCCCGACAATCAGATACCCGTTACTCAGCTAGTGTGCATTTTTTTGCAAATCTATCGATCGATGTTTTCTTATGGACAGACGGACGTTGGCAGATCGACTCGGCTATCCATCGTGGACAAGAATATATATACTTTTTATGGTCGGAACTGTTTTTCTTCTGTCTGTTAAATACTTTCCAACGAATCTAGTATACCCTTTTACCTTACGACTTACGTGTATAATAAATCAACTTCAAGCTACATATTTTACCCATAGGACTAGTGTTTATACATTGATATAGTAAAAAAAAAACAAATAAAAGGTCAGAAAGGGAAAAATGCAGATATTGCCTTTTAAAGAAAAAAGTTTCTGTCCTTTGAATATATATATATATATATATATATATATATATATATATATATATATTGAAGTATTGGGAAACAAAGTCAAAAATTATGTGACCTAATTTATTTATTATTACGACACGACGTAAAAATAATATTTAAAAAGATATTGAACTTAAGAACTTAATATTTCACATGGTTTATTTAATTATACGAATATATTTGTTTACAATAAATAATAAATATTTTCTTGAAAGGAACCATTTCCGTTACGACCACATCTGAACAGGATTTTGTCATTTGTGGGCGTTTGACACAGCTCTACCAAAATTGTTTAGGCATAACGATATATATTAGCAAAAATAATGATAAAATCAAAAAAATTAAATCTTTAAACATGTGAAAGAATTATTAGGGTATACAACATCAGGAATCATAGATAAAAATTGGTAAAACAACATTTTGAATACCAAAAATGCTAAAAAGACCACCTTTTCTTTGTTGGCATGACAGGCTATAAAAGTTTGTTTGTAAATGACAGTCCAAGAATTTCAAACCCTATAACTATTCACCTAAGAGGCGAAGAATCTTGTGTATATCACGTCAAGTCAAGAAGAACTGCTATTTACCCCAACATGAATTTGGTGTTAGGACGTTACGTTGGTTTCCTGAAACAAGTTGGCCATCTAGTCAATCACGTAACGCAGGGCCTCGAGTCCAAGTTCTACACGGTGGCAGCGTTCCCCGACGTTAAGCAAGCCTATAGCAAGGTATGTCACAAGGGACAAATTTAAGGATATTTCTCCACAACCCCACAACTAAATTTTAAAATCCTTTATCACCCATTGGTCATTCGAGGAAGCAGCGAGAGACTTTGTTGTTCCACAAGGAAGTGTACTTGAACCTTTCCTGTATACCCTCTACACAGCAGATATTCCAGTTTCGTAACCCAGTACTCCCTTGACCGAGTAAAAAGTGGCTAGTGCAGTACAGGAATGGCTTTTGTCACCTTCGCGAAATAACATATTTTTATTGCAGATAGTAAATAATTCTTGGACTATCAGGTATCCGTTTTTCAGTGCGAAGAGGAAAATTCTTCTGGATTATTAATTTAAATTGGCACTTCAAATGATAAAAAAAATAATGATAACATTTTTTTAAAGTAGATGTAGCCAAAATGTTTTAGCATATATATAGAAATTTGCAAAATAAAATTCTGAAACTAAATTCTAGAAACTTTCAAGCTGTTGTAGTACCCGAAAGCCAAAATGTTTTAGCATATATATAGAAATTTGCAAAATAAAATTCTGAAACAAAATTCTAGAAACTTTCAAGCTGTTGTAGTACCCGAGATCACAGCGTTCATACGGACAGCAAAAACTTGTAGACAACGCGACGTACATACCTTTGCTCCACGTACGTTCCATGATCGCAGATATAGTACTTAGTGAAATCCCATTCGTGCGCCAAATAGTTTTTGTTGTGGCATTTGATGGACAGAACATTTAAGGATACATTTTTCGGAGGAGAATCAAGATTAGGTCCAGGTGTGGCATTTATTGTGGTCCTGAAAGGCGAATTGATGTTTGGCTCTGGAAAACGGTATGGAATTTGTCTTGTTTTGCTAAATAATGCTAGACGTTTCTTACCCATTGTGCTTTTGGCTTGTTCAAGCACGCACTTTGGTTGGGGACCCCCGAAACCTCTGAGTACGCGATTAATAGCTTTAAGCAAGGGATATGACTCGCATTCGCACACATTTTTGAAGTCATCCAAGTCTAGAGCCCATATCATAGCTCCGCCAAGACCCATTGCCTTGATGTACTCGCTTTTATGCCGAATCATGAGTGCATCATCGAAGGAAACCCATTGATCCCCATGATATGCGAAGGGTCCCATACGACCCTTGGTATCCCTTACAACGTTCCACCTATGATGTCGGATTTTCAAGCATATTTCATAGTATGCCAAAAATCCTCTGGCTCTTGTAGCCTCTCCAGCTTCACCACCACCATACGTGGGAGCATTTAGTTGGTGCCTAGTAGTCTCAGCCAGAGAGAATGACTGGCCGTACAGAGGCATTCCCATTACTAACTTTCGCCGGTCAGCTCCCATCGAGATCCAGTAGTTCATGGAAAAATTGGTGTTAAAATCTGGTGTTCCTTCTGGGTGACCGTACATTGGAGCTACATGGCCAGTCTTCTTATCCCACTGACCGTGGTAGTCATAGGCCATCACAGATATCCAAGAAAAGTATTGGGATAGCTCCGCAACTTCGTATCCAGCATCGATGACCTTCTTGTTAGGTGACACGGCAGCTGATAGAATTAATCCCCTGGGTTGGAAGGCATAAAAAAGCTCCCGCACCAAAGCTGTGAATCCATTCTTCTCTTCTGCCGTCCCTTTCTTGCAATCCACCTGCCAGCAAACTGGATACTCCCAATCCAGGTCCAAGCCGTCGAAATTATATTCCTCTATAAAATCCAGGACATTACGGATAAACCGAGATCTTGCCTCTGGATTCCTTACAAGTCGGGAGTACTTATCGCCAGCAGAATCATTCCAACCGCCAATTGCCACAGTTACTTTTGCGCCTTTCTTGCGGTAGGCCACAATCCGCTCATAAAACTTGTTGTCTAAGTCCGCCCAAGAGTCATGAGGCTGAATCGTAAGCTTGTCCCGACTCAACACGGCAAAGCCATAAATTATGTGGGTACACAGATCTGAATCGATATCTTCCGGCAGGAACTTACCACCACCTTGACGGTACCACGCCCAGTTGGTAAAGTAGCAAATGATTTTAAATTCCGTGGCCATTTCAGTATCTTCTATGTTTTCCTCCTCAAGGACGTGGTTTGGGTCTACTATATCTTCATGTTCTTCACCTTCGTTATCGCTGGTCTGCATCACTGCTTCAATCAGCTGCACCTCGGGACCCTCCCCTTTAGACTCATGTATCCCTCCTTCAATGCCTGGGTACTCTGTAGGAGTCGATTCGGTATGACCTAAACCACGTAAAATAATTTAGTGACACTGAACCAATGATAACATAATTGTTTACGAATTAACATACCCGGTATTTCCAATAAACTAGGTGGATCCTTAAGCACGTTATGGATTTCACTTAGCAAAGGATGCACGCCATTTCCACAACGATTATTAAAGTCATCCAGATCAAGGGCCCAAACCATTCCTCCGCCCAGTTTTAATGACCTCACTAGTAGTGACTTTTTCCTGACCATATCTGGGCTATCGTAGGACACCCACTGAGTTCCCTTGTAAGCATAAGGTCCCATGCGGCCAAATTCATCTTGCACTACCTGCCAGCCTTGGCGATTAACTCGTTCACAAATCTGATATAAAGCAGTAATATGAATTTGTTAAACCACAAATAAAAATTTCACAGCAGTTTTTAGTTTTAGTATTTTACCTATAAACGAAGCATGCATGAGCAAAGCGAAGCTATTGTATCTACATAAGGAAATATACAGAATAAAAGAACGAGGGAACGCTTTAGCCGATTTCCTTGATTTCAAATTTCAAAGCAATAGATATTGCCAAGATAAATAGTAAAATAATATCAAAAAACCATTTTAACAATTGTTTGCAACTAAAGGTTTGCCGCATGTTAGCATTAGAGTGATTGTTTCTGTGTTTTGGCCTATCAAGCAAGCAAAAGAAGACAGATCATAAAATATAAAAATCAATCAATTTAGCAATGTTTGAATCGCAATTTGCGGTAATGCACTGGGGAGCACAGTCATACAACGAGTACTCTTCCCTAAGCCCGACGAAGACACACATTCTTCTGAGCTAGCCCCACGTACTTCGTAGGGAAATGACCAACAAAATCAAATCTTTACATCTAGCGCCCAAACATGATTGTCGAATTTTTGCCGGGAAAAGCAGAATGGGTAAAAGGTGCATAGAAGGCATAGAGTCTGACCATATGGTAGTCGGGGAGTAGACATACGAGGTTTGGAAGCAGCATACCCTAACAGACGTCGTCCGAGTATAAAATTTACGAGCCCTTATTGCGCAGGAGAGAGAAAGACATTCTCCGAGACACCTAAACCCTAGAGCCTGATAGCGCTAAGTTCGCAAAACAGGTCAGGAAATGGTCCTTCGCTTTGTCCTTTGAATTGTAGTGGTCAGTCAACACAATTGGATTGGACCTAAACATGATTGCCCGAGCAATGTCGAAAATAATGCAGGGAATAATGCCACGTGGACAACCTGGAAGCAGTCAGACTATTGTAGGCGTTAGAGTGGGCGTGGCAGCATGGGTCAACCAACTTGCGCTGCGTCTATGTCTCAAGAATCTGTATGCTTAATCTCAACCTTTCAGCTTTTATAGTTCCTGAGATTGAGATAATTTCATAATTTTAGTCTTGAAAATTTCCATCGATTTGCCAAAAAACTGACTAACCCCCTAAGGCCGCCGAACCAGTCACGCCACACTTTTAAACAATTTTTATTTTTTTTTCCTTGTACTCTCCAATAATAGGTATCCCAGAAAAATTATGAAATTTCGTGTTCAAATTCGAGCTCGCTAAGTAGCGGGTATCTGATAGTCGGGGAACTCGACTATAGCAATCTTTCTTGTTTTTATTTACCATTTGCTCTTCGGATATCAAAACCTTCACTCAGCTAATGCTTATTATAGATTTATAATAAAATTCAATGGTAACATTAGAATTCGTTTGAAATCATAGTTCTTCATGTACTCTTCAACAACTTTGGGAGTTCGTTATCTCCATAAGTATTCCAAGCGACCATTATTATGGTTTCTAAGGTCTTTTCATTGGGCTTTGGTCTTCTCACAAAGAGCTTAAGAGTACTCAGTGATAGTGCTCTATTTTAATAAAGAATTATTGCCAACTCTGCGAATGGCTGAATCCGAAAGTATTCTTAAATAAATTTGTATGAAATAAATATTTTATATTGATATCAGCTATCAGTCAGAGTATTTCAGCTATTCATATTGTATTTGTGGAGGATCTCGTCGGTTTGACAAGTTTTTGACCCTAATTCTTATATCCACTTTCACACTCACTATACCAACAATACTTTGCACTCCTCCATAAACGGGAAATGGCCAGAAATAACACGCTGCATGCACTCACTGATATGTAATCATTTCGAAAAGTTTCGGAAAATATTGCACTCACAGATATGTAATCATTTCGAAAAGTTTCGGAAAATATTGATTCGAAAATATCGTTTACACAGAGCATCAGATTTTTATAAAAGAGATTGCAATCGATATACGCATCGACTTATTTGACATTTGACTTATTTGATACTATTACACCTTAATGATTCTTTCTCCCCAACTATATCATTTGAAGGTTTTGTAGGGAATACTAATACGTCAGATTTTTAAAAAAATACATACTTTCGTGAACACGGCCATCGCCCACCAGGCTTTTTGCTCCTATTTAGACTATGCATTCTATTGGCCTTATTCTGCTCCTGAGAGCTAAAGTAATATGTATTTCATACAACATCATACCATTTCTCAAATGGTCCAGAACTGAGCAGAACTACAATGCAGTTTCAGCTAATGTTTTTAAGTTCCAGGCATCGATTTTTGTCGAATTTATTCTTTAAATCATTTTGATAAACATATTTTGTTAATGAATTGTGCGAAACTTTGATCACAGAAATAATTAAAATGTTGGTGCGAAAATAGATAAAATTAAACCTTTGAACGCTTACTGAGTTGTTAAGCCTGAACAAAATCTGTTGGTGTTGGGTGATCGATTTTCGGAGCACCATTATATCGAGGCCTTCTACACGCTACATACTTTTTTTCATCGAATATGGTATATTTTTATTCAACGAGTAACGGATATACAAATTTAACTTCAGAAACATTTTCGTGCCTGCTCTTAAAAATGCACAAAATAGTAAAAAAAATGTTTTCGGCAAACCTATACAGTAAATATACTCCAAAAAAATGTTATAGCACTTCTAAGTAAGGATCGGGGATATAATAGTGCAGTAAATCGACTATAGCGTCCCCTCTTTTTTATCTAATATTATTTTAAATAAAAGAGAAATGTTTTCAAAATTAACGTTTTAAAATTAGTTTACCTCATAGTATGCAAGAAATCCAGCTGCTCTGGTAAACTCTCCAGCTTCACCTGGTCCTGGGGCTTTGGCATTTAAGCCACTGCTGTTGGTATTTCCTAAAGTGAACGACTGGCCGTATAGTGGTATACCCATTACTAATTTTTGTGATGGTGCTCCTTTTTCCATCCAATAGTTTATGGAATAGTTCTGCCAAACAAGGAATTAAAAAAGTATTTTATTTCGAAATTTCATTGCTTACCACGTTAAAATGTTCAAAGTCATCATCGGGATGATGATACAGAGGTGCCACATGTCCTGTTTTTTTATCCCAATGCCCATGAAAATCATATGTCATGACAGCGATCCAATCAAAACAGCGAGAGAGCTGAGGAATGTCGTATCCTGCATCAATGATTTTCCTGCTAGGTGAGACTGCAGTGGACAACAGAAGTCCTCGAGGGCGAAACGCTTCAGAAAGCTCTTGTACCCAAGCAGTGAAACCCTCCTTTTCCTCGGTAGACCCTTTGTTGCACTCCGTTTGCCAGCAGACTGGGTACTCCCAATCTAAATCAAGGCCCTCAAAGCCGTATTTTTCAATAAACTCGAGGGCGTGGCGCACAAAACGAGCCCGGGCCATTGGACTTCGAACTAGGCGGCTGTACTTATCGCCTTGCGAATCGTTCCATCCACCAAGTGCTAAGCTCACCTTGATGCCTTTGCTTTTCAGGCTTGTGACCCTCGTGTAAAAGTTGTTTTCAACATCAGCCCAGGAATCATGTGTTCGTAGTAAAAGTTCGGAATAGTCTAGCACTGCAAACCCATAAATTACGTGAGTGCACAGCTCCGTGTTTATGTCGTCGGGAGTAAAGCGACCTATTCCCTTGCGGTACCAGGCCCAGTTTGTAAAGTAGCAAATAACTTTGTAGTTACTATCACGAGGTTTGGGAACTGGTTTTTCCGTGGGGTACGTTGGTCGCAAATTACTACTCGGGGTTTGTGGAGTCGGAGGCTTCGGCATAGCGTTCAGCTCTACCTCTCCGCTGCTCTCACCATCTTTTGGATTGCATTTTGCAGCTGCAGGCCAATCGCAGTTCCCAATTCTTTCATTATAGTGCAGCCCCGGTGGACAGTCATTAGCCTGAAGGCGGTTCCATAGGCAGAAGAGATATTTCGAACAGTTTCCTGGATAGGGTACTCGCTTTTCGCCTTTGCAGGGGTCCTCTTCGTTGGCGCTACTCGATTTGATTATTTTTAAATATTTTTTGCTAGTTACGCATTGTACGTTCTCAGGCCAGTCACAAAGTTTTTTGATACCGTCCCAATGCAAGTCTCCGCCACATTCACTGGGTACCAGTGCCTTATTAACGCAGATGTAATATTTCCTGCAGTTTCTGTGTGGGTAGTAATCCCCTTCAGTGCACTCCAATATAGTTGGACGCATATGTTGCGGTCGGCTTGAGGTATAATTGACCTGATCATGTGCGACAGTCTCTGACGGTTTCTTATTAGGTGTCAAAGTCGTCTCCGGCTTTTTAGACGTTTGGATCGGGTTTGGATAAGAAGTACTTAGGTGTTGATTGGGTATTAGTGAGCATTGGGCGGAAGACGGCCAATCACATCCTTTGGCTTCGTTGTTCCAGTGAAGACCGCTTGGACAAAAGTGATGCTGTAACTCTCCCGCGAAAAAACATTGATAGTAAGCGTTACAATTTTTTGAGTCAGGGAAGAATTCGCCGCTCTTGCAATTCGAGGGCTGTACCACTGGGCTGATCCCTGGTGGAATGGGGATTGTGGTATGAGTTGGTTTTGCTGTAGTCCTAGTCGGCTCGCGCGGACGTTTTGTAGTTGAACTCCACCAAGGGAAGGGGCTTGTGATAGTGGTACTTACAGGACTACTGCTGTTCTCCCCGCTTGGCAAGGAAGTTGTATGATCGTGATTTTGTCCCAACCCCCCAGAACCATCGCTACTAATTGTTGTCATTTGGGGAGGCACCGGTGTCGCCAATAATGTAGGACGCTTACAGTTCGGTTCAGTTGGCGGCTCCGAGTCCAAGCGACCCAATTCTCTATTAATGGCCCTAAGTAAAGGATAAGATTCATTGCAACATAGGTTTCGGAAATCATCGAGGTCAATGGTCCAGGCTGCCACTCCGGCAAAGTTGTTATTAGCAGCATATCGAGCCTTCGCTTGGGCACTAGTCGTATCTTCATATCCTACCCACTGGTCGTTTAGCATAGCGAATGGACCGAATATCAGGCTTAAATTCCGATCACTCATCCAATTAAACTTTGTTAGACGCTGACAAATCTCGTAGTAAGCTAGCATTCCAGGTTGCTTTGTCAATTCACCGGAATCTCCAGGTCCAGTGGCTGCCACTCCTGGGCCTGCAAGAATTTGGTTGGCGTTTGCCAATGTGAAACTCTGGCCGTAAAACGGAATGCTCAATACAAGTTTTTCCCTTCGCGCGCCCATTTTTAGGAGTAACTGCATGGTATAGTTTGTATTGTACTGAGGATACGTGTCCGATGGTAAGCCGTAAAGTGGACTAACATGACCTGTTTTCTGTTCCCACGCTCCGTGGTAATCGTAGGTCATTACTGTCATATAGTCTACAATGTCTGACAAAGCGGGAAAATCATAAGCCTCCGTTATAATTTCCTTGTAGCCAGAGATGGCCACTCCCAACTGAAATTTTGGATCAACACTTTGAAACTCGGTGCGAAGTTCACGAAGAAGCTTAGTCAGGTTTGGCCTGTCTGTCACAGGTCCCCTTGAGCAATCGCTCTGCCAGCACTTCGGGTAGTTCCAGTCTAGGTGGAGCCCGCTGAATCCATGACGTAATAAAAAGCTGCTCACACTGGATGTAAAAACACGACGCTTAAGATTGTCACTGACTAAGCGGGAGTATTTGGAACCGCTAGAGTCCGTCCATCCACCCAATGCAATTAGTACAGGCACACCAAGCGATGTCACTCGACGGTAGTATTGGTTATCCAAGTCCACCCATGAATCGAATTCTCGAATGGTAAGGTGATCAGGATCCAGGGAGGCAAAAGAATAGATAATAGCAGAGCATAGATTAGGGTCAATATGCTCTGGTACAAAATGAGCCTCACCACTACGGTAGAATGCCCAGTTCGACATGTAACAAAGAACTTTTTTAGTCACTTTGAGATCATTCCTGTTTGCCAATTCCAAAGCTCCGTAGGACTGCTGGTGTTGCAAGTTACTTTGACCCAATACACCGTAAGACTGCAGGTCAGAGTACCTATCAAGTTTATCGGTGTGCTTAACCTGTTCGATGTTCAACATTTTAAGCAACTCTTGATGCGGCGAGCCGGCTCGGTATGACTTCGGATAATAGTCGTCTGAGTTTCCGGGGGCAATAAAAGCTGCGTACTTATCGGAAATGGTCCCAGGATCTACATTAACATGTGTTAACTTTTTTCTTTTCATATCAACTCCTACAACATCCCTAACACTGTTATAATATTTAGTGAAAATTTCCATATGTTCCTGCCCATCTTCATCATTTGGCAATGACTCCACAGAATCACGCACAAAAGAACGTATATCAGGGTTCTTCCTGAGCCTAGACGAGTTGCTCTGATAAAGCTTTGGAATACTCTCCACAGCACTCCGCAGAGGTAGGAAAGCGTCCCCAAACTCAGGTTTTGCACTGTTACGGAGTAGGAGTATGGAATCAGTATCCAAAGGAATGCTCTCAACCGCAGAACGTATGAATGCAGGTGTATAGTTGGATTCCGAATGTATCTGCAGCTTATCAACGCGAATGTGGGCTTTCACAGATATAGTCAAGACTACCTGTTAAACAAGCAAGGGATTGGACTAAATAATATATGGGATGCAGGAGATGACTTACCACGAGCACACACGGGACATACGGATGCATTTTGAAACTTCATATAATCCCTGCGATAAGACAATACTATTTTATATGCAAGGAAACGCTAAAGAGAAATGGTATTAAAACGAATTAATTTTTAAACGATATATTTTAAAACATACCTGTTTATAGCAATATTTTAAAATGTTGTTAATGGTGACATTGGCGAATCTAAGATGTATCCTTAAATGAAAATATTTATATAACCTTAAAGCATATTTTGAAACGTAAAAATCCAATAACTTTAAAACATAATGTTTGCCTTACAACAAAGGAATCATTCGAGACCATATAGAGAATAAAAGGAAAAAAATATACATTCGTTGTTTCTAATCATAAAGTATCCTAATTCTGAATACATAAAAACACAACAAACCAAGAGAGAATTCTATAGCCGAGTTCCCCGACTATCAGATACCCGTTACTTAGCTTGTGTGAACGCGAACGCGAAATTTCATCATTTTTCTGGGATATCGATAGACAGTGGAGAATAAATGAGAAAAAATTTACAAATTGTTAAAAAGTGTGGGCGCGACGATTTGGAGGCTTTAGAGTGGAAGTGGCAAAAAGTTATTTGGAAAAGTGTGGGAGTGACGGCGTTTGGGCGTTTTGTAGGCATAAGGAGGGGCGTGGCCAAAGTTTCTTTGTATTGTTGTATTGTTTTATGGCAATTCGATAGAAATTTACAAGACTGTTAGAATGGGCGTGGCGATATGCTTAATCTCAATATTCTAGCTTTAATGGGTCTGAGATCGAGGCATTAATACGGACGGATGAACATGGCCTGTGCGACTGATCCTGATCCTGGTCACTGCGAAATTTGGGATAATCTTATGGTAATCGGTCAGAGCAAGTAAGCTCTGATCTAGTTAACCTTTTTTAAATGTAAATGTTTGGTAAGGGACGCAGCAAATAAGAAGAGAAAACGCTTTAGACGAGTTCCACGACTATCAGATACCCGTTACTCAGCTAGTCCAAGTAGGACCAAGAATTTTGAACATTTTTCAGGAATATCGGTAGAAAATGGGGAAAAAATGATCTAAAGCGTGATTTCGGCATCTCGGTAGAACTGGGCAAAACAACTGATATAATCGAAACAAATTAAATCATTTCTTAAAAGTGTGGGCGTTGCAGGTTTTTATCGAGTCGATAAAAATTTATAAGTGTAATAAAATTATATGGGCGTGTCAGTTTAAGGCAGAATGAATCAAGAAAATTTCCCTAGAATATGTGTGCCTAATCTCAACCTTCTAGATGTATAGTTCCTGAGATCTGGATGTTCATACGGACGGAGAGACTGACATGGTCAGTTCGACTCGTCTATTGATCCTGATCAAGTATATATACTATATATGGTCGGGTATAACTAATTATAATACAAGCTCCACTTGGCCCAGCTTATAAAATTAGTTGGAATTTTTTAATTGTCGTTTCCATCGTCAACCAATAGAATTAGGAAGTTCTAAATTCAAAAGTTGGAAGTCTAGAATTAGAATATCTGCCGCAGCACTGTAGTAGGGATGGTGAATTTAGACTCAGAACCATGGATAAATTTCGTAAGGAAATTTAAACGCGCAGAAAGTTGGATCGGTTGCGCGATATACCGGAGCCAGAAGCGGATAGACTATGCTCGAACGACGCCAGTGACGGAAATTTTTGAATTTTGTGCAAGCAAGCGGAGGTATATCGCGAAACCATAAAATCGGAATAAATTTGAAGAACTTACATTACGTATAAATTTAAGAAGATTAAAAAAAAAATGATCGCAAAAAAAAAAAAATGATACCAATACCATCAATTGACCATATTTAGAGACTTTAGTGGGAAACTCAGTGTTTCCGAAATTGAAATGAACTGAGAATTCTGATACAGTGCTTACATAATTTGATTCCGTAGGTGCATACAAAATTTATAAATTTGTATCAATAAAAAAAGACACAGTTTCGTTTCTTTCGATTACACTTTTTTCTAGTTTCGGTTTAAGATTTAATAAAATCGGATGACGAGTATTTTATATAGGTTCTTTAGTAACATGTATAACATCAATTTGTTTATAAAATATTCTAACTCGATATATACCTGCTTTTGGCAATATATAATTTTATTAAGAAATCAGACTATCAGTAGCGTTCATAGGAACAGTCGAAAAACTAATTAAAAACAAGAGAAAGCTACAGTGTGAATGCGAACGCGAAATTTTATAATTTTTCTGGGATATCGAGGGAATACAATGAGAAAATATTTAAAAGTGCTCAAAAGTGTGGGCGTGACCGGCTTGGCAACTTTAGGGCTTTAGAGTGGACGTGGCAAAAAATTTTTTTGCAAATCGATAGAAATTTACAAGACTAATATAAAAGTGAATAAATATCAACAAATTTGACAACTTGAATTGATTGCAAATAATAGAACAAAAATCTCCGTTTTATTAGCCTTTTTAGACGACGATGTATGTGTCGGAGCACAATTATTATTCTCCATTTCGCGCAGCGAGTTTCGAACGCACCGAAGGTCTACACACAATTAATTTGTGTTCTCACACTCACTTCTTCTCCGTGCTAACCTTCGAACCACACTCGGCGACAGCGACCACACGCTGCCGCCGCGCTGTAACGGGAGATGCCAAAGCTACAAAAATACAGCCGACCAATAGCAACGCAGTATGCAACAATGTAATATGATGAAATACCAATGATTTCCCCGAAATGATGAAATTACTGTACTTCTGGAATATTCTAACACATAATACAATATGATGACATACCAATGATTTCCCCGAACTGATGGAATTATTATTCTTGTGAAATATTCTAGCACATCCACCAGCTTACAAAAGTATGCGCCGACATATGCATAAACATACTATAGCGCTTGTGGCAGCTAGTGTCGGAAGCGTCATCTAGGGGTAAGAAGGTTTGGGGCCGCCATCTATGTTCGGTTTCCAGAACTAAAAATGGGGCAGAAGAAGTATTCTTCAGGTCAGGAATTTCGGACTGAAAGAGGAAACAGAGCCAATTGTCAGTTCCAGGAGAATGGAGGTGGTACTTAGAGAGAGAGAGAGATGGGTCCGGCCGGAATCCGAATACCAAGATGGCTTTTTCCATTTCTGACGGTCCGACTAAGCGGTGAGACAGATGAGATTTTTTCTGGACATGCAAGTTATCATCGAGTTTGGAGTCGTTTGGAGTGAATCATTGGATCACCAGCCGTAGGTATAAGGACGGCGGCTACTTTGTTTGCCACCAGGGCAGGGGGGCCTGAGGCCTGACTTTCTGAGGGTCGAAATTGGATTTAAGAAAATTTTAATGTCCGGAAAAAATAAAGCTATCGAACCGCCAACCGTCTTGGCTCGATGTAGCGTAAGAATTTATCATACGCTAAGAGAATTTAAGAGCAATGTGATATTCCCGTTTCCCGCCCGCATTCTCGAACTGATTAGTTCGTGGAGTCTGGCCCAAAGCGATATACGATTTACACGGCTTTCGAGGGGTCTTTCTTTTTTGAGAAGCTTGTAAATGCGTCGAAGTTAATATTTTTTATATGTGTAAGTGTATATGAAAGCGAGGCGGCGCTTTGTAGCCGCTTTTTGCAGCCCAAGACTGGAGGGAATTTAAAATGAAATGAAATAGGCGAGAAGAGTAAAAAAATATCGGAAGTGGCGCAGAAGTGTATTTAAATAAACCACACGAAAATCAACCGGAATCGCTTTCGTCGGTGGATTCCCGAAAGTGGGCAAGTGAACATATTGACAGATTTATTTAATAAGTATGGAATAATGAAGTGAAATTATGTTCTCCTATTCGCGATCCTGGTCCCAAGGTGCACTGTAATATTTTATCGCCTAAGTATTAGTGGAATCAGTATCGTTTTCAAGGCCAAGGTCTCGTGCAAATCGAAATGGTGGAATTGCTTTTCAAATGCAGAATTTTTGTCTTCGATTTGTCTTTGCTATTTATGGATTGAAAGCGCTTATTTCTTTGTTTCTTTTTGTTCCGTTTAATTTTTGGGTGCCGGCCGTGCACACGCACGTATCGTGATCTATGTCCAAGAGCAATGTATTTTTATTTTTAATTATTTCTTGAGGTGCCAAGATTGTTTCTCAACTCTCAAATTATTTCATCTAAGTTAAATATTTTCCAAGGGGATCAGCTTTCCGTATGCATTAAGCGCGGGGAGCTGTTTATAAATTATTCAAGTGGGAATCGAAAACTGCAAATTGAATGATTATTAGCGGTCCAATTTTTTTTTAAGTTTTGGTTAGCATTTATAATAGCTGTACGAAATTTTAGTCGTGTTTAAATATATATTTGTATTATGTTTTGAAAAGCTAACTCGTTTGGCTCTGACTAGGATGTATTCACTGAGAGCCGCGGTTAGCTATGACAACTGTTTGTAATTTTTGGTATAGAATGGCCAAGGAAGGGCGGGCATTACACGATCCTCCACCATAGCTGAGGATCGAGCAAAAGTATGTATGGTAAAATAATCTTTATGTCCTTTTCAGAATTGTCGTAGCACGCAATAAACATCGATAATCAGAATGAAATTAGGCTGAGATTCCAGGACAAGACCACCACCCCACATAACCGACAAGGAGCAGCTGTACCTTCGCGCGTGCGTCCTGAAATATCTCATAACACCACCCTAGCCTTATTAATCGTTACATAAATATTTATAATCATTCTTTATTATCTGGCGCCCAAAATGGTGGCCAAAATCGTTTTTACCAGCTGTGGAAACTTACTTTCTAGCCAACGTTTGCCAAAACATTCAGTACATTTTCTGTTGTTCCCGCTCGAACCCTATATCAGTTGAATAGGATCGATAGCTGAAGGCTCAGTTAGCCACGGTTGATATAGGAATACAGTGGACCAATCCTTTCCATCTTCCAATAGTAGGGATCTGAAGTAACGGCTAGTTAGGCGCTTGGATCGAAAGGGGGATAATTATAGTTGTCTCTCTGGCCACGGATAACTAGTCAGTGCTAAGAACCCAGCTTCATTAAAGAACAACGAATAAAAGAGCATTCGGGAAACGCGTCGGAACTACAGCTGAATTTTCTAAAAAAAAAATAAAGAGATCAACTGGCCACGTTTCACAACGTAATATATATAATTCATTTCGCGTCTCACAACCACTAGTACGTCAGAAATCTTATTCCAGAAATGCTCAGCGGATAAGAAACTACTAGATGGTTTTGAAAACAATTAACACAATTCGACATAAGGCGAAGGACAAGCGGCCATACGCTGAACTGCGCGTCTTAGATCGGATAGTAATGGGACTGTTAGATTCTGTAGCAGATCGATCAAGAAGTAGTGGTCTACAGTTCAAAGAAAGGGAAGAAAATCTCGACCTGCATTTGATTCCTTCTCTTAGCCAAGATTTATATTTAGGTATTGATTTTTGTTCTGGTTTTGAGTTGCTGCCGGCGGAGATGCAAAATTCCGAAATAACTTCCTTAACCTGGAGATGCTAAGCCGGTAAAGCAGAGGCAATTCCCAGTGTCCCCAGCTGTAGAAAAGCCTCTATATGCAGAGATTGATCGTATGCTTAAGCTTCGTGTAATTGAGGAGTCTGATAGCGCCTGGTCTTTAACAGTAGTCTTGGTACAAAAGCCCGGGAATGTGAGGCTCTGTTTGGATAGCAGAAAGGTGAATGCTGTCACCAGAAAAGATGCGAATCCTCCCCCGCAGATAGATGGGAGTCGCCTCCCAAAAGCTTTGTTTATTTGTAGTCTCGATCTGAAAGATGCCTATTGGCAGATAGCCCTTGAAAAAGATTCTAGGTTTAAGACGCCGTTTACCATACCCGGAAAGCCGCTTTATCAATATAAAGTGATGCCTTTCGGGCTGACAAATGCTTCGCAAACGATGACACGCCTGATGGACAAGGTCATACCAGCAGAACTGCGAAACGAAGTGTTTGTTTACCTAGACGACCTATTGGTAGTTTCCGGTAGCTTTGAATCACATCTGAAGGTTCTAAGAGAAGTTGCAGGTCATATTAAGACGGCAGGCCTGACGCTCAACGTAGAGAAAAGTAAATTTTGCATGCGTTCGGTGAAATATTTAGGGCACATTGTCGGGAAGGGCGTAATAAAAACTCATCCGGAGAAAATATTGGCGATGACAGATTTTCCGCTACCAAATTCGTTAAAAAGTCTTCGGAGGTTTTTAGGAATGGTTGGCTGGTATCGCAAGTTTATTAATAATTTTGCGTCAGTAGCAGCGCCTTTGACTGACTTATTAAAGACAAGACAGAAGTTCGTCATGAGTCCTGAAGGAAAGCTAGCATTTGAGAAGATGAAGGAGATGTTATGTTCAGCGCCTGTTCTTCTTAGTCCGGATTTCGGAAAGTCATTTTTTGTGCAGTGTGACGCTAGCAAGGAGGAGGAGTTTTGGTTAAAAAAAAACAACCGAAGGTTGTTTCAATATTGAGCACCGCAGCGGCAAACTGAATGTTGTGCCAGACGATTTATCTCGGGTAAATGAGGAGAATATAGCCGCGTTAGATTCCAGTCAAGGGTTGATAGTCGATTTGGATTCGCCAGAGTTCAAGTCCGACAAGTACAAGGAATTTGAGCGGTTGAAGGCGAACAACAACTTGTTGCAGATATTAAATTAGTTAACGGCCTTGTATATAGGAGAATGGATCATGTCACCGGTGATTGTTTGCATTATCAGTTTGTCTGAAAGTTGGGGATCCCCAAGGGCTTAGTCCAGAGTGTTTTAAAAAGTGCCCACGATCATCCATTGGCTTCACACGGAGGAATACATAAGACCTTAGAACGAGTTCGAAGATATTATTATTGGCCATAAGCTAAAGGCGGTATTTTCACCGCAGTCGAATGCTTCCGAAAGACTAAATAGGTCGGTATAAGCGGCGATCCGGTCGTACGTCAGGCCAGACTAGAAAAATTGCGACGAAGAGCTGAGTAGCATTTGCTGTGCTTTGAGATCCGCGGGGCATTCCAGTTTGGGAACTACTCCATATTATATGGTGTTCGGGCAGCACTTTGTTGGATCAGGATCTACATATAAATTGTTAAGAGCTCTGGGGTTGATTCAGGATCGCTCCATGGCTTTCGCTAGTGAGGATTCCTTGGAGTTAGTGAGGAATAAGGCCGTGGAAGTAATGAGAAAGCAAAATGATAAGAATGAGTGGCTTTACAACCTCCGATCCTGAATAATATCTTATGATGTGGGCCAGGAAGTGTTTCGTAATAACTACAGGCATAATAATTTCCAAGCGGGGTATAATGCCAAATTGGGTCCGAATTACCTGAAAGCTCGGGTCCGGAGAAAGGTTGGGAATTCGTACTACGATTTAGAAGACTTACAAGGTCGATTCGTAGGGAGATACCACGCCAAAGACATGAGGCAATAAGCTACCTGCCTCAAGCTTGGTGGTATCAGCCTTGGGAGTCTGGGTTCGGCCGGCATCCGAAGGCCAATATGGTTTTAGTCCATTTCTGACGGTCTGACGAAACAGTGAAAAGTTTTTTTGTGGCCGGCGAAAAGTGAAGAAAAAATTCATGATTATCATTGAGGCGCTGGATTCGAAAAAAAGGGTAAGCGAGTGCCGGGGGGAATTCAGGTTAGATATCTCTCTCAACATAATTTAAATATATTATATATTATATATATTAACTTCGAGATCAACTGGGAAGTGAGCAAAGGCGAAGTCGTTTGGAGGGAAGCGTTGGATCACCAAGCGAAAATAGAACGACGGAGGCTGTTTTTGGCGTGAAACCAGAACAGGGGGCATAGAAGCCTGAGAAAGTGGAAATCATATATATAAATTAAATTAAGGAAAACTGGCATGCATTTGTGAGGGTCGCCGTCGCTTTTTTTTAGAAAATTTCAAAGAACCTCCGGTCTCCGAAGGTCGCCAAAAAAATTCGCGACCTAGCGCAATTTTTGGTTCGATGTAACGCATAGAGTTTGCTTATGCTTAAGAGAAATTAAGAGCAGCGTGATATTCCCGGTTCCCGCCCGCGTTCTAAGCTTCAAAACGGTGCGGGTAGAGAACACGGCGATCAAGCTGATTAGTTCCCGGAGTCTGGCCCAAAGCAATTGACGCGGCTTTTGTGGCAGTAATCGTGGATGCTTCGAAAGAAATGTTAAGTCCGGTCAGAAATAACTAATTAGTTTAAGTAGTGTTAAGTTCTTAGTGGTTTTTTTATATGTGTATGTTTTTTATAAGTGACAGCGAGACGCCGCATTTGGTTTAGAATGTAGTGCAGCCCAACATTGGATGGCCTTTGAGAAAAAAATGAAATAAGCGAGAAGAGAAAAAAAAGATCGCAAGTAGCGCTGCATGTCTCCAAATTATTTTATATTTTTATTGTTAATCTTTTATTTGCATAAGACATGAATTCCACAGGAAAATCACCCGGAAGCGCTTTCGTCGGTGGATTCCCAAAAATGGGGGGGTTTTTTAACTGATTTATTTAATGGAAAAAAAAGGCATGAGATAAAAAAAATATAAATTAAATTCACGTAATCGGGGTCCTGGTCCCACGGTGCGCAAGGCGCAGCAATATTTTTATCGCCTAAGCATTAGTAGGATTAGTATCGTTTTCAAGGCCAAGGTCTTTAGCAGACCGGAATGGTGGAATTAGTTTTTAAGGGCACAATTTTTCTCTGCTATTTGTCTTTGCGATTTGCAGATTGATACCGCTTATTTCTTTGTTTCTTTTTGGTCCGTTTAATTTTTGGCTGCTGGCCGTACACACGCCCATATGTCCGAAAAGAAATGTTTGTTAACTTTTAATGGATTTTTGAAGGCACAAAATTGTCTCTCCCCTCCAGTGTTATTTCATCTGAATTAAGTATTTATTTTCAGAGAAAATTGAAGCTGTAAATGGAAATATTATTATTGGCGGTCTGAATTCTAAGTTCTAATTTTATTAAGTCTCAATTAAGATGTAGCTATCATACATCTTAAGTAAGAAATTTTAATTATTGTAATATAATCCTTTTTTATAATGTTTTGAAAAACTAAATTGTTTGCCTATGACTAGGAGGTATTCCCTGTAATCCGCGGTTAGCGACCGAAGGGGCCATTCGGGACGGTAATTGTTTGTGATTTTTTTGGTACGGAATGGCCTAGGTTGGGCGGGCATAACACGATCCTTCACCACACCTGAGGATACATTTACATTCCTTTGCCCTTTCTAAAGCGTTCAAAGGACTATGACATTCAGGAGGCGTTGGTCATATGCAAACAGGAAAACTTTTATCCAGAAATAGTCTACCTGCTCGGTTGTATGGGTGGTGTAGAAGCGGCCGAAGCACTAAATGTCATTCTTCACCGCGTAAGGCAAAATGGGTGGGTGATAACTTTAATTATAAATTAAAAATTTTTAGATCAGAGACATAGAAATGGCCATCGAGTTTTGCAAGGAGCACGATGACAACGATCTTTGGAATGCACTTATTAATGAATTTAGCAATCATCCTGAAATCGTGACGAAAGTTTTGGACGGCATAGTTGGTAACATACTTTTCAATGGTAACATGTTCTATTATTCTTCTTTTTATTTTGTTTGCTTTAGACTACTTTAGCCCAGCGGTGATTGTTGGAAAGATAAAAATGGGACAGAACATTCCAAACCTACGACAATCACTTATTAAAATGCTGTGGCACTACAATCTTCAAGGTGAAATTTTATCCTCTGCCCAACAAATTCAACTTAATGACTATTTTGAAATTCACTCGGAGATAGTCACCACGCAAAGACGAGGTCAGCAGGTTTCCAACGAACAAATGTGCTCATTGTGCCACCGTCCAGTACTGATGGTAGGCACACACTTTAATTGTATAACCAGCTTTGAATGTGGTCATGTATATCATAAACCGTGCATACAAGGTAAATTGCAGAAAAATTGCAAAGAGTGTAACCTTTGGAACTTAACCGTGGAGAAATAGGTTCATATCGACATCATAACTATTATCCCGGCGTCCTGTTAGGGGAATTAAGGATAATTAAACTTTATAGTTTAATTTCCTACGCCCATTGTTTTCAAACGTATATTTCCCAAATGAGTTAAACAATTTCTTTCAAATTTCATATCCTCGTAACTATTAAATTCCATAACTATTGATGTTCAACACTTTTTCACTAATAAGCTTAGTTTCAGCTATTTTATTTTGTGAACTGTTTCATTTTAATATTGCGAATAGGAGAAGTAAATATTATAGTAAAGCAAGCGAGCGAGGGAGGTGTGCTAAACAAAAGAACAAAAAACCTTGAATTTCTTTTTGGCGCATCTTGGTGGCTATATCATTAAGTGTAATCGTTACTTGGTGTAAGTGTTTTGCGTTTTGTGGACGTGGAAAGGCGTGGACGTGGATTCGGAACCATTCCTTCTACCTGATACATCTTTTTTTAACGATTCTGCTGTTTTTTTTAAACCCGTTATTGAAGTTTGCGCGCTATAGTAGTAGTACAGTAAGGACACCGGGAAAAATATTTTTCCACACAGTCGTCGTGTGGTGTGGAATACTCGTGGATATTAGCATCTTGTGGCCAATACAACATACTGTTTTACTGGCTGGACACGAATTTGATTTTTTTGAGCGCAGTTGCCAATGGCGATAAACGAATTGCAGGAGCAACACCACAGCCACAGGGCTTTCGCCCTGAAGTATTTGGCTCTAGACGTGAATGGTTTGATGAACCAGCTTTTACTGTTATAGCATCTACAGTTATAGCATAGTATACTAAAGTATACTAGAGTATTTCCGACCATAAAAAGTATATATATCTTGATCAGGATCAATAGCCAAGTCGAACTGGCAATATCGGTCTGTCCGTATGTTGATATTAACAATCCAGAGCATAGAGGCAATTTTGTTTCCACGCCCGTAAACCGCCACGCCAACAATTTTGAAAAGTGTTTTGAGATTTTTTTATATTTTTAGTAGTCTTGTAAATTTTTCTCATTATATTCTTCAATATCTATCGATATGCCATAAATATTAATAGCTGAGTAACGTGCATCTGATAGTCGAGGAACTCGACTATAGTGTTAGGAGTCTTAAATCAGGCAATCAGTCAGTGAGCCGCGGTCTGATTTCGGTCACTTTAAGTGACGGAGACGAGCAAGGAGGCGAACCCACGACGAGGACGCAGAAGAGTACGAGGACTCAACTTGGTCAGAAGGGACAGTGGAGACTTTGGTTAGCAAAGGTGGTTCTGGGACGAGCTTTGGTTCAACCTCACGGACGATACACCTTCATCATAACATTTTAGGTCTCTTTCGAGCCGGCAGATGATCCGTTGTTAGAGACGACAAGGGCCTGTCGTGGTCAGAAGAGACAGTAGAGGCATTGGTCGGCAAATGCGACATAACGGTCGATAGACCTGCACCACCATAACATCCTTAGTCCCTTTCGAACCGGCACGGGTCCGCTGTTAAGGACGTCGCTTGACAACAAAGGAGGGACGACGAAGGAGTAACGCCGGGCAGCAGACGGCGAGGACTGTAGGAATCCATTATCAAGTGGTATCTTAATAAAGCTAATTTAATCTAAAATCCTGTATTCTTCTTGGTCAAACAAAACATACATTTTGTGGGACGAACAATTAAACTCTCTGAGCTAGCCGTTGCAATTCGTAGTCTGCAGAATATATGAAAATAGTTCGTTACAATAGCAAAACCCAACCCAACCCAACCCAACGACCACGAAAAAAAACACATATCCAACTTTTATCTTTTGGTTTCGGAATATTACTTCTCGATCAAATCCTAGGTTTTTTTTAGCTGTAAAGTAGCCGGCAAAGTGGTTATATCAACAAAAAACATCTTACTTATTGCATAAGTTCCATCTTATTAATGAGGGGTAGGTAAGAACAATCCCCATTTTGAATCTCCTTAACAATGGTCTGTGAATGTTCTTGCAGCTATGTGGCGGCATGAGATGGGCCCTTGATTTAGATGACTTTCGTGGACTTTGCGGTTGCGGCAAGCACCCATTACTTAGGACTCTTAATCAGGAGCTGCTAGGCATTTCTGGACAAAAAGGTAAGGACTGCACTTAATAAGTTTAGCACAAAAGCTTGACTACAGGTCACAGATTACAGATCTATTTTAATTGATTTTGTAAAACCTCATATTTGCCAAATAAACTAGCGTCAAAGTTTTGAAACATTTTAAATCGATGGGCATTAATTCCAAATATTAAGTTTGCTCTTTTTTTAAGAAAAAATCTTTTCTGTGACATGCATTTAAATCCCCAGTATTATAAGTACAAAGTGAGTATGACAATTCGGCCCAGCATTTGCAAATTTTAGAAATACAGAATTTTATATTAAATACTTATAAGATGTAGTTTTAAGCGTCAATTTTCCCTTATACCAGCACTGAAGAGCATCCTTTTTTCAGGTCCACATCGAATATTTATCCAAATAATAAGTATAATTATTTAGCCGCCGTTTACAGAAGTTAACATTCGAATACTATTTCAATTGTCTCTTTTATATCGATCTGTACTCTAGCTTAGTTCAACAGCGACTGACTGCCGCGCTTTCTGCAGAGTGGCGAGTCGATCAGTCGATAAAATTCTCGATAATATTTGTATGTATGTATATAGTAAGGATGAGTGTATGAATGTATAAGCTTATGACTAGATTGGCTATGTATAATTAGGTATGTATGACTAGGAATGTATGACTAAGAGTAAAGGAAGAGGGTAGAAGGAGCAGCCTACTACAATTAAAACTTTTTTTTACAAAGGAAAGTAACATGGCTTGAACCATAATGTTGATTAGGTTTCGGTTTGGCAACCGGTTCTTCGATATTGTGGAACAATGTTCCGCCACGAACCATGGTTTCCATGGCGACCGAAACATTCATTTGAACGCGAAATTGAAAATTTGTTTATTTGTTTCAGAATACTCTTCTTTTTATGTTAATTATTGTGTCATCCAATTTTAAATTATAATCATTTTTGATTTACAAATAATTATGTTATGTTATCTCAAAGGAAATATTGAAATAGCACAAAATTCCACCTCATTATAACACATTTCTAATGTTTATGGGAGAAAACGCGGACATAGCGAATGGGTTCGTCGCTTACGAAGGGTAGATGCAACGGAGTCCGATGGTGACGTCGTCCAAGATAGGAGAACCCGCCTTGGAGTCCAATGAGGAAGAATCTAAAGTGGGTGTACAATCACCAAGAGTGAACGAAAGTGCATTAGTCTACAAGACTGAGAGTGCAACGTTAAGATCTACACGGTGAGGGTGCGACAGGGGGAGGAGTGAAGTTCTGTGGTCATACCAGACGTGCACTTCCTGGTCCGGGTAGTCGAGGATGACGAACATCGAGGAAACCACGCAGAACAGCAGATGGCAAGGACCTGCGGAGTTCTTATCGAGAGCTGGAGATATCCCGAATAAAACTTACGATAAGATCGGAAAGTTCCCTTCTTCTTGGTCGGGAAATCACATTAAAACATATATTAGGGGAGACGAGCACACATCCTGTCTGAGTTAGGCGCCCCTACTCGGAGACGTCAGAACGTAGGGAAAAAGGTCGTTATAATAAGCAACATGTTAATATCAAGGCATGGTACAATCGGAAAACGGCTATTAAAAAATGAGTTTGCGCATAATCGAATAGAATAGACCGCTTCTTCTTCTTCTCCATACACAGTCAGCCACAGTCTACGTTCCCCCAATTCCGATGTCAACCCAGAGGTGACAGGAGTGGGTACACGAATTAAACTTCAAAAATAGCTCGAGCGAGGCAATCGCAGACTTTGGCATTGCGATCATAAATTCATAAAGTCCCATAAATTTATAGAAAGTGTGGTTAAGAGCATGGAGAAGGTGGCTGAGGCGGTTAAGACCCTGGCTGAAAGGGACTAGTGTCGGCAGCGTCATCTAGGGGGTAAGAAGGTTTGGGGCCGCCATCTATTTTCGGTTTCCAGAACTGAAATTGCGGCAGAAGAAGAATTCTTCGGGTCAGGAATTTCGGAATGAAAGAGGAAACATCAGGAATTCCCCTCTGAAGAAAGGGTATGCGAGTGCCAGAGGAAATCCAGGTAACCCCAAAATCAACTGGGTCTAGGAAGTGAATAAAGTCGATGTCGCTTAGAGTGGAGTTTGGAGTCGTCTGGGGTGTAGCATTGGATCACCAGCCGAAGACATAAGGACGGCGGCTATTTGGTTTAGCACCAGGACAAGGGGCCTTGAGGCCTGTGGAGTTGAAAACCCAAATTTTGAGGGAAATACGGAAAACTGGCATGCATTTGTGAGGGTCGACATTGGTTTTAAGAACATTGTAAAGTTCGGGAGAAAAAGCGAGCGATCCGCCAGTCTCTAAAATTCGCAAAGAAATCCTAGACCATCCGCAGTTTTTGGCTCGATGCAGTGTAAGAATTTCTCATACGCTTAAGAGAATTTAAGAGCAGCGTGATATTCCTGTTTCCCTGTCGCGTTTTAAGTTTCCAAACGGTTCGAGAAGGGAGCGCTGCGATTGAACTGATCAGTTCCCATAGTCTGGCGCAAAGCAAGGTTTCTTTGAGAAGCTTGTGAACGCGTCGACGTTAATCTCAGGGCCAAGTTGGCGACCGCGAAGGGATTCCGCAACGAGGTAGCGAGCTCGGTCCGGAATAGAAAAGTAGTTTAAGTTCGTGATAATTTCTTAGTGTTATTTTTTTGTAGCCATATGTGTAAGTGTAAATGAGAGCAAGGCGCCATTTAGTTCAAGAGCCGGTAAAAAAAAAATAATGCTGCCCAAAGTTGAACGGAACTTCAGAAAAAAAAATTGAATAAGCGAGAAGAGTAATAAGAGTAAGAGGTAGAGTTTGCGGCGGTTAGCGACCAAAAGGGGCAATTCAGGATGACAACTGTTTGTAATTTTTGTTAAAGAATGGCCAAGGTAGGGCGGGCATAACACGATCCTTCACCACACCTGGAGATCGAGCAGTTTGTAGGGTATAAGAATCTTTCTGTCCGTTGTCTGTGTCGTGCATGGCGATTTGCCACCCTTTTCTTAATTGTCGTAGCACGCAATCACATCGATAATCATTAGAATGAAATTTGACTGAGATTCCAGGACAAGACCATCACCCCACATAACCGACAAGGAGGAGCTGTACCTTCGCGCGTGCGTCCTGGAATAATTCATAACACCACCCTATCCTTATGAATCGTTACAATATAATACAATATGGTTTTCGAATGAATGTAATTTATATTAGTTGGTTACGGGGATAATTGACAACGATTCGCAGGTGCATAGATTACGAAAGCGGATGACTTTCCAAGCGAACGGATTTGCTTTTTCTGTCATCCGAATTTCTATTTGTAATCCCTTATCCAGCGGTGGTTTTTAATAAATTCCCAAAATGTATTATATTTTTATATTCATAATCATCATGACTTTTTCGCTTAGCGAGTGAATCTACTTTGATTTGTGCAGAATTTAAATAAATATATTTAACTATTTACATTTTCCTTGAACGTTATCTTACCGTCAACCGGTTATCCCAAACACACAATCCTCCCAAATACACAGTTTTAAGCTGAGATTGGGTTTACATATTCAGACATAATTGCCGGGCTCATTGATCAAAAAAATTTCGTTTCGTATAGCATAGAAATAGTAATAGCCATATCTATGTACATTACAAAATAAATTTTAAAAATAATTTAGAATAATTGTGTCAAAATTAGAGTAAACATGGTCTAGTAGACATCGATTTTTTAGTGTCAGCTCAAAGAAACTGGCTTCGGAAAAATCAAATTTTTGAAATTTGAAAACTGGAATCGTTTGCCCATGTTTGACCACCAGTTTTTGCGATATGAATTTTCGAAAAAGTTCGATAATTTTCGAAAATCAAATAGTTGTTTTTGTTTTTAAATTTTTTTTTTTTAATCTCAATATTATTATTTGCCTAAGTTTGCCTACCCTTTCGAATTAAAAAAAATGTATACTTTAGAAAATATAAGAAATTAGAGACAATCTCGATCTACTCAAAGAATAAAGCGTTTGCCTATCTCTTAAATTAAATATTATTCGACATCGTCGACATTTACCATCCGCTAAGATTGGACGCGCTTTCCTCGCATCGCAACCCAACCCAACAAATTCTCCACATAAGCCGTTAGAAAAGTAGCCCTCCGAAGGCCGCAGCGAGCATGAACTACTCAGCACAGTGCAACCAACCCACAATTTATGAACCGAAATTTATTGTAATAACCAGAACAGATGGGGAAAGTTTCACCATTTGTGATTAAAAAGTCATTCTTTCCGGACTTCAACATCGCAACAACCTCTGATCGAAAGCGGAAACGAAGATGTAGTATAAGATCAACAAAAAGGACTCAACAGAATTCGACCGTAAGCTATGAAGCCAAAATAAAAAAATCAGTTTTATCTAAGCCCCTTAAGGCCAAAGATAAAACCGAAAAGACTTCGATTAAAAAACTTACATATACGAATTACTAATTTTGTAAGCCCTCAGACCGTAAAATTTAAGCCCAACACATCCTCTAAGTCAAATTCTAAGCCCCATTTATCAAAAATGTCTATAACTGTAATTCAATAAAATTTAAAAAGATATGAACACACTAACTCCTTAATCTAATCAAAAAATACCCCCCACACATAATTTCCCTCCAAGAAACCCACATACAATACACAAATAAAATACCAACACCAATAAACTACAAACTGTTAACAAATATATCCACCAACAGATTTGGGGGCGTAGCACTACTAGTTCATTAGTCCATTCAGTTCACCATCCTCAACATCTCAAGCGATCTCGAAGCAATTGCCATTAATATAAAATATAAACCAAAACAAGAGAGAACGCTATAGTCAAGTTGTCCGACCTTCAGATACCTAGTTACTCAGCTAGTGTGAATGGGAACGCGAAATGTAATAATTATTATGGGATATCGATAAATATTGGGAAGAAAATAGGAAAAAAAATTTAAAAATTGTTCAAAACTGTCTGCATGACCGGTTTGGTGGCTTAAGGGGTTTAGAGAGGCGCGACAAAAAGTTGTTTGGCAAATCGATAGAACTTAACAAGACTAATAAAATTATGATAAAATATCCAAACAATTTTCAAAAATATTGGTGTGGCAGTTTTGGGCGGTTTATGGACGTTAGAGTGGGAGTAGAAAAAAATCAATTATACAAATCGATAGAAATTTACAAGACTAATAAAAATGTAAAAAATATCAACACATTTTTGAAAAGTGTGGGCGTGGGAGTTTTGTGCGGTTTGTGGTCGTTAGAGTGGGCGTCGCAACATGTGTCAACAAACTAGCGCTGCGTCTTTGTCCCTAGAATCTGTATGCTTGATCTCAATCCTTCTAGCTTTTATAGATGCTGAGATCTCGACGTTCATACGGACAGACGTACATGGCCAGATCGGCATTCGAACCTGATCAAGAATATATATACTATATATGATCTGAAACGCTTTCTTCTGCCTGTTACATACTTTTCAACCAATCTAGTATACGCTTCTACTGTACAAGTAACTGGTATAAAAATATACATTTAACAAAAAAAAACTTTTAATATATTAATTTACTTTATAAATATACTATGTAAGACACAGTCACTTCGGTAGAAAAAGGTCTGGTGGACAAGAAAATATTTAAATAAATTAACAAACCGCACAAAACTGCAACGACAAAACTATTGGAAAATATTTATATTTTTTTCAAATTACTATTGTTTTATCACAAGCCCCAAAAACTGTTAAGTCCACATTTTTAAAAAAAATTTTATTTTTTCTTTTCCTTTTATTATTTGTCTGGCCAATTTCTATCGGTAGACCAAAAACTTTGGTTTGATTATATATTTATTTTTCCGATTTCTGTGAATATGCCAAAAAATATGAGAAGATTAATTGAAAATGCTTTGTAATTGATCTTAATCGGTATAAACCAATTTGATTTTTTTTAATATACAATTACTACAGAAAGTACCACAACAAAATTGTTCAAAGAAAAAAATAATATTGTTTAACTCACGTAATATAAATCCTATGTTGCCATGGATGCTCATTCGTGTTTCATTAGTTCTTAACTATAAATAACTGAATAGTTCAGAAAATTTTGTATTAGTTAATTGTATGAATTCTATATATTACCATCCATTTACTAAATACCATAAGAATATTTTCTGAGAACATTTTTGTTCATTTCACATATTTATTAGGCTATTATGAACCGGTTTGCTTATTTGGTGTAAAATTAATTTTATATATTTCTTCGTGATTCCAGACAAAGTACGACAGCGAATTAACGTATAGCAAGAAACAGTAAGAAGCGTATGAAAGAATTAAAAAAAAAACCAAAATCAAAAAGAGGTTTAACAAGTTTTGAGTTTATCTACTTGAGGCAGGGAACCAATTCGGGTTTTAGCCGTTTTGTGGGAGTTCATTGAACGCCAAGAACTTTGATCGGTCTTCATATCCTCGTTTTGCTTTCACGATGGAACAACTGAGAATGCGCATTATTTTTGTTGTTGATCAATTAATAAGTGTTTTACTAACTTACATTAACATTACAAGCTTTTTCCGTTATTTTTTACGTTTTTAGACATTTCTATTAGCATTTCAACGACAGTACATTTTCCCTCAGGGCGCGGCAACGATCTAATGTCACACATTTATAAAAAATCTAGCAATGCCATGCTATCACTTACTCAGTTGCTGAAGGTGGTAACATCCGATAATATGCACACAACCTTTCACAAGAGTGATCACTATAAAACTGTAGGTGTTTGAGCTGAGGACGCTTCTATTTATACTTATACATTTTTCATTAAAAAAAGGGAATGCTACGAGGAGAGCGAAGCATTATTGAAGCGGAGAGTTCTATGTATCTTTCTTGCACAGCTACTCACACAGCTACTAGTGTCCTATCCTAATTGTGTGTTTCCGGCCAACAACTACAGCAGGCGAGAGGCGAATACATATGTGACGGGACTCTTGCCAACGGCTTTTATCATCAAGTCCCTTATATTGACGAATCAAGAACTAAGAAAAGAGACGCCTTATATGATGATCACATTAAATATTTTTTACCGAAATAGAAGATAATGTATCGAATTAATGCACATTTTATTTTTGATGTTTCATGCATATAATATGAATTTATAATTTAAATTTATGTCTGCCCAATTTCTATGGGTATACCAAAAACATTTTTTTTTTGACAATATAAGGTATATATATTCTGGATCAGGATAAATAGCCGAGTCGATCTGACCCTGTCCGTATTTATTCATAGACGCATTACCTACTATATGGAGAGCGCGTATATTTTCCTATTAAAGCATGTTATACTTATACTTCAATCCCATGAAAGACTTTTACATCCAAATATACAGAAAATGGCAAAATTATTTAAAGAAAATCGATTCTTTGCAAATAGCCAATTACTAAATCAGAATATAATCAATGAAAGCACTATAAGCAATTTGGCTAAAACAGAACATAGAAACACCAAAAAGCCTTTTAAATTCACTCCTAGTCCTGAACATTGCCGATACAAATTTGTGGTAGATATTTATCCATCTGAGGGAAAACAATACATGAGTTGGCAGTTATTTTAAATTCGCTAAATTTTAGCAAATTAAAACAAAGGACTGGATAGAATGCCGGAACTCATTAATTCGAATTTCTAATCAGTTAGGTAAACCCAAATTAGTAAAGGCAGACAGAGGCGGAGCTTTCTCCAGTTTAGCCTTTGATGGCTTGAAGCAGGAGGAATCGAATTGCAACTCAATTACAAAATGTTAGAAAGCATTGACAACTAGATTATACTTTTAAAAATAACGAATTATTACTCATTTCACACATTAAAATAATTTGCTAATCTAACCATAATGGGTATCAGTTAGATCATTCCGATCAAACAAACATATTTTGAAGATGAGAATAAAATTTTTAATCAGACAAAAAAAGGTGATAATAATGAATTCATAAAAAATATAATTAATCGTAATCCCATTCAAGTCAATCCGGAATCCAATTTGTAATTTTAGGCCGACTCCCTCGAAACAAATTATCCGTTGAAACAAATGTAATACTACAATCTCTAAAAATTGTCAAGAACAAAATGGCTATAAAAAAATAAAAGGATGCAAAATTATAAGACTAAACAATGCAAAGTTAAGTTTTAAAATTAGGGAGAATAGAGAGATTAATGTAACCAAGATAAAAATGGCAGAACATGATAACGTTTTGAAATTAATTTCAGAAAATAATAATACACTTTATATAACAAAAATAATGGTAATTATTGTTAGTTTTTCTTGACATATCAACAATTTGTACACTTAATCCACTAACCTTCTTAAATAAAAAAATTAGCAAAGAATAAAAAAATTATCAAGAACCACAAGCAAAAAGGAACCACTACAAGAAATAAAACAGGTACAAAACCAGTTGCCTGCAATATACCCTGTAATTCCAGCCGAAGCGTATGCAACCTTTGTAAGGGGAGGGAAGTGACGTATTGAAGAAATAAATACAGTTTTCTTGATTTTGAACTCCCAAACGGAGAAGACTTTTATTCTTATTTCGGAGAATACATTATTCAATCCTGACCACGACTAGGTTGGCGCAGCCGGAAAATGGACATAAAACCAGCAATGCAGCAACTAAACAAAAGGAAATAACAATGAACACAAGGATCTTCTGAATAATTTACTTGTAATAATGGTAAGCCGCCAGAACAAAAAGTGATAACCGTATAGTGTCTTTGGTAACATCTATAGCCGCGGAAAATGTTTTTGTGGCATATCAATAGAGAACTACAAGACAAATACAAAAATCAGTTGTGCGTTTTTGGCAGTTTATGGACCTTTGAAGTGGGAAGTTCAATTATTTAAATATCACTCATTTTTTATTGATGGGATACAGCTCGTCTATATCTGCGGATTTACGTATGGAACTACGGTTATCGGGCTTCCATTCATATTTAATGGCTTCGGATACCATTTCGGCAGAACATTGAAGGGTTTTTTGAAGGTCCTTATATGTTTTCCTTCCTTTCTTAGCTTAAGAATTAACATTTTTTTTATATTTTTAATTAATTGCCCTTTTAAATATAGGAATTTACTTAACCAAACACACTTTTTAGAAAATATTGATCATTGCTATTCCTATGAACAGCCTAAAAGTTGGGAATTTGCTCAAGAATGTAAAGGAAAAAAGGATAACAACTAGGATAAAAAACTAAAGCGATATTCTTTTTTTCCTATCTACACATTTCATTTTACAAAAATAAGTGAAATAAAAAATCGATTCCAAAAAGGACATCGAAAAATACCTTTGTATTTCTTAGTTTCCCTCGCACTACTATTTCATTTAACACAGCTGTAGAATGCGCTTAGCTTGCTTTTTTTTGCCTCAGCTATCACAGTCTACTTGCAATGCTCAAGAAGCAAAACTTTTATAGGTTTGTTTAACAGATCTATTTTATGCGCATAACAATCATTGTTTACATAAAACCATAATGAGAAAGTATAACTTCCATTTGTGCACTTAATGCATTGCTCAACAATAAATTTTTTGTACACATTTGTTTTTTATTATTTTTTAAATACTTTCGAAAATTTTAATGTGAATTTTACAATTATTAAAAAATAGATCAGATGGGGCCTTGAGTTTCCCGAAGTCCAAGTATATTGAATAGTTTTTCTCATGTATAAAAAGCTCTGATGGATGACATCAAAGTCATCTAGTCCGTCAGGGGTTTCAAAATTATTCTTTCAGAAAATTATTCCTTATAGACTTGAAGAGATTCGGAATGTCATAAAACATATAATATATTTTATTATTTATGGTAAAGTAGTGGTCTCATTGGTGACTTCAAGTAGTGAGGTACATTTTCTATCGATACCCCCTTGGTCATATACAACAACCCTTACTTTGAACCCAATATTTTTAGCAATATTTATGTTTTTATAGATAAGACCTTTTGGGCAATCGCTTTTTATATTCGTTATGGTCACGAAATAGCTTAATATAGATTTCAATTTTTTCCAAATAACAAAATAATTAAACTGAATTTAATTTGAATTTATAATAATAAAAATGGGTCATTTACATACATTATTTTTATGTCAAATGACTTAATAAATAATTAAATACAAAGGATTACTACTGTAATTTAAAACATAAATTTTGCAAAAAGAAGTCATTACAAATACAAATTGCAAAAGTCATATCTTAAGGCCCGAAGTGCAGAAACACAGCACTCAAACAATCATTCTCTTATTAATTTTTCACACGTCGCAAGCTGAATACTCTTATGAAAAAAATTCTAATATAAAGTCAAAGCCCAAAAAATTCGTGTGCAAAAAAACGTATGGCGGTTCGCATCTTGTAATGCTAGTGTCTTTCCCATCTCTGAGGTTCGAAATTGACACAATACTTTTAGGTATCATTTTTGTGGCTCTGTGAACGGCAAAGCATGAAAACTGGAGATTGTCATTTCGGTTTTAGTGGAGGCTATGAAGATATATTTAGTATTTTCGACTGACGCTTTTGGAAGGAAGGGGGATGCAATGTCCAGTTTTTGGGGTTGTATTTTTTCGATGGGGGGCTGGCTGATGGCAAGCGGTGCATACCGGTTGTCGCCCAGGTTAGGAGGCACAGCGGCCATGTTGGGGCTACTGGATTTGTATTACTTTGTGTATTTTAACGCAGTGTTAATTAATGTAAAAACTTTAGAAGCAGTGGTATTTAATTGAAGATCTAGGTTTAAGACCGTCAGAGACCGTTTGATAATTGATGGATATAAGAGACGTCCGCTCGGAACGAGTGATTGTGATGACTTAATTTTTTTAATTTAAATTATTATTGTTAGTTTTAAGACTCATTGTGATCAGTCCTTCTGAACACCATAAATCTAAATTTTGGTAAGTAATTAAGTTTATTTTATGTTTAAAATTATAGCTTATAATGTTTTGTAAATCCTTTTTTGTTTTATTATTTTGTTTATTATATTATTTTAATAGGACATACGGGGAATTACATCTACCCCTTTGCGTCCTTGACAACTATTAATTCAACCCATTTAGACGCGCCGGCTAACTAACCTTTAACTAATTACTCAGCTAGTGGGAATGCGAACGCGAAATTTCATAATTTTTTTGAGGTATCGATAGATATTGGGGAATAAAATGAGAACCAATTTAAAATTTTATTTAAACGGCCAGTGTTTTTAAAATACCGATAAAAATTGGCAAGACAAACAATAAAAGGAAGACAAATCCAAACATTTTTTAATAGTGTGGGCGTGGCAGTTAAGGGCTGTTTTAGGGCGTTAGAATGTCAAAATGTTTTTTTGGCAAATCGAGAGAAATTTACAAGACTAATCAAAATTTGAAAACGACGTTACTACAACAATAATATAGGAAAAGCCCATTATCTCAAACAGTGGCCAATATGACCAGGTCAAAATTACTCAAAGTAACTCGGAAAACACCAACGAAATATCAGTTAGTTAACGCGAAGGCTTTAACTTTTTTGGCAGGCAGAAAGTTGAGTACCTATTCCAATCGAGTAACTGAAGCCTAGAGAAGCAATGGCAGCGAGAACGCAGCCGCAAATAAATGGAGACCCTGCGAATTGTATATAATTTAATTGCTAGAAAAATGTATTGATAAAAAAAAGGCCCAAAGTAGAGAAAAATAGCAGGGTTAAGAGACCAGATTACACTGGGAGAAGTGTCCGATGAAGTAAATATAAAAAAATATATATATAAATGGCTTGATAAAGTCTGTGTGACCTAACCCTGCATCGCCAAAAAAAAATTAGCGAACTGCGAATTTACGCTGACAAAACATTATATCCGAACATTATATTTTTAAATTATATATTATAATGTTTTTCAATAATGTTTTTCAATTGTGTACCCGTGGAGGAGACTTAGTTTACATTACTTTTGAATTTTTAATTTTTTTTAAATCGAATTCTTTTTAGTATTTAATATTTTCTTATATTATTTAATCTTACCTCATCTAATTGTTTTCCCAAGATGGATATATTTTCAGAGAGTGAGCGTTTAAATTTCGGGTTAAATGTGGAAAAAAAGTCTATTTAAAGTCGTTTGATTCGAATTTCGAGTAAAAGTATCTGTGTGTTCGTATGTACATTTACAAAGTATTTGTGGAAAATGCCGCCCTTTTATTTCAGCCCATCTGCTTTCGTTGAGGATTAAAAAATTTGAGTGAGTTTTATTTACATAAAGAAATTTATTTGGGAAATGACACACGAAATACACTAAAAGAAATTACGTACAGAAATGAACTTAGTAACAAACAGAATTTTTTCAAATTATACACCGGGAAAAAAAAACATTTCCTTATATTTCCTTAACTTACTTTAGATTGTATTTATTTATGTACTTATTTAATTTATTATGTACTTGGGTACATAGGTATAGGTTAGGTATCACAAGGGGATCAACGCGCCACCAACGGTGGTACGCGCCGTAATTGTGACACACTACTGGAAGTGCAACTACACTCTCCACGCGAGGGCGGCTGGAAACAGGCTCTTAGTTAGGTCATGTCTCTGCTACGAGTGCTGGCTAATCGTAGTTGGGCTGGAGCTGGTAACTCTCAAAAATTTCCACACCTCCGGGCCGGGTGTCATTCGACCCGTGCCGAAAGTCTGCCAGGCTAGGGAACCGTGTAATAACTAGCCCAGTCGATAACGGAGAGTCCGGGCAAGTGGCGTCCGCCCGGTCTAGTTAGCCTTACCCGGGTAGTGCGGATCTCTGCCCGGGCGGACCTTTTATTTCTCTGCAACTCGTGGGTACTATGAGCAATAGACCAAATAATTTTCAAATACAGCAGGCCTTGACTGCGGGACATTTCGCAAGACATTACGAGGACCGTCTCCTTGACGGAGAGTGGCCTACTTCGGTGGTAACACCAAAAAATGCTCCTAAACGGAGTGCGCCAACGGCACAAGCACGCCCAGTTTCGGGAGGGAAGTATCGGGCAGCCACCCCGAATCCCTCGAATGTGGTCCAAGCCGGCCAAGTGGGACGGGCTAAAAACCCATTACCGCAACTTGGTCAGACTGGGGCTGGCCAAGACACCGCAGCCGCTAGAGCAAAAGCCCAACTCTGCTTCGAAGCGTGCAAACAAAACCCTGACGCCTCCGACGGCAACGCCTAGGAGGCAGAAGGTGGAGAAGAGCAGGCCACTGACTGCTCCCTTCGATGGCCCAAGTTCCTCAAGGGCTGCAACGGCAACTGAAGTACGCAAGCCATCATATGCGGCCGTAACTGGGGCCATGAAAGTTGCGGTCGTACCAGAGGGGTACCCCAAAGTCGTCCTCAGCTGTGAGAACCTCTCACAGCTCGAGGACTCACTACTGGAGGAAATAGTCCTCTCCGGTTGGGATTCTCCAATCAAGTTTGGAGGAATCCACTTAAGGGTGGGCCACCTGATAGTGGACTGCCGCAACGCAACCACTGCTGAGTGGCTGCAATCAGCAGTCCCCAGCCTCAGTAAGTGGAGCGGTGTCTCCCTGGAGGTAAGGATAGGCGACGTCCTGCCATCGTCACACAACATCACCATCTTCTGCCCCAGGACAGGGGACAAAACAACAAAGTGGATCATGGAATTGATCAAGAAACAAAATGACTTGGACACTGAGAACTGGCGTCTCATATCAAGGAGGAATGAGGGTGGTGGCTCGCTCCTCAGCCTTGGCATTGATGACAACTCATGCGCCAAGATTATCTCCAGTGACAAGCTGAGCTTCACCTGATAGTGGACTGCCGCAACGCAACCACTGCTGAGTGGCTGCAATCAGCAGTCCCCAGCCTCAGTAAGTGGAGCGGTGTCTCCCTGGAGGTAAGGATAGGCGACGTCCTGCCATCGTCACACAACATCACCATCTTCTGCCCCAGGACAGGGGACAAAACAACAAAGTGGATCATGGAATTGATCAAGAAACAAAATGACTTGGACACTGAGAACTGGCGTCTCATATCAAGGAGGAATGAGGGTGGTGGCTCGCTCCTCAGCCTTGGCATTGATGACAACTCATGCGCCAAGATTATCTCTAGTGACCACAAGCTGAGCTTCAGGTTTGGAGACATCTCAGTTTGTGGTCTAAAAAACGCCAAAGCGATCAAATCCGGCACAAGACAGGTCGAGACTCCTCGAAATCCACCAGTCTACGCGGAGAAGAAGAAGCCCAATAAGCTCTCCGAATCCAGCGAGGCGGATGATGAGGATCTTGATGCGACCATCATCGAGATGGGGGATCAGACCCCGTTATCCTCTCAGGAGCTAGACATGGAACTAGACCTGCTGAGTATGGAAGAAGCGATACCGGTGGATGGTGATCTGGGTATCTTCAGATCAGCAACGCCGACGATGGAGCCGATCATCTAATGGTCGGAAGTACAGGGATAGCTCAGGTGAACATCTATCGCGCCAAGGCGGCCTCGGCTGTGCTGGCAAGGATGTTCACCAAACAACATCTTGGGCTAGCCCTGGTACAGGAACCCTGGTATAACCAGGGAATAAAAGGACTGTACGTGAAGAACGCCAAGGTGATTTGGGATCAACGAGCCTCTAGCCCTAGAGCCTGTATCCTGGCATGTAGTAGTATTAATTAGAATTTATCACGCGGGACTGTGTACCGATCGTGGTAGAAGATGTGGGAGCAGCCAAGAAGACTGTGGTGGCATCGGTATACTTTGCCGGTGACGAGGCGTGCCCACCGCCCGAAATCACTGCACTGGCAGAATACTGCAAGAGGACACACTCACCCATCATCATCGGATGTGATGCAAATGCACATCACGTGATATGGGGCAGCAGCGAAGTAAATCAAAGAGGTGAGTCATTCTTAGAATTTATCTGGAATAACAATCTAGAAATCCTAAATGTCGGCAATGTTCCGACATTTGTTACCAGGGTAAGATCTGAGGTTCTGGACATCACACTTTCCAGCAGATCAGTGGCTTCGCATATAAGCGACTGGCACGTATCTTCTGAGGAGTCAATATCAGATCACAGAATTATTCGTTTTAACATAGGGCTAAATCTAGAATGCAGCGAGCGTAGGCGCAATCCCAGGAATACGAACTGGGAAGGGTTTAATGCCTCCTTACTGCGGAATCCAGCTTCTGGGGTAACCGGGAAACTCCGTACCACTCTAGAACTGGAGGCCGCCGTAGAAGATATTAACTCGTGTCTTACTAACGCGTTTAGAGACAACTGCTCCCTTGGTCGAGCCAAGAGGGAAAAAGATGCTCCATGGTGAAACGACCAATTGGAGAAATTACGGAAAGCGACCAGGCGTCTCTTTAACAAATCAAAAAGAGAAGGGAACTGGGATGCCTACCGGAATAAACTGACCATGTATAACCATGAGATCAGGAATGCCAAACGAAGGAACTATAGAACCTTCTGTGAGGCAATAGTAAACACATGTGAAGGCGCAAGACTTCACAGAGCAATCTCCAAAGGAGTGCCAGAATCAAATCAGGTACTACGTACGGAGGATAACTCATATACTATAGGAAGTAAGGAGAAACTTGAGCTACTAGTGGCAACTCACTTTCCGGGAAGCACGCTTCAAACGGATGGGAATACACCGGTAACGGCACAAAGTAGACCGTGTGCTACTGATTGGGCCAAAGCAAAATCAATAGTAACAACGGAGAGATTAAGATGGGCAATTGGTACATTCCAGCCCTACAAATCTCCTGGTCCAGATGGCATTCAGCCAATCCTGCTACAACGAGCGCTAAATCAGCTCGCAGTGCCGATCAGGAAAATACTGATCAGCAGCCTAGCTTTAGGACACATACCTACTGCCTGGAGTATTGCAAAAGTGGTCTTCATTCCAAAAGCTGGAAAGAAAGACATCACTGATCCGAAGTCGTTCAGACCCATCAGCTTGACATCGTTTTTGCTAAAAACGTTGGAAAAGCTAGTGGATGTCAGCATTAGAACCACTCTGCTTGTAGAGCATCCGCTCTAACGGACGCAGCATGCCTACAGGGCGGGCAGATCAACTGATACTGCCCTATATCACCTGGGGCAGGATATATCGCCTTATTGAGGATTCACTTACTCATAAGGAAGTGTCGCTATGTGCCTTCTTAGACTTACAGGGTGCATTCGACCATACCTCCCATGAGGCTGTCAACGCATCCATGGCAAGAAGAGGACTAGATGCAACAACCAGCAGATGGATCAAATCACTACTGGCATCAAAGCGAGCCATGGCCACTATAGGAGGACAGTCGTCCACAGTATCTACCACAAGGGGTTGCCCCCAAGCGTGTGTCTTCTCGCCTCTTTTGTGGAGCTTGCTGGTAGACGAGCTGCTGGACAGACTGACCCGCAGAGGTTTTCCTTGCCAGGGCTATGCTGACGATATCGTCATTATAGCCAGAGGTAAATATGAGGACACACTCTGCGATATCAATGAACTAGGCCTCAATATGACCAGCGAATGGTGCAAGGAAGTACGCCTGAGCCTAAATCCTATCAAAACTGTAATTGTTCCTTTCACAAATAGGTACATGCTACAGAGAATGAAGGCAATAACCCTGTCAGAATGTCGCATAGAGGCCAGCAAAGAAGTTAAGTATTTTGGGATAACCCTTGACTCCAAACTTAGCTTCAAAACTCATGTCGATAACACAATTGATAAGTGCACCAGAGCACTTTTCACGTGTAGAAAAATTGCTGGAAAATCGTGGGGAACCTCACCACGCATAATAAGATGGCTGTACCTCATGGTAGTCAGACCCATACTAGCCTATGGGGTAGTAGCCTGGGGTGATAGAGCACGCCTTAGCACCACTAAGGTGAAACTTCATAAGCTGCAAAGAATGGCCTGCATATGCATGACAGGATCAATGCGTATCTGTCCCACTGCAGCCCTAGAAGTACTAATCGTCATTGAAATGAAACGGAAAGCCACCCTAATAAGAATTGAGGGAGCAGGAAATGACTGCAACCTCACAAGAAAGGATGCTGAAAGCCTAAAATGGGATATCCCTTTGCTGATGCAACCAAGGGATGAGATGCCAGCTGAGCACAGGTTCGCTCAGAACTTCAACACTCATCTCAGTAATAAAAACAGTTGGACAACCCTGGGGAAAGTACACCCTATGAAACCACAAATAATAAAGTGGTATACAGACGGATCCCTCACAGACGAGGGAAGTGGGCTGGGGGTTGTAGGCCCCAGGTTAAAATACCACGAATCAATGGGCAGATACACCAGCATTTTTCAAGCTGAAGTCTGTGCTATTGGACGCTGTGCCGAGTTTAATCTGCAAACGAACTATCGGGGCAAGGACATTGTCTGATAGTCAAGCAGCCATAAAGGCGCTCAGCAACGCTAAGATAACATCTAACCTAGTAAATGAAGTGAGGACAGCCCTAGACAAACTGGGAGCTGTCAACAAACTCACAATAAGGTGGGTCCCGGGACACAACAACATCCCGGAAAATGAGCTAGCGGACAACCTAACCAGGAAAGGGGCAGAGAACCCTCTAATTGGGCCCGAACCATTCTGTGGTGTTGGTCACCACAGAGTACTGGGCTTACTTAAGACAATAGAGGAAGAAAAACGTCTGTCCTTCTGGGAACACCTACCAGGACTTTGGCAGTCTAAGATTCTCCTTCATGAATATAACCACAAAAGATTCAAGACCTTAATGACACACGGGAAAAACACCGTGCGCATTTTAACTGACCTTCTTACGGGGCACTGCCGACTCGCAGTCATTTGCATAAGATTGGCATTGCAGACAGTGAACTCTGTCGCTTCTGTTGCATGGAGGAGGAGAGCTCTGCACATATTATATGTGACTGCACGGCGCTTTCCATCAGGAGGAACAGACTCCTGGGCATGTATGTAGTCCCACGGGAAACAATTGCAGCCCTGAACCCCAATATTCTGGCTTTTATACAACGCATTGGACTTCAGGGAGATCATTGAGTCATGAAGGGTTAGTACAATAGATCCTACTGGGTCGCAGTACACATAGAAACCAACTTAATAATAATAATAATAATAATAATAATAAATATGTACTCTAAATATATATGTACGCATACCACATCTCCCTCCTTTTAAAAAATAACGTAACATAGTGCAGTTATTTTATTCTATTATTGTTATTTTATTCTATTATTATTATTATTTTTTTTTTATTTATTTCTTTTATTTTTTTTTCTTTGTGACATCTTAAATTGTATTTTTCCATTATTATAATGCTTTTTGTATTAAATCATGATGTAAATCATGAATAAAAAACATTTAATCGATCATACATAAACATAAAGTACTATTAGTTTTTAATTTTTATTATTTGATATTGTTATGTTGTCTCTGTCTTCTATCTTTTCTACCTTATAGGGTCCCGTTTATTTAAAATCTAATTTATGACCTATTTCATTTCTTGATAGAACTTTATCTCCTACTGTTATTTCTATATTTTTTGTTTGTAAATCATAATTTTCCTTATTTTTTCATTTATGCTCTTCAAGCATAGTTCTAGCTCTTTTATATGCTACTTCTAATCTATATTTACTTTCCTTAGCATAAGCATCTATATTGTATATTGGTTTTATGCTAGTTATATTAGTGAAATTTCTGGGTAAATAATTTGTTCTACCAAATACAAGTTCATATGGACAATAATTACGTACCATAGAAGGGGTTGTATTAAAACAATAGACGAAATAATGAAGCCATACATTCCAATCAGTTTTATCAACCGATATGTAAGTCTCTGTCTTCTATCTTTTCTACCATATAGGGTCCCGTATATTTAAAATCTAATTTATGACCTATTTCATTTCTTAATAGAACTTTATCTCCTACTGTTATTTCTATATTTTTTGTTTGTAAATCATAATTTTCCTTATTTTTTCATTTATGCTCTTCAAGCATAGTTCTAGCTCTTTTATATGCTACTTCTAATCTATATTTACTTTCCTTAGCATAAGCATCTATATTGTATATTGGTTTTATGCTAGTTATATTAGTGAAATTTCTGGGTAAATAATTTGTTCTACCAAATACAAGTTCATATGGACAATAATTACGTACCATAGAAGGGGTTGTATTAAAACAATAGACGAAATAATGAAGCCATACATTCCAATCAGTTTTATCAACCGATATGTAAGTCTCTGTCTTCTATCTTTTCTACCTTATAGGGTCCCGTTTATTTAAAATCTAATTTATGACCTATTTCATTTCTTAATAGAACTTTATCTCCTACTGTTATTTCTATATTTTTTGTTTGTAAGTCATAATTTTCCTTATTTTTTCTTTTATGCTCTTCAAGCATAGTTCTAGCTCTTTTATATGCTACTTCTAATCTATATTTACTTTCCTAAGCATAAGCAAATATATTGTATATTGGTTTTATGCTAGTTATATTAGTGAAATTTCTGGGTAAATAATTTGTTCTACCAAATACAAGTTCATATGGACAATAATTACGTACCATAGAAGGGGTTGTATTAAAACAATAGACGAAATAATGAAGCCATACATTCCAATCAGTTTTATCAACCGATATGTAAGATCGTATGTATTCATTTAGAGTTCTATGCCTTCTTTCGACTACACCTACTGTTTGATGGTGGTGAGCGGTAGACGTTATACTTTTAATTTTTAGGTATTTTCAAAGGTCTGTAATGATTGAAATCGTATACTCTGTACCCATGTCCGTAATGAACGTCTTTATTGGGCCATAAGTAAGAATAAAAGATTCGAAAATTGCTTTAGCGACTGTTGTTGCGCTTTAATTCGGTATGGGTATTGCAACTAAATATTAAGTTAATTTACAAATGAGAGTGGCTGCATATTCGTTGCCATTTTCCGACTTCGGTAGAGGACCTATAGTGTCCACTATCACTCTGCCGAAAGCATGATCAGGGGTTTCAGTTAAAGTCATTGGTGTCTTTTTGGTTTTTGCAATGCCTGTATGACCTCCTTGTAATGGATCATCATGTAGTGTAGACAAAATTGCTTCTTTTTGTTTTTCGTTGTTTATTAAGGTCACCGGGTCGAGTAGCGCTACTCTTAATGTTGTTATAATTTTATTGCCCTTTTGCTTAAAATTATCTATTGAAAAGTATTCAAAGATATTTTCTTACGGTTCCATTTTTAGATGATTGATTTTATATATACCGGCCTGCCTTTGGAAAAATTGATCTAAATCAAGAACTCCATTTGTATATAAATCATCGATATCATATCTTGCAGTAATCTTTTTTCCATGTTTAACTTGCAAGGTCACTACTTTACGTACCTCGTCCATATTGATGACTTGGTAAACGTTGGGCATTGAAGCTTTTTTATTGATTGAGTATGCAATTCAGATTTGTTTGTTTCTTCTGCGCAGGATTTTTGTCTACTTTGTAATCTTGTAATATTGAAATTTAAAATCATTCTTAATATTTCCGGTTATATCTTTCAATTCTTTGATGGTTATTCTTGATAACGCATCAGCTACATAGTTGTCTTTACCCCTCACTTACTCTATACTGTAAAATTATTTTCCTCCAATTCAAGTCTCATACGAGTCAATTTTGAGCCAGGATTAGTCATTGAAAATAAAAAGGTTAGTGGTCTATGATCAGTTTTGACTGTAAAATGTGTACCATAGATATAGTGTCTGAACTGGGTTTTTGCCCAATGTATTGCTGCTAATTCCTGCTCAGTAGTACTTTTATTTCTCTCGCCCTTAGTAAATGATCTTGATGCGTATGAAACTGGAAGTTGGTGGCCATTGCGGACTTGACTGCGCCACATGCCATTTTGCTAGCATCTGTTGTAATACAAAATTCTTTGCTAAAATCGGGCTATTGTAAGAGAGTAGGTTCCATCAGTTTTGTTTTTAAGTGTAAAAATGATTTCTGACAGTCTTCTGTCCATTCAAAAGGAACATTCTTTTTACATAATCTAGTTATGTGCCGTGAATAGTTACAAAATGCAACGAAATGCCTTGCGCTATCTGCATCATGAGGTACTGGGTAATTTTTGATGGCATCATACTTCTTGTCATTTGGCAGTATTCCTCTATCTGTGCATTTATGTCTCAAAAAGCTGACTTCACGCATAAAGAATGCAAATTTCTCTGGATGTAGTTTTAGATTGTATTTCTTGCATTTGTCAAAAACATCTGATAAGTTTTTAATCATATGGTTTTCGGAACAACCTGTGAGGAGTCTTAAAACTCCCCACAAATCTCGTGTAGGGGAGTGGCGCAGCAAAAGCCACGATGCAAGGCGGCCAGGGCAAAGCGGAGAGACCGTGAATTAACGGTACCCAGTTAGGTCTTGGACTCGAGCGGGCCAAGGGCACAGGGGTCGAACGGTAACGGTGCGTGCACAAAAAGGACGCATCGTGAACTAACGGTACAACTGTTGGACCTTGTACTCGAGCGGGCCGTGCCCAAAAGGGGAAATAACGGGATCCCCGCGGCCTATAAAAGGACGGCGCAAGTGCAGCTCGAGGCAGTCAGTCTCAACACGTGAGGAGTACGTAAGCGAGTATAGTCGAGGAGAGTACCGGCGCTAGTCGCGCGGTCAGCGCGCAGTCGGAACGGGGTCTGAAGGCGGAGGAGTAGGAGACAGTTAGTGAGACAGCGAGATTGCGTACGGAAGAAGGCCGAGCGTGGGAGTGTTAACGGAAGGATCTCGGAAGTGTGAACGCGCGGTCAAGTCAGAAGGAAAGGAGCAGTGCAAGCATCGGGCGGCAAGAAGCCCGAAGGACGCGGAAGGACGATCACCACAAGCAATTGGAGATCCTGGGAGTGGAGGAGAAGGATCTGGAGTGTCGCAAGTTTCAGTGGAGTCAGTGGCCAGCAAAGGTGGTCCCAGGACGAGCGTTGCCTCGCCCAAGGAGTACATACCTGAAAAGTAAGGAGAAAGAAGACATAAGACATTAGTAATTTAAAAATTTACAAATATGTATACATATTGTTTATTTAAATTGAGTAAATAGCAGCTGCGGTTCTAATTACGTTTTCCCCCCTTTCAATTGGGGCGAAATTGAGCCGACAGTTTGAAGTGGGGAATAGTTTGAGTAAAAATACCTTTAAAGGTCGTTCTTTATGGAGATGGAGCTGTGTGTACAGTTTGGATTTCCGAGAAACTTACTTAATAACATTTTTGCATTTTGTGGCTTTTAATAACAGGGCGGGAGTTGTATTTGGCCAAGTTGATTTCTAGTGTTGGCCATGCATATAAAGCAGCTGTTGCTCGTATCGTTTATGTGTGAAACTTAACACAACTCAATTTGACCAAAAAGGCGGCTTTGGGGACAACAAACAACAAAATTTAGATATGTGTATGTGCATGAATGTTGGAATATTTGTTGTATAATTTATTCAGCACACTCAGACACAAGCCGATAAAGATAAACATGTAAATCAAACAAGAACTTTGACTGATGGCGACACTGCACCATAACATCCTAAATCCGTTTCGGCCGGCAGAAGGACCTTCAGAAGGGAAGGCAAGAACCTGACGTGTCCGTAAGGGTCAGTGGAGTCAGTGGTCGGTACAGGTGGTCCCAGGACGAGCGTTGCCTCGCCCAAGGACGATACACCCTACCCCATAACATCCTAAACTCAGACCGACCGGTGGGTGGTCTTCCAGAGGAGACAACTGCGACGTAGCGGGTTCGAGAAGGACAGTGGAGTCAGTGGTCGGCAAAGGTGGTCCCAGGACGAACGTTGCCTCGCCCAAGGACGATACACCGTGCCCCATAACGTCCTGGTCCCGGCCGGGCCGACTCGTCGTCCACGTCAAGGAGCAAGCAGTACCACGGAGGCAAGGCGTTGCAGGAAAAACGCCGCAGGAGTAGTGAGATCTCCAAAGAAATAATATAAGAAACAGCAGAATAAACGACTATATTAAGAACCCATTGCTTTTCCTTGGTCGGGCAATCACACAAATCATAAATTTGTCGGGACGAACGCACAAACTCTCTGAGCTAGCCGCTGCAATCCGTAGCGAGCTAAATAAGAAAATCAGTTCGTTACAAACCTATTACTATTAAATCATCCATATAGATAAATTCTTGCGTTGGCTCAAGGCCTTAAAATGCAATAGTCATCATTCTTTGAAAAATATTCGGCGCTATTTTTAGTCCAAATGGAAATCACGTAATACGATATGAACCGTTTGTTTTGAAAACGAAGTTATATCTCTTGAACTCTTCTCAAGTTCAATTTGGTGAAAACCTTACATCAAGTTAAGTGATGAAAAATATTTGGCTCGACCTAGTTGATCCAAAATGTCCTCAATTCTATGGAGTGGAAAATTATCAGACAACATTTTTTTTATTGATTTGACGATAGTCAATTACTAATCGCCATTTCTTTTCATCTGAGCCTTGAAGAGATTTTTTCGGTACTAATAGTAATGGACTATTGTATTCCGATACTGATGGTTCGACTATTTTATCATTGATCAATTTTTGTACTTGTTCTTGAATTTCGTCTTTTTTTTTTTTTTTTTTTTTTGTACTGGCTCATTATCTTTCAATCTTTATCTTTGTTTGTATAAATTATTAGCCGATATTGGTTCCGTTGTCAGACCAAATATATCAGTGTATTTACTACAAAGCATTTTCAGCTGGGTTTTGAATTGCGGTGGGAAATTTTTTATTATTATTTTATTATTTATTTTGTTGAACCACATCATAGTTTGAAAATGGCTCGTATTTTAAGTTGTTTGCATCTACTTCGTTTATGAGTATGATGCGTATTTAATATTCGGACATTTGGTATTCGCTACATAAATACCTGTTTCTATTCTTGGCTTGGAATCAATAAATTTGTATCTTCAATTGAAGTTATATTGATTTTTCGGACAACTTGTGATCTCTAATAGAATATTATTACCAGAGTTGTATGTTATTGGAACATAAATCGGAAATTTTAAATTATTGGGTCTAATTATAAATCAATCTTCTTTTGGTTTGAAGTCTAATTGGCAATTCAATTTTTTTATAAAATCAATGCAAATTAACAATATGAAAATTGTGAGGAATTATATATTTATCTGTTTGTAGCTCTATTGAGGTTAAGCCGTTGGATTCAATAATCTCTTGGCATGTGCCTTGAATATTTATTATATTTTCCTGTTGCCACATGGTCAATTGTAAGGAATATATTTATACTTAGATTGATTGAATGCACATGAGCTTTATTTATTGCCTTGTATCTGAGGGTTGTTGCGAGTTTCCCGAACTATTTTGGGTTACTCTCACATCAGCATTATTATTGTTATTATAATGTCATCGGCTTCCTCTATTTGAGTAGCCACGGCCTCTATAATTGTTACCATTATTTTCGTTACCGTTATTGCCGTAGTTGTTATTGTATCGGTTATTGTAATGGCCTCTGCCACGACCATTACCTTATATTATAACCTTGGCCTCTATAGTTAAAGTTAGAGTAACCTCTCTTTGAATACATTACATGATTCACATTTCCGGTTACTCTGAAGCTAGTTCTTATGCACGCACATATGGAAGCATCCATAGTTGTGCACGTACCTGCTTCTAGCACAGTTTTCACACCTTCGTGTTCGGTCTTTTTGATCATAACATCGATGGCATCCCTAGTACTCAATCTATTGGCTTGCTCACTTTGTACACCTTCACCGATATACGATGCTTCTAAGAGCTTACGGAAATTATCAAGTTCGGTTGTGAACTGTGTAGCTGTTTTGCCTCTTTGCTGTACAGTGGATAATTTTGCCTTGATGTTTTGGGATGTTTCCCCAACAATTGAAGTTTGCAGTTTATTAATTATTGCTTCAATTGTAGATTCGCTCAGTACCAAGTTCAGAGTAGTGCCAATCAATTTTGATTTTATTACTTCTACTGAAATGTCCTTAAATGGTCCTTTTGCAAGGTCTACTAATTTTATGGCCATAATAAACCTCTGAAGATGGATTTTTTGTCCATCAAACTCCGGTACTGCGCTCGACACTTCCCTTATGTAGGCCCTGATGGCGGCTGAATTATCACGTTGTCATGTCATGTTGCTTAATTTTATTTCCTGATATTCTTTATTTCCTGAATCTTCTGGCAATTGCAACATTGCTGGTATTGTTAGATCGTTCAGATCTTCTTCTTTGATTTCTAGTTCCGAGTCAGAATCATTAAGTGATTCTGCTTCTACTTCACTTAGAGTCAGAGGGGAATTAAGAATTGTTGGTATCGATATGTTTAGATCGAACCTTTCTTTGATATTTATTAGATTACTTCTTAGTCTAATCAAAAATTTGGACGCTGTTGTCCACTGTTTTTTGTCTAGTTTCCCTCTTTGGTCATGTAAACGGGATCTAGCCTGATTAAATGACTCTACCAGAATGCTTATATGCTTACTAGCAGTTTGTTTTTGGATTGTTCTATTCTGAGACAAACATTTATATGACTTGTCAAATTTTTCTTTTATTTCATTTAAGATGGCTGTTAAATTTTGCCAAACTATAATTTATTTGAGACATTTTTAAGCATTTAGAAGATTTTTTTTTTTTTTTTTGATTGTATTATTATTTTTATTTTATTATTGACCTCATATGAAAAAATTAAATTGTTTCTAGGCCATTGGCCCTGCTATTATAGCGTTTCTTTAAACATTTATTGTGGAGTTTGTACACTTTTATGAGTGCATGTATTATCATTAGTATAAAAATTGCTAACAAGAGTATTGTTATATAGCTTAGATTGTTTGACTCTATCTCCACTATGTTTATTACATTGGCAGTGGAATCCACTGTTTTTGTATCAATTGAGTCCATTTGGGGTTTTAAGATTTCTTCAGTTTTTTCGTAAATTTCTTCATTATATATTCTGTTTGTCACTATTGACATTTACGCTAAAAATGGTATTACTATTAGTATTTTTATTTTGGATTTTATTAGTTCTTTGTTTAAAGAATTTTTTTTTTTTTTTTTGATTATAAGCGGTGCCGGTGCTGGTTGTCGCACATCCTTCCTTCTGCTGGTTGATGTCCTTACAATGTTTGCAAGTGTACTTGCAATAGGCGCTCCATGGTGCCTCACAATCCAACGGGCATTGTTCCTTGTAAACTGGTATGCTGGCTCTGGGTTGTGGTGTTGCAGATTTAATTTTTGTATTATTTGTGGTTTTGATGAATGAGAGTTGGGCTTTGGGTTTTTATTGGCTCTTTTTTTAATTATATTTGTAAGAAATCAAGATCTGCTTGTAGTTTGCGAGCAGTTGACCAGGCTGGTGGTGGCGTATGAGAATATAATAGCCATTTTAGGTGAGCTATTCTCGTTTTTAACTGTTGCCGCACACCGCCGCGCTTGTTTCTCATTGCCTCACTCTACTCACTCAGAAATTTGCTTTCCATCCGTATCTCCAGTCCAGTCCAATACAATTTTTGATTTGATAGTGATTTTAGTAGTCCCTAATCCTTTGTAGTCCTTAGGCCATTTGTCCTTAGGCCTTACATCCTGGTCCTGTCACGGTCGCCATATAATATTGAAAATCCTTTGAATGTTTCTTTATGGAGCATAGCTCCGTTTTTTTTATAGTTAGACTCGTGTCAGTGGTAAAACTCGACTGATTCTTAAAGCTAATACAATATTCTTCTTAGGCTATGAATTGCGCCTTCGCTGCCTGGTGAAGTCGGTGGAGAAGCGGCTACTATATATGTTGAGCAAAAATGCTATGTGTGCACAGTATGTATACATCGGCATTTGGTTAGGGAATGCTGACCATGCATTTGTGCAGTGTGCTTCAGAAGCGGGCGATCATATGACGCTTCCACTTGAACATTATTGTTTATGCTAGCACTGCCAATTCGTATGTAATTATGTTATTGATTTATGCAAGTATTCTGAGTACATTGTACCAAAGACACTAGAATAACAAGATGCGTAACGGCCATACATTCGTTTGGCACTATGCAGCCACTTTTTTGGTGAAGGCCAAATTTGCTCTCTTTCCGCTCGCTCACGCTGAGAGCGTAAGAAATCTAAAAATAGAATTTGCTTGCTTGTGTGAGTAAGACAAGAGACGAGAACGCGTATATGTGTGCGTGTTGTGCTAGAAGACGATTTTCGGGCCGAAATCAATTCTGATCGAAGAAACGAATTTACATATTTGGAGTTGTGGCCAATTTCGTAGCAATATGATGAAATAAAATAAAAATTCCCTGACTATTATAATTTTAAAGTTTTTTAAATTCGTTTGTTAAAATCGCCGCTCGAATTAGCTACCGTTTACATATTTTTATTTTATTTTTATTTTATTTATATTATGTTATGTTAATTAATTATTTGTAATATATGTAATATTCGGTACCTAGGGAACACCACGGGGAGGCCATAACAATTGTATCAATTAGGCCTTCGAGTCGACTTGAAATATTTTAATGTATAACATTAAAACATTTCCATGTTCCCCAATTAAGTTATTTTTCTAACTATTGTTTTTTTTTTATATATTTTGCGTCCAGTTTTCAGTCGCCAATTATTTAAATATAGCTTATTTTTTTATTTATGAGATAGAATGCTGAGCTTAGCTTGCTTTTTTGTTTATCAGCTATCATCACAGTCCACTTGCAATGCTTAAAAAGCAAAACTTTTATAAGTTTGTTTAACAAATCTGTTCTATGTGCATAACATTCATTATTTTCATAAAACCATAATGAGAAGGCACTACTTTCATTTGTGCACTTAATGCATTGCTCAACAATACATTTTTTTATACACATTTGTTTTTTATTATTTTTAAAAATATTTTCGAAAACTTTAATGTGTATTTTGCAAATATTAAAAAATAAATCAGATGGTGCCTTTAATTTCCCGAAGTCCGAGTCTATTGAGTAGATTTTCTCATGTATGAAAAGCTCTGATAGAGCTGTTAAATGCTCGGTTTCTTTTAAAATTACCGATCTGCATTTATCGCAACTGGATCCTTTAGCAATATCTCCAACAAAATATCTACTGGAAGTTAATTCAATGGGTACATCATTGCACAAAAAGTTATCTATATTTTGGTCAAAGTACCTCTCATTGTCTTGCAGAATTTTGGAAAATGATACAGAGTATTCTTGTTGCTGTATTTCTTTTTTTTCAATGAAAGGCTGATATATTATCGAATCGAACTCTATTGGCAACATAACATCATCATCTGATTCGCATTTCGACTTTTGTGAAAATTTAAAATTGTGTAGAGATATGAACTTGGCAATTATTATATTAAATTCGTTAACTGAAGGATTTCTGCAGTTACCACCTTTTGCTCGAACGCACGCAATTATATTTTCAAGGGGATCCGGGTTAACTCTACTAGTTAAAAAGAAAAAGTGGTCTGCGTGATCCTTAAAGAGATCTTCGACGAGTCCAAATATAGCTTCAGTAGTTTGGATCAAGCCATCAACACAATATATTTTATTCCCGTGATATTTAACGCTTTTTAGGTATTCCTGCATTTCCTTTAGTTTATTCCAAACTGCATTGTTAACTTGAAGCGCGCATTTCATGGGGTTTTTATCAGTTAATACTCTGCTATTCAGGCAATCAAAGTAATCATTAACCTTTTGGACAAATGCAGCCGTAGAAGCTGCAACTTCGGAACTATTTCGATGTAATTGCTTGTTTTGGTTACAAGTCTTAATTGCCGCTGCAACAGTGTGGCTAAGTGTCTGAGTTGCCAAACATACGCGCATTAGCTCAAATCTAGTTGGATTAACGTGGCTCCTTGTTAATTTAGTCATTCTCGTTACTGATCCATGATCTAATTCGTAAACCTCTCGAATGACATCAAAATCAACTAGTCCGTCAGGGGTTTCAAAATCAGCTTTCAGAAAATTATTCCTTATAGACTTGAAAAGATGCGGAATGTCATAAAACATATAATATTTTTTATTATTTAAGGTAAAGTAAGGTTTCTCATTGGTGACTTCAAGTAGTGAGGTACATTTTCTATTGTTACCTCCTTGATCGCACACAACACCCCTTACTTTGAAACCAATTTTTTCAATGTTGTTGATAATAATGTTTTTATAAATAAGACTTTTTAAGCAATCGCCTTTTATATTCGTTTCGGCCACGAAAAAGTTTATTATAAATTTCCATTTTTTTAAAATACCCCTAACAACAAATACGCAAATATGGCTTCCGATTTTATTAGATCGATCAAGTAAATGCTCTATTCCATCTATAATATCAACTGACACATTGTAAGCTCGGTTTTTTTAATTGCTACTTCATCACAAGTCAATATGCACTCTTTATCAGATGCATTCATTTCTTTAATAGATTCTTTAAGGGCTGAGTACAAACATTCGTTGTCTCCGGGCTGTAATTTGTTGATGCTGTTCCACTTTTGCAAAGATGATGGACTTGGAAAATTTAATTTTAGCGAGTCTCTTAAAAACGTATATGTCGATGTGGACCTGTAATATATGCTCTGAGCAAACAATTTTTCGCAATAATTCCATCTTGTATTTGTGCCCTTTTTTTCCTTAATAAGCATTTTCGCCAATATTTTTTCATTTCCCGTTAAATTTATTTTTTCTATTTCAGAATATATGTTTTTCTTGGACTTGGATTCCAACCTAACTAATTTTCGTTTTAGATTTGAGTTTTCTTTCCTCAAATTTTTAATTAGAGCTTGTCTCTCACCTGACAATTTTTTAAAAGCGAAATATTTTTTTTGAAACACTTTTAAAGTTTTCGCATTTTTATGGCACTGCCGACAAACTTCAACGAGGGACTGTGGCGGTGTCTTTTTCGTGGAGGCGATCCTACAGCATTTAAATTAATATAGTCATTATTGCAGCTTTTATATTTTATAAGATTGCGATCTGGAATTGTCCCTTTCTTCAAATATTTAACCCCAGTATCATCTGGGGAGAAATGATCTTGGCATAAAAACAGTGATGAAGAAGATCGCCATAAAATCTTCTGTAAATTGGCATTTTTCCGCCCATCTTATTAACATTGTTGGATCCCTTTCAGGAAATCTAAACAATTTAAGAGCGGGGAAATCGCGCCTAGATTTCCGACAGTGGGATAAGCTGCACTTGTTCCCACTTATGAATCTTCTTTTTTTCTTGGCCATATCCATAAGGTCATTCAAATGGGCCATTTAAATGTTTTTTTCACTTACAATTTATAAATAAAACCTTTGTCGAAAAGCAGCAGCACGTTGTATAAGCGCGAAAAATTACGAAAATACGTAAACACTATTCACTATTCACTATTTATCGCAATTACTATTTGCGCTTATATTTCCATACTTCACTAATGCAACAAAACGATTTTAGTTGAATATAAACTCGATTATATGCGAAAACATCAAAAAATCGAGGAGCTCTGCGTATAGTCAACTTTAAGCAAACGGGCTAAGATAAATTAAAAGGAAAAACAAAAAATTTGGCGCGCTATTCTTCCTACCCAAAAGTGCGCGCTTTTTAAAAATATCAAATTGGAATATACCAAAAAAAAAATCAAGCTGAATATAATGCGCATCTTAAATAATAAAAATGGTTCATTTACATACATCATATTAAGTCAAATGACTTAATAAGTATATGTCGGGTTATGAATATCAGGGGCCTCGCCGTCCGTCCGTCCGTCCATATCAGCGTTGCTCATAACTCTTTTCACAATATAATTTTTATGCAGCTGTGCGCAGTCAACGAGTCCACTTGCGTCTGCTTTGGCTTCTCCACGATTAATGCCCTCACTCCCGTTTCGTGCAGCCTGCTTTGTCTCTTCTCAATTTTTGGCATTTCCTTTTCATTATATAGTTTTCCCTTTCTAACCAAGCAGCGCAAGTGGCCACGTTCAGCAACAGCTCTATCGCTCTCGTTTTTGCAAAATCCTAGATAATTCATCTATTCATCCTCACACATTGACAATAAATAGGAACACGCATAATAGCAAAGGGAACATGGAGAAGAAGTAAACGGCGACTAAACGCATTCATTATTTTCGCCACGTGTTCATAAATAGGAACACGCATAATAGCAAAGGGAACTTGGAGAAGAAGTAAACAGCGACTACACGCATACTCATTATTTTCGCCACGACACGGCCATTCTGACATTTACACGTCCTCGTGTAAGCTTTTGATACCGAAATACCAAGATATCAAGATCACATACTTTCATCACTATTCAATAACATTTAATTTCATTAGTTTGACATTATTAGGCGTATTTCTTAAATCTTAATTCTGTGAAGAAACAAAACAGCTTTTATTTCATTGTTGCTGGGATAACTTATTCTATTTTCATATTCAGTTCCATTGATCAGTAATACATCAGCTTACAACTTATCTTAACATTATCATTTATCGATTTCTATATATCGATCTTCCGCCAGTTCACACACACTTGATTATTAATTCAATCCAAACTCATCGTCTCTCCTGGACGGATAACTCACAATTCATCGTCTCACCTGACGGATAACTCACAATTCATCGTCTCACCTAGACGGATAACTCACAATTCATCGTCTCACATAGACGGATAACTCACAATTCATCGTCTCACCTAGACGGATAACTCACAATTCATCGTCTCACATAGACGGATAACTCACAATTCATCGTCTCACCTAGACGGATAACTCACAATTCATCGTCTCACATAGACGGATAACTCACAATTCATCGTCTCACCTAGACGGATATCTCTCGTTCACAAAAGAACTCATTGGCGGGCTTTTCTTTTCATTCAACTGTTTCTATATTTCAGCTATTGCTCTACATTCTCGTTTAACTCATTCGGGATTTCTGCATCCGGCATTTTACGTATATCTTCATGGCAATACTTGAACGATCGGTTACTCGTCAACGACTTTAGTGTATACCTGTCACCCTCTAATACTTCAGTCACCAAAAACGGTCCTCTAAATTTCGGATCTAACTTAGTTTGGTGTCTTTCTTCATTCCTCAATAGCACATAGTCACCTACGTGGTGTTTGTCAACGGCTGCCCTACTGCTATCAAATCGGGATTTGTCGTAAGACGCTAAGGATTTCATATTTTCTGTCGCATGAGCTCTAACAGTTGCCAAATCTATTTCACATTCGGTCTCACATGGGGGAACTAATCCAAGGGGTCGAGCCTGTTTACCAATTAACATTTCTAACGGACTTGCCTCAGTGTCACGAGAAATTGTACAATTCAGTGCAAGTTGGACTTCGCCAAGTGCGTCCTGCCACGATCGTTGACTTGATTCTACCACTGACAACAAATTTTTCAGTGTTTCCATCACCCGTTCCACTTGCCCATTTGCACGGCTCATTCCCGTAGCAATCAAGTGAAGTTCAACTTTCTGCGATACGCAAAACTCTGAAAACTTAGAGCTAGTAAAACATCTGCCCTGGTCGGCGATGATGCGATCTGGTACTCCAAATAAGGATATGGAAGATTTCATAGCATTAACACAGCTTTCGGCATCTATCTTTAAGGTGTGATACAGATAAACAAACTTTGTATAGGCATCGATCTGAACAATGACATACTCCTTCAAATCGCTCTTGCCGCTTAATTTACCCGTTATATCTATGTGGATGGTGTGCCACGGTATACTTGTCTTCGGAATGGAATGAAGTTCCGCCTGAACCTTCCCGGAAGATGATTTCACTGATCTACAAGTTATGCAGTTTGAAACAAATTTTCGAACATACTTGTTCATTTTAGCGAACCAATAATACTGGTACACTTTATCAAGTGTCTTTTGCCACCCTAAATGCATTATCGACTCGTGTACCTGGTTAATTACTGACCATTTAAAAGCTCTGGGTACAACTGGTAAATAACTTGTTCTACCTCGTCTTTGGACCTTGCGATATAATACACCTTTTCGCAAATCATACGTTTTGGCCAAGTTTTCGGCCAATTCCTTGGTTGGCGATACTACCATTATGTCGTCCATGTAAACGATTACAAAAGAGTTAGCAAGGTCACCAAGTGCATTTATGACTGCGCGCTGGAAAACAGATGGCGCATTTTTGAGGCCAAAAGGCATTGTAAGAAATTCAAATTGGCCGTCTGGGGTCACAAATGCAGTATATTCCACGGATTCAGGGTGAATCGGGATTTGGTGGAAACCACTTGCCATATCCAGGCATGTGAAATAATTTGCTCCGCGAAGTCTAGCAATTTGATTGCTGATAAGCGGCAAGGGGTATTTATCCGAAATCGTGTTCGAGTTTAGCTCTCTAAAATCAACACATAGACGGTCGGTTCCGTTCTTCTTTTTGACGAGCAACATGGGGCTAGCAAAGGGGGAGCAACTTGGGCGAACAATATTACATCTTATCAATTCGCTCACCTACATTCGCACTACTTCTCTCTCTTCGGGGCTAAGTCTGTAAGGTCGGCGCTGAACAGTTTTAGTTGGATCAATCAAACGGATTTTCATTTCGCCTGTATTTACTCGAGTATGAGGTATCCCGTTGGTAAATGAAGTCGAGTGCTTTTCAAGTAACTCAATTAATTCAGCTTTCTCATTGTCGACTAATTCGGTGTCAATATCGGACAAAGTAAACGATCGCTCAGTAACGGAACAATTATTTACAGTTTTTGATTTTACAACTTTAAAATTATCGGATGTCAAAATTACATAAAAGCCTTGTTTAAGTATTTCTCGCCCTATCAGAATATCATTCCTCATTTGCTCGTTCGGGACTACATGAAATAATATTTCCATAATATTTTCGTTTATAGTAACTTCACTCAAGATTTGCAATGTACTGCACACACTGCCACCACCAATGCCTTTTATCATTACAGTATTGTTTATACGTTTACCAGATAACTTATTGCTAATGTCGTCTTTAATAAGGGAGCACTCTGCACCGGAATCGAAACAAATTGGATAGATCTCACCTCGTTGATGCAAGCTTCCCTTTGGCTCAATCACACAACATTGGTTAACAGTCTTCTGTTGAGTCACATCTTGTTTGGCTGCACTTCCGTTTTTCGGGCACTGGTTGGAGAAATGTCCCGGTTGGCCGCACCGATAGCACGTAACATTTGATTTTTCACGCTGCGGTTTCGCCTGTCTATCTTGTCGCATTTTACTTCGGCATTCAGCAATTCGATGTCCCGGCTTTGAACAGAAGTGGCATACAACTGGCGATGCCTTACGGTTCTTCTGGTCAGGTCCAAGGTTGTCATCTCGAGCATGTCGCTTCTTGTCGAACGTAAACGCTTTTAACTCCGCCTGTAGCTTACTTCTGGTATGCACATTGGATGTGAAGAGGACGCGCTGCAAACGACTGTCAATGTTTGCCATATGCGCAAGAACAGTTGTAACGGCAATTTCTTCTATTTCCATATTCCGCCACTTTGTAGTCAGCGTCGTCACCAGCCGACTCGCATACACCGCGTAACATTCGTCGGCAGTCGGGCGGCTGTTGAGTAAATTTAAAAACGTAGCGGCCGGCGTCTCTTCGGTTTCAAAGCGCTGCAGAAATAATTCCTGGAACTCTTTCCAAGTCATACCCTGGTACGAGATTTGTGTTAGCCACTGAGATGCAGTTCCTTCCATGCAGTTACTTAGTGCGATGATCAATTTACTTCCTTTAAGGGGGTGCTCAGTTAGAATTATATCGGTTGTTGAACACCACTTTGCTGCCTCTACGCATGCAGCATCAGGGTTAAATTTGGGTAGCTTAACATCATAACTAGGTTGCTGCTCACGTGCCGGCGTCACTTGCATGATTTTTACAAGTTCAGCAAAATTCCGATTTTGCATTTCCACTACTGCACGCCACTGATCCTCAGAAAATGCAGGGTGTGGCACAGATCCCACTTCTGATGTCGGGTTATGAATATCAGGGGCCTCGCCGTCCGTCCGTCCGTCCATATCAGCGTTGCTCATAACTCTTTTCACAATATAATTTTTATGCAGCTGTGCGCAGTCAACGAGTCCACTTGCGTCTGCTTTGGCTTCTCCACGATTAATGCCCTCACTCCCGTTTCGTGCAGCCTGCTTTGTCTCTTCTCAATTTTTGGCATTTCCTTTTCATTATATAGTTTTCCCTTTCTAACCAAGCAGCGCAAGTGGCCACGTTCAGCAACAGCTCTATCGCTCTCGTTTTTGCAAAATCCTAGATAATTCATCTATTCATCCTCACACATTGACAATAAATAGGAACACGCATAATAGCAAAGGGAACATGGAGAAGAAGTAAACGGCGACTAAACGCATTCATTATTTTCGCCACGTGTTCATAAATAGGAACACGCATAATAGCAAAGGGAACTTGGAGAAGAAGTAAACAGCGACTACACGCATACTCATTATTTTCGCCACGACATATACTAAATAATTAAAGCAAATACAAAGGAAATTATTATAACTACTGTAATTTGAAACATAAATTTTCCAAAAAGAAGACATAACATTGAGAAATAAATATTTCATAATAATAATAATTATTTTTTAATTTCATAAAAAAAAATAATTTTATTAATAAATAATAAAAATAATAATATTTCATAAAAAATAATAATACGTAGTAGAAAATAAAAATTAATAAAATAAATAAAAATATGAAAACAGTTCGTTGCAAAAGTCATATCGTCAGGCACGAAGTGCGGACACAAGCACTCAACAATCATTGCCTTATTAATTTTTCTCACGCCGCAAGCTGAATACCCAAATGACAAGTATTCTACTATAAAGTCATTTTCGAAATTTATTTTGTGATGCACATAGATTCGGCTATTACTATTTCTAAGCTTTATTTAAATATTAATAACGTTAAGGCAATGCAAAACAAGAATTTTTCGCATGGTGCCAATTGATAAAAAATAATATAGATTTAAAGTCAACGGACTACTAAGGTGAAGGGCATATTTTGTAAAATTTACAATACATGAGCTTACGTGTGCACACATACAGTTGTATGCTATCACTGTATGCGTAGAAAAGAGCTGTTTGCTGTAGCGCTTTCCGCTCTTTCTCTCTCGAACAAAAACTCGAGAGAGCCTGGAGCCACCTCTAGAGCCACGGCCAAAAAATCGCGTGCCAAAAATTTGTATGGCCGTTACGCATCTTGTTATTCTAGTGTCTTTGATTGTACTCTATGTAAATATGTACTCCAAATATATATGTACGCAAACCACAATAAAATTATGTCAACACTCCCTGAATGCACCCATGGGCTTTTAAAGTCGTACTTGCACAATAAAGTGTTTTCAGTTAGATGCGGCACTGTTACGTCTGAGGACCACATCATAGAAGCTGGGGTTCCTCAAGGCAGCGTACTTGGCCCAACACTATATCTACAATATACAGCCGATATACCAACATCGAGGCAGCTAACAATATCTCCATTTGCCGATGACACTGCAAGCCGCTCTTAATGTCCATGGCAAGCTACTGCCCAACTTGCTCTCTATCTGGCACATATAGAGAAATGGCTTTCTGACTAGCGAATAAAAGTCAATGAACAGAAATGTAAACACGTAATTTTTACCCTCAAGAGACAAGATTGCCCTTCGCTCATACTAAAGAACAATGTTATTCCAAAATCAAATAAATTTACGTATCTAGGTATTCATCTTGACAGATGACAGCCCATCCGAACAGGCTTGCGACTTAACACGGCTATCTAGCCGAACCCGACTTCGTCGTAATGATATGCCAACCCAACGATAATTATTAGGGCCACACGAACTCATATCAGTTGCAATAGTGACTGTTAGTTGAGTAATTTTTATGATTTGCAAACTTATTGGTCTCATAATGAGAAGCTTCAATAAACAAAGCAACGCATAAAAAAAAATTTTGGCGTGAAAGCCCGTTAGCATTCCAGATGGCGATTGTTAGGTGTTCATTTGTCAAGTTTTGATAATAAAAGCGTGAAAATGTTCATCATAATTGTCATTTGGGCTATTTATTTATTTTTTTATTGTGATAGATAGAATAGTTTACAAAACTATACTAACTTAGATAGTATAGCATTGGCCACGGGGCTTACATCTATATTTATTTACAATGTTATTATATTTTAATTTTGTTAATATCTAATTTGCTAACTAATTGCTGGCTTGTTATGTACAATTGCCTGTTTTGTTTTTAACTTTTGTGGTATAATTTGGTTTTTTTGAGGAAAAGTATGAGTTTTTGTATGTTATCTGGATTGGGTTTGCTAAGAAGGTCTAGAGGGTTGGTGTTGTTAAATGTCTTGTTTGGCTTGTAGGAGGGATGGGCATGAGTTTAATATGTGGCTTATTGAAATATCACCTTGGCAAAACGAACATGTTGGTATTGAATTGGGATTTAGGTAGTGTGGGTGGGTTATGTTTGTGTGTCCTAGTCGAAGTCGTATTATTTTTATTTGGTCGAGTCTGGTCCAATTTGGGTGAGATTGTTTGAGGTAATCGCATGTGTGTGAGGTGTTCGTGTTAATAGATTGGTTCCATGGACTACAGTTAATTATGTTTTCTTTCTTTTTTGTCGCAAGTTCGGCTTTAAGCTGTTTTTTTATATCTGTGGTATTTATGTTTGGGGTGAGGATAAGTGGCATATTGCTAGCTGATTTTGCAGCTTGATCGGCTAGTTCATTTCCTTTTATTCCTGAATGGCCAGGAATCCACATTATTTTAATTTTGGTTTTCCGTATTTCAAGACGTCTGTCTCTGTTGTAATTTTGAATGATATTGTGTAATTAATTTTTGAACCGTCAGTGAATATGAAATTATGTGGTTTAAGGTTATTCTTTGTGTGTTCGTATAATTTTCAGTATTGATCTGGAGATTTTTGTTCTATCTTATGGATTCTGAGTGATGTGTCTATTATATTGGGGAGGGTCCATGATGGCCTGTATTTATGGAGTTTTACTAGTTTGTAGGGTAGGTTAAGTTCTAGGCTAAGCTTGATGGTTCGGTCTATTATTGGTGTTTTTTTTCTTTTTAGTTTTTTTATGCTTATCGAACTTATGTATTGGTGTGTTTTTGGAGAAGATTAGGTTTTGAGATAGTTTGGCTATTTGAAGGTCTCGCTTCATTTCTGAAGAGGGAGTATTTGATTCGTAAAGTAAGTTATTTATTGGGGTAGAGCGATAGGCGCCGAGAGCTAGACGGATTGCGGAGTTAAATGGTGTTTTTATTTTGTTTAAAATACTTTTGGAAGCATGACCGTACAGAAACAAACCATACTCTAATTTGGCTAAATTCGTTGCTTTTGCGACATTAATTAGTGTATGCGGGTTGCAATTAAATTTAAGACTAGATAGGCATTTTAATATATTTAGCTTATTGTGTAGTTTGGGTAGAAGTAAGTTTATATGTGTGTTCCATTTGTATTTGTTGTTTAAGGTCATTCCTAGAATTTTTAAGGAAGTAACGGTAGAAATTTTGGATGTTGTTGCAGCTTATCCTGCATGTGCAGTGTTGCTCTCTGCATATGTGGAGATGTTGGCATTTGGATAGGGATAGCAGGGGCATCCCCTGAGTAAGAGCACCAATTTTCTATATCGTCAAATAGGTTGTCTAAGCTGAAGTTTGTATTTGTGTTTTTGTTGAAATTTATTATAAGGAAGAAGTCGTCCGCGTATGCATTAAATTTAATTTCTTTGTGTAGGGATTTGATGTTGGATAATATATTGAATGCTATGAGGAATAGTATCACGGATATGGGTGAACCTTGGGGGATTCCGTTGAATAGGGGTAATGGGTTTGATGTATGCGGACCGACGCGGACAGTTATTTTCCTGTTACTCATGAAGTTTTTAATGTACTTTATTATTTTGGGGCCCGTTTTCCATTCCAGCTATTGCTGGATTATGGAGTGCACACCTACTCGATCGAAGGCTCTTGAAAAATCAAGAGTGACGAGGGAGGTGTGCATTTTTGACTTCGTTATGAGATAGTCATGAGATGAGTGTGTGGGAGCTATTTTTGATCATTTGATAAGAGATTCTATTTAGTCCTGGAGCACATTCTTTTAATGTTTGTAGGGCTGAGCTTAGTTCTAGATAAGTTATGTTTTCTTCTATGGCTTGGGCTAGTGGGTAGGGTTATTTATTATTATTATTAAGTGGTTTTCTATGCGACTGCGGCCCATTCTGATCTATTGTACTACCCCTTCATGTCTCAAAGATCTCTCTGAAGTCCAAGTCCTGGCTAGGTTGTCCGCTAGCTCATTTCCCGGGACACAATCCCGGGACCCACCTTATTGTGAGTTTGTTGACAGCTCCCAGTTTGTCTAGGGCTGTCCCCACTTCATTTACTAGCTTAGATGTTATCGTAGCTTTGCTGAGCGCCTTTATGGCTGCTTGACTATCAGACAGTATAGCAATGTCCTTGCCACGATAGTTCCTTTGCAGATTAAACTCGGCACAGCGTCCAATAGCACAGACTTCAGCTTGAAAAATGCTGGTGTATCTGCCCATTGATTCGTGGTATTTTAACCTGGGGCCTACAACCCCCAGCCCACTTCCCTCATCGGTGAGGGATCCGTCTGTATACCACTTTATTGTCTGTGGTTTCATAGGGTGTACTTTCCCCAGGGTTGTCCAACTGGTTTTATTACTGAGATGAGTGCTGAAGTTCTGAGCGAACCTGTGCTCAGCTGGCATCTCATCCCCTGGTTGCATCAGCAAAGGGATATCCCTTTTTAGGCTTTCAGCATCATTTCTTGTAAGGTTGCAGTCATTTCCTGCTCCTTCAATTCTTATTAGGGTGGCTTTCCGTTTCATTTCAATAACAATATGAAGCTTATGAAGTTTCACCTTAGTGGTGTTAAGGCGTGCTCTATCACCCCAGGCTATTACTCCATAGGTAAGTATGGGTCTGACAACCATGAGGTACAGCCATCTTATTATGCGTGGTGAGGTTCCCCACGACTTAATGTTTCTACACGTGAAAAATGCTCTGGTGCATTTATCAATTGTGTTATCGACATGAGTTTTGAAGGTAAGTTTGGAGTCGAGGGTTATCCCAAGATACTTAACTTCTTTGCTGGCCTCTATGCGACATTCTGACAGGGTTATTGCCTTCATTCTCTGTAGCATGTACCTATTTGTGAAAGGAACAATTACAGTTTTGATAGGATTTAGGCTCAGGCGTACTTCCTTGCACCATTCGCTGGTCATATTGAGGCCTAGTTCATTGATATCGCAGAGTGTGTCCTCATATTTACCTCTGGCTATAATGACGATATCGTCAGCATAGCCCTGGCAAGGAAAACCTCTGCGGGTCAGTCTGTCCAGCAGCTCGTCTACCAGCAAGCTCCACAAAAGAGGCGAGAAGACACACGCTTGGGGGCAACCCCTTGTGGTAGATACTGTGGACGACTGTCCTCCTATAGTGGCCATGGCTCGCCTTGATGCCAGTAGTGATTTGATCCATCTGCTGGTTGTTGCATCTAGTCCTCTTCTTGCCATGGATGCGTTGACAGCCTCATGGGAGGTATGGTCGAATGCACCCTGTAAGTCTAAGAAGGCACATAGCGACACTTCCTTATGAGTAAGTGAATCCTCAATAAGGCGATATATCCTGCCCCAGGTGATATAGGGCAGTATCAGTTGATCTGCCCGCCCTGTAGGCATGCTGCGTCCGTTAGAGCGGATGCTCTACAAGCAGAGTGGTTCTAATGCTGACATCCACTAGCTTTTCCAACGTTTTTAGCAAAAACGATGTCAAGCTGATGGGTCTGAACGACTTCGGATCAGTGATGTCTTTCTTTCCAGCTTTTGGAATGAAGACCACTTTTGCAATACTCCAGGCAGTAGGTATGTGTCCTAAAGCTAGGCTGCTGATCAGTATTTTCCTGATCGGCACTGCGAGCTGATTTAGCGCTCGTTGTAGCAGGATTGGCTGAATGCCATCTGGACCAGGAGATTTGTAGGGCTGGAATGTACCAATTGCCCATCTTAATCTCTCCGTTGTTACTATTGATTTTGCTTTGGCCCAATCAGTAGCACACGGTCTACTTTGTGCCGTTACCGGTGTATTCCCATCCGTTTGAAGCGTGCTTCCCGGAAAGTGAGTTGCCACTAGTAGCTCAAGTTTCTCCTTACTTCCTATAGTATATGAGTTATCCTCCGTACGTAGTACCTGATTTGATTCTGGCACTCCTTTGGAGATTGCTCTGTGAAGTCTTGCGCCTTCACATGTGTTTACTATTGCCTCACAGAAGGTTCTATAGTTCCTTCGTTTGGCATTCCTGATCTCATGGTTATACATGGTCAGTTTATTCCGGTAGGCATCCCAGTTCCCTTCTCTTTTTGATTTGTTAAAGAGACGCCTGGTCGCTTTCCGTAATTTCTCCAATTGGTCGTTTCACCATGGAGCATCTTTTTCCCTCTTGGCTCGACCAAGGGAGCAGTTGTCTCTAAACGCGTTAGTAAGACACGAGTTAATATCTTCTACGGCGGCCTCCAGTTCTAGAGTGGTACGGAGTTTCCCGGTTACCCCAGAAGCTGGATTCCGCAGTAAGGAGGCATTAAACCCTTCCCAGTTCGTATTCCTGGGATTGCGCCTACGCTCGCTGCATTCTAGATTTAGCCCTATGTTAAAACGAATAATTCTGTGATCTGATATTGACTCCTCAGGAGATACGTGCCAGTCGCTTATATGCGAAGCCACTGATCTGCTGGAAAGTGTGATGTCCAGAACCTCAGATCTTACCCTGGTAACAAATGTCGGAACATTGCCGACATTTAGGATTTCTAGATTGTTATTCAAGATAAATTCTAAGAATGACTCACCTCTTTGATTTACGTCGCTGCTGCCCCATATCACGTGATGTGCATTTGCATCACATCCGATGATGATGGGTGAGTGTGTCCTCTTGCAGTATTCTGCCAGTGCAGTGATTTCGGGCGGTGGGCACGCCTCGTCACCGGCAAAGTATACCAATGCCACCACAGTCTTCTTGGCTGCTCCCACATCTTCTACCACGATCGGTACACAGTCCCGCGTGAGAAATTCTAATTAATACTTCTACATGCCAGGATACAGGCTCTAGGGCTAGAGACTCGTTGATCCCAAATCACCTTGGCGCTCTTCACGTACATTCCTTTTATTCCCTGGTTATACCAGGGTTCCTGTACCAGGGCTAGCCCAAGATGTTGTTTGGTGAACATCCTTGCCAGCACAGCCGAGGCCGCCTTGGCGCGATGGATGTTCACCTGAGCTATCCCTGTACTTCCGACCATTAGATGATCGTTTCCATCGTCTACATTGCTGATCTGGAGATACCCAGATCACCATCCGCCGGTATGGCTTCCTCATTACTCAGCAGGTCTAGTTCCATGCCTAGCTCCTGAGAGAATAACGAGGTCTGATCCCCCATCTCGATGATGGTCGCATCAAGATCCTCATCATCCGCCAGATCCTCGCTGGATTCGGAGAGCTTATTGGGCTTCTCCTTCTCCGCGGAGACTGGTAGATTCGAGGAGTCTCGACTTGTCTTGTGCCGGATTTGATCGCTTTGGCCTTTTTTAGACCACAAACTGAGATGTCTCATAACCTGAAGCTCAGCTTGTGGTCACTAGAGATAATCTTGGCGCATGGGTTGTCATCAATGCCAAGGCTGAGGAGCGAGCCACCACCCTCATTCTTCCTTGATATGAGACGCCAGTTCTCAGTGTCCAAGTCATTCTGTTTCTTGATCAATTCCATGATCCACTTTGTTGTTTTGTCCCCTGTCCTGGGGCAGAAGATGGTGATGTTGTGTGACGATGGCAAGTCCTCGCCCATCTTTACCTCTAGGGAGACACCTCTCCACTCCCCCAGTCTGTCCAGCAGCTCGTCTACCAGCAAGCTCCACAAGAGAGGCGAAAGGACACCCCCCTGGGGGCAACCCCTTGTGGTAGATACTGTGGACGACTGTCCTCCTATAGTGGCCATGACTCGTCTTGATGCCAGTAGTGATTTGATCCATCTGCTGGTTGTTGCATCTAGTCCTCTTCTTGCCAGGGATGCGTTGACAGCCTCATGGGAGGTATTGTCGAATGCACCCTGTATGTCTAAGAAGGCACATAGCGCCACTTCCTTATGAGTAAGTGAATCCTCAATAAGGCTTTTCAGGTGGTATAGGGCAGTATCAGTTGATCTGCCCGCCCTGTAGGCATGCTGCGTCCGTTGGAGCGGATGCTCTACAAGCAGAGTGGTTCTAATGCTGACATCCACTAGCTTTTCCACCGTTTTTAGCAAAAACGATGTCAAGCTGATGGGTCTGAACGACTTCGGATCAGTGATCTCTTTCTTTCCAGCTTTTGGAATGAAGACCACTTTTGCTATACTCCAGGTAGTAGGTATGTGTCCTAAAGCTAGGCTGCTGATCAGTATTTTCATGATCGGCACTGCGAGCTGATTTAGCGCTCGTTGTAGCAGGATTGGCTGAATGCCATCTGGACCAGGAAATTTGTAGGGCTGGAATGTACCAATTGCCCATCTTAATCTCTCCGTTGTTACTATTGATTTTGCTTTGGCCCAATCAGTAGCACACGGTCTACTTTGTGCCGTTACCGGTGTATTCCCATCCGTTCGAAGCGTGCTTCCCGGAAAGTGAGTTGCCAGTAGTAGCTCAAGTTTCTCCTTACTTCCTATAGTATAGGAGTTATCCTCCGTACGTAGTGCCTGATTTGATTCTGGCACTTCTTTGGAGATTGCTCTGTGAAGTCTTGCGCATTTGCTTACTATTGCCTCACAGAAGGTTCTATAATTCCTTCGTTTGGCATTCCTGATCTCATGGTTATACATGGTCAGTTTATTCCGGTAGGCATCCCAGTTCCCTTCTCTTTTTGATTTGTTAAAGAGACGCCTGGTCGCTTTCCGTAACTTCTCCAATTGGTCGTTTCACCATGGAGCATCTTTTTCCCTCTTGGCTCGACCAAGGGAGCAGTTGTCTCTAAACGCGTTAGTAAGACACGAGTTAATATCTTCTACGGCGGCCTCCAGTTCTAGAGTGGTACGGAGTTTCCCGGTTACCCCAGAAGCTGGATTCCTCAGTAAGGAGGCATTAAACCCTTCCCAGTTCGTATTCCTGGGATTGCGCCTAAGCTCGCTGCATTCTAGATTTAGCCCTATGTTAAAACGAATAATTCTGTGATCTGATATTGACTCCTCAGAAGATACGTGCCAGTCGCTTATATGCGAAGCCACTGATCTGCTGAAAAGTGTGATGTCCAGAACCTCAGATCTTACCCTGGTAACAAATGTCGGAACATTGCCGACATTTAGGATTTCTAGATTGTTATTCAAGATAAATTCTAAGAGTGACTCACCTCTTTGATTTACGTCTCTGCTGCTCCATATCACGTGATGTGCATTTGCATCACATCCGATGATGATGGGTGAGTGTGTCCTCTTGCAGTATTCTGCCAGTGCAGTGATTTCGGGCGGTGGGCACGCCTCGTCACCGGCAAAGTATACCGATGCCACCACAGTCTTCTTGGCTGCTCCCACATCTTCTACCACGATCGGTACACAGTCCCGCGTGAGAAATTCTAATTAATACTTCTACATGCCAGGATACAGGCTCTAGGGCTAGAGGCTCGTTGATCCCAAATCACCTTGGCGGTCTTCACGTACAGTCACAGTACGGTACACAGTCCCGCGTGAGAAATTCTAATTAATACTTCTACATGCCAGGATACAGGCTCTAGGGCTAGAGGCCCGTTGATCCCAAATCACCTTGGCGGTCTTCACGTACAGTCCTTTAATTCCCTGGTTATACCAGGGTTCCTGTACCAGGGCTAGCCCAAGATGTTGTTTGGTGAACATCCTTGCCAGCACAGCCGAGGCCGCCTTGGCGCGATGGATGTTCACCTGAGCTATCCCTGTACTTCCGACCATTAGATGATCTTTTCCATCGTCTACATTGCTGATCTGGAGATACCCAGATCACCATCCGCCGGTATGGCTTCTTCATTACTCAGCAGGTCTAGTTCCATGCCTAGCTCCTGAGAGAATAACGAGGTCTGATCCCCCATCTCGATGATGGTCGCATCAAGATCCTCATCATCCGCCAGATCCTCGCTGGATTCGGAGAGCTTATTGGGCTTCTCCGTCTCCGCGGAGACTGGTAGATTTCGACGAGTCTCGACCTGTCTCGTGTCGGCTTTGATCGCTTTGGCCTTCTTTAAACCACAAACTGAGATGTCTCATAACCTGAAGCTCAGCTTGTGGTCACTAGAGATAATCTTGACGCATGGGTTGTCATCAATGCCAAGGCTGAGGAGCGAGCCACCACCCTCATTCTTCCTTGATATGAGACGCCAGTTCTCAGTGTCCAAGTCATTTTGTTTCTTGATCAATTCCATGATCCACTTTGTTGTTTTGTCCCCTGTCCTGGGGCAGAAGATGGCGATGTTGTGTGACGATGGCAAGTCCTCGCCCATCTTTACCTCCAGGGAGACACCCCTCCACTTACTGAGGCTGGGGACTGCTAATTGCAGCCACTCAGCAGTGGTTGCGTTGCGGCAGTCCACTATCAGGTGACCCACCCTGAAGTGGATTCCTCCAAAGTTAATTGGAGAACCCCAACCGGAGAGGACTATCTCTTCCAGTAGTGCGTCCTCGAGCTGTGAGAGGTACGACCGCAACCTTAATGGCCCCAGTTACGACCGCATATGATTGCCTTTGCAGCCCTTGATGTACTTGGGCCATCGATGGGAGCAGTCAGTGGCCTGCTCTTCTCCACCTTCTGCCTCTTAGGCGTTTCCGTCGGTGGCGTTAGGGTGGAGTTTGCTCGCTTCGAAGCAGAGTTGGGCTTTTGCTCTAGCGAGTGTGGTGTCTTGGCCAGAGACAAAGCTTCGGCGGGTGACTTGCCCTGCTGAAGGTAACGAGGATACCACGTCGTTCTGGCCCCGCTCAGCTCCTTACCGTTAGGGTAACCCCGGGCCCAAGTTGCGGTAATGGGTTTTTAGCCCGTCCCGCTTTGCCGGCTTGGACCACATACGAGTGACTCGGTGTGGCTGCCCGATTACTCCGTTTAGGAGCATTTTTTGTTGTTACCACCGAAGTAGGCCGCTCTCCGTCAAGGAGACGGTCCTCGAATTGTCTTGCGACATTTCACGCAGTCAAGGACTGCGGTATTTTAATCTTTTTTGTCTATTGTTCATAGTACCCACGAGTTGCAGAGAAATAAACGGTCCACCCGGGCAGAGATCCGCAGTACGCGGGTAAGGGTTAGCCTAGACCGTGGCGTACCAGCCCAACTACGATTAGCCAGCACTCTTAGCAGAGACATGACCTAACTAAGAGCCTGTTTCCAGCCGCCCTCGCGTGGAGAGTGTAGTTGCACTTCCAGTAGTGTGTCACAATTACGGCGCGTACCACCGTTGGTGGCGCGTTGATCCCCTTATGATACCTACTGGCGTGGCGGCCCTGACAAAAGTTAAAAACGTCAGTTTTTACCTTTAACTATTGTCGTTGACGGTAAGTAATGTCTTTGAAAGTAATATTTTTTGCCCATTTTCGTTTTCTAACTATTTAATTTTATATAAGCAAGATCGAGTTCAGACATAGCGACCTCCTGGACATGGAGGCGCAACAATTGGGAAATAAGATTTTTGAATTTGTTTTAAAAGTATCATACAGAGCTGAGATAAAAGAGTGGCATATAAAAGGAGAGGACATTCGAAAAAAAATATTTCCATGAGGAAATGTGAAGAGAAATGGGCCTTTGAGTAAGCACGCCGCAGCAGAATGGTAGCGGCAATAGCAATGATGGTAATACGGCAGAAGAGCTTTCGCAAGTACCAAATTCTCGTCGATAACCAACTTCAACGAAAATCTTTTAGAATAGTTTCACATTATTTCAATAGAAATATTTTATAAATTCCTACAAATTTCGTTCTTTTTGCGATATAACTTTTCAATTACATATGCAAACATATCCATGGTACCCTATGTCACCAAAGATCCATAAGGTACTGATCCACGGACTTAAAATCAATAATTCGGCTTTTGTTCCACTTGGATGGCTAGGCGAAAATGCGAGTGAAGCCCGAAATAAACTTTACAAAAGGGACCGACTATTACATGCCAGGAAAAATAGTCGAATCAATACGATGAGTGATATTTTCCGCAGAGCGATTGATTTCCCGGGCACACTATTATCAAAATTTTTAAAAAAAAGAAAGAGAAAAAATAGGAAAAAACCTCTTCCGAAGTCAGTAATATGCCTTTTTTAAATACAGTCTAATTTTAAACCTGATCCATCAGACAAAATATTGGAATCGCATTCTGATTCTGATTCGAGTTAAGATTCGAAAATTTATAATGTAGAACTAGAAGAAGAAAAGCGCACTTATTCATAGAACATTATATACTGTTATTATTTTGCTTAAAAATTTTAATTTATTTATTTAAAACTATCCACCAGGGATAACCATTAAATCTTTTAATCTTTTTTAATCTTTAAATCTTTTTGACTTAGCAGGTGAATTACGTTGTTGTTGATTTTTATTCAGCGGCTCTCAAGCCAAATCTAGGGGATGAGTCCTGCGCAGCCTTCGTCGTTGTTCACTATTGTCCAGTGGGGAGATGGTCGTTATGTTGGGATGCCTATGAAGCATCTTTATTTACCGATCGCTGCTCTTCTTTATCTCTTCTCTGACCCAAGAGAACCCAATGACCTCGTGGATGGTGAAGTTGTCTTGCAGCGGAGAGCCTTGTTTTCTAATCGCTGGATGATTTGGAGGTTGGATTTACTGGTCGTTCCCCATAGTTGGATGCATCCAGATTGGCCTGACGATCAATCTAGCAGGATTGGACGGGTGTTAGGGATGAGCGTTTTCAATGTGAAGCATGGATTTGTTGTTTTCAGTGGGTTTATTTTTAGGTTCTACCGTTTACACAAGGCAGCTAGAGCAATAATATATTCTTGTAGTCCGTTAGCTGCTACTTGCCCTACATGATATTCTAATTCTGTCAATGTTGAATGTGCCCTTTCAAATTGTCCGTTCTAGGTACTGAGTCTGGGGTCTGCGAAATGTAAAGTTAAACATCTTTGTGCAAAGGACTTAAAGTGAGCAGAGGTGAAGCTTGGCTCATTATCAGTAATAATTACTGTGGCGTGGAGAAATTGTTGAAGTAATTCCATTACTTTATTCTCGGTGTTTAGTTTATTTTATATTTATTTTACTACTATGAATTTTGAATACTCGTCAATGCAAGTTAAGAAAATAAGATTTTGCGCGTAGTAAATATCGAGGTGCAAATTTTCTCGTTCTTTAGTTGGAATATGAGCTTCCCCACAAGGAATTTTAATTGGATGCCTGTAATATTTATTTTCGTTGCAAATTGTACAATTTTGTATGTATTCCTTTAATTTGATGAATAAGTTTGGCCAATAATATAATCTATTAAATTTTTTTTTAATTTTTGACTAGTCCTCTATGAGTGTGTGTTTCTGCTATAATGATAGCCTTATCTTCTTTATTCTCTACGTCTTGCAGAAATATTTTGGTAAAAAGAAATTTGTTAGTAAAACTATTTTTTATTTTTTTTAAATTTTTAAAAAAATTGTATATGATAAAGATTTTCTAATGTTCATTGGATTCCTACCGTTGAGTTTCGTGGTATATATTATATATATTCTTAATATTCTTACTAAATGTTCTGGTGTGTCATATTCGATTATATGTCGTGTTTTATCAAAAACTCTCAATGACTCATGTATTGTATACCTCCCCGTTGTTAATAACAGTTGTTGCTGAAACTTATTTAACGGTTTACGGGTCTCTTGTATTACATTTTCAAAACTACTTTCAGAAGAATGCTGTGTATTTTGATCTGAGCCTGATTGTTTGCTGTTTGTAATATAATTAATTTTTATTCGAGATAATGCGTCAGCTACGACATTTGTTGTTCCGGGTTTATATATTATTTTTGGGGTGAAACTTTCTATGAACGAATATTATCTTTTCATTTCTACGTTCGTGTTTTTATCTGAGATTGTAAAGGATAAAGATTGATGGTCTGTTTGTATTTCTACACCGATTACTCCATATAAATAATTTCTGAGATTTTTAAGAGCCCAAACTATGGCTAACAATTCTTTTTTATTCGTGGCATAAAGTTGTTCTGTTTTATTTAAGGTTTTAGATATGATTGGTTTATTATCCTGTGATAAAACTGCTCCGATAGCTACATCTGATGCGACTGTTGTCAAAGTGCATTTTTTATTATAATCTGGTTGAACTAATTCAACTTGTGCTTTTAAATTATCTTTGAGTTCGTTAAAGGCTTTTACACCTGGGTCATCTAACTGTATTGTTATTTTTGTAGACATTTTCCTAGAAATTTTGCCATTCTCTCCTCCTAAGTATTTGGTTAAAAGTTTGGCAATATTTGCGTAATTTCGGACAAATTTTTGGTAATAACCAGTGAGGCCTGTAAAACTTCGAATTTCGATTTTGTGGAGTCAGATACTTCATAATTGCGGAGATTTTTTCTGGATCTGTATTAATTACATTGTGAGAAACAATACAACCAAGAAATGCTGTTTCTAATTTAAATAATATATAGATTTTTCAAAAGAGATTTTCATATTAGCTTGTTGTAAAATATTAATTATTTGAATTAGATCGGTATAATGTTGTTCAATAGTATCTGAGAAAATGATTATATCAGCCATATAAACGTGGCAAGTTTTTCCTACTTGTTCTCTTAGTATATAGTCCATTGCTCTTTGAAATATTCTAGGTGCGTTTGTTAATCCAAATGGCATACTTAATTACTAGTCGATGCTTTTGCGTTCCATCTTCATTTTGACCCTTTTTGGGCACTACTAGGACTGGTGAATTATAAGGGCTTCTGCTTGGTCTTATAATTTGTTCTTTTAGCATTCTATAGATTTTTTTATTAACGAAATATGAAACTGACATATCATAGGAATATTGTTTGCTATAAATTGCCCTATTATTATTTAGTATTTATTTCTCCTCGAATATCTGTTCGAAAAGGGAGTTGCATATTTATTTTAGAATGCTCCTTTTCAATTTTATTAATAATCTTATTTTCGCAATCTTTTATTTGATTTGAAATTATTTTTAGATTATGCATTTTTTCTTTGTCGGGATATTTAACGACGGCGTGTTCAGGATTTGTGGATCCCAAACTATTCGTTTTTTTTTTTTTTGTTAACGGATAATTCAACGTCGGCGTGCCCAAGATTCTTTGATCCCAAGCTATATCAACTTTCTTCTCTCATTACCGTATCGATTCTTAATACTTTTTGTTTATCAAGGTTTTTTTTATAACAAATTCTTTTAATGGAAGGACATTTTTTGCCTCAGTTAAAAACAAATCGGCCGCCACGCCAGTAGGTATCATAAGGGGATCAACGCGCCACCAACGGTGGTACGCGCCGTAATTGTGACACACTACTGGAAGTGCAACTACACTCTCCACGCGAGGGCGGCTGGAAACAGGCTCTTAGTTAGGTCATGTCTCTGCTAAGAGTGCTGGCTAATCGTAGTTGGGCTGGTACGCCACGGTCTAGGCTAACCCTTACCCGCGTACTGCGGATCTCTGCCCGGGTGGACCGTTTATTTCTCTGCAACTCGTGGGTACTATGAACAATAGACAAAAAAGATTAAAATACCGCAGTCCTTGACTGCGTGAAATGTCGCAAGACAATTCGAGGACCGTCTCCTTGACGGAGAGCGGCCTACTTCGGTGGTAACAACAAAAAATGCTCCTAAACGGAGTAATCGGGCAGCCACACCGAGTCACTCGTATGTGGTCCAAGCCGGCAAAGCGGGACGGGCTAAAAACCCATTACCGCAACTTGGGCCCGGGGTTACCCTAACGGTAAGGAGCTGAGCGGGGCCAGAACGACGTGGTATCCTCGTTACCTTCAGCAGGGCAAGTCACCCGCCGAAGCTTTGTCTCTGGCCAAGACACCACACTCGCTAGAGCAAAAGCCCAACTCTGCTTCGAAGCGAGCAAACTCCACCCTAACGCCACCGACGGAAACGCCTAAGAGGCAGAAGGTGGAGAAGAGCAGGCCACTGACTGCTCCCATCGATGGCCCAAGTACATCAAGGGCTGCAAAGGCAATCATATGCGGTCGTAACTGGGGCCATTAAGGTTGCGGTCGTACCTCTCACAGCTCGAGGACGCACTACTGGAAGAGATAGTCCTCTCCGGTTGGGGTTCTCCAATTAACTTTGGAGGAATCCACTTCAGGGTGGGTCACCTGATAGTGGACTGCCGCAACGCAACCACTGCTGAGTGGCTGCAATTAGCAGTCCCCAGCCTCAGTAAGTGGAGGGGTGTCTCCCTGGAGGTAAGGATAGGCGACGTCCTGCCATCGTCACACAACATCACCATCTTCTGCCCCAGGACAGGGGACAAAACAACAAAGTGGATCATGGAATTGATCAAGAAACAGAATGACTTGGACACTGAGAACTGGCGTCTCATATCAAGGAAGAATGAGGGTGGTGGCTTACTCCTCAGCCTTGGCATTGATGACAACCCATGCGCCAAGATTATCTCTAGTGACCACAAGCTGAGCTTCAGGTTATGAGACATCTCAGTTTGTGGTCTAAAAAAGGCCAAAGCGATCAAATCCGGCACAAGACAGGTCAAGACTCCTCGAATCTACCAGTCTCCGCGGAGAAGGAGAAGCCCAATAAGCTCTCCGAATCCAGCGAGGATCTGGCGGATGATGAGGATGTTGATGCGACCATCATCGAGATGGGGGATCAGACCCCGTTATCCTCTCAGGAGCTAGGCATGGAACTAGACCTGCTGAGTAATGAAGAAGCCATACCGGCGGATGGTGATCTGGGTATCTCCAGATCAGCAATTTAGACGATGGAAACGATCATCTAATGGTCGGAAGTACAGGGATAGCTCAGGTGAACATCCATCGCGCCAAGGCGGCCTCGGCTGTGCTGGCAAGGATGTTCACCAAGCAACATCTTGGGCTAGCCCTGGTACAGGAACCCTGGTATAACCAGGGAATAAAAGGACTGTACGTGAAGACCGCCAAGGTGATTTGGGATCAACGGGCCTCTAGCCCTAGAGCCTGTATCCTGGCATGTAGAAGTATTAATTAGAATTTCTCACGCGGGACTGTGTACCGTACTGTGACTGAACGTGAATACCGCCAAGGTGATTTGGGATCAACGGGCCGCTAGCCCTAGAGCCTGTATCCTGCCATGTAGAAGTATTAATTAGAATTTCTCACGCGGGACTGTGTACCGATCGTGGTAGAAGATGTGGGAGCAGCCAAGAAGACTGTGGTGGCATCGGTATACTTTGCCGATGACGAGGCGTGCCCACCGCCCGAAATCACTGCACTGGCAGAATACTGCAAGAGGACACACTCACCCATCATCATCGGATGTGATGCAAATGCACATCACGTGATATGGAGCAGCAGAGACGTAAATCAAAGAGGTGAGTCACTCTTAGAATTTATCTTGAATAACAATCTAGAAATCCTAAATGTCGGCAATGTTCCGACATTTGTTACCAGGGTAAGATCTGAGGTTCTGGACATCACACTTTTCAGCAGATCAGTGGCTTCGCATATAAGCGACTGGCACGTATCTTCTGAGGAGTCAATATCAGATCACAGAATTATTCGTTTTAACATAGGGCTAAATCTAGAATGCAGCGAGCTTAGGCGCAATCCCAGGAATACGAACTGGGAAGGGTTTAATGCCTCCTTACTGAGGAATCCAGCTTCTGGGGTAACCGGGAAACTCCGTACCACTCTAGAACTGGAGGCAGCCGTAGAAGATATTAACTCGTGTCTTACTAACGCGTTTAGAGACAACTGCTCCCTTGGTCGAGCCAAGAGGGAAAAAGATGCTCCATGGTGAAACGACCAATTGGAGAAGTTACGGAAAGCGACCAGGCGTCTCTTTAACAAATCAAAAAGAGAAGGGAACTGGGATGTCTACCGGAATAAACTGACCATGTATAACCATGAGATCAGGAATGCCAAACGAAGGAATTATAGAACCTTCTGTGAGGCAATAGTAAGCAAATGCGCAAGACTTCACAGAGCAATCTCCAAAGAAGTGCCAGAATCAAATCAGGCACTACGTACGGAGGATAACTCACATACTATAGGAAGTAAGGAGAAACTTGAGCTACTACTGTCAACTCACTTTCCGGGAAGCACGCTTCAAACGGATGGGAATACACCGGTAACGGCACAAAGTTGACCGTGTGCTACTGATTGGGCCAAAGCAAAATCTATAGTAACAACGGAGAGATTAGGATGGGCAATTGGTACATTCCAGCCCTACAAATCTCCTGGTCTAGATGGCATTCAGCCAATCCTGCTACAACGAGCGCTAAATCAGCTTGCAGTGCCGATCAGGAAAATACTGATCAGCAGCCTAGCTTTAGGACACATACCTACTGCCTGGAGTATAGCAAAAGTGGTCTTCATTCCAAAAGCTGGAAAGAAAGACATCACTGATCCGAAGTCGTTCAGACCCATCAGCTTGACATCGTTTTTGCTAAAAACGTTGGAAAAGCTAGTGGATGTCAGCATTAGATCCACTCTGCTTGTAGAGCATCCGCTCCAACGGACGCAGCATGCCTACAGGTCGGGCAGATCAACTGATACTGCCCTATATCACCTGAAAAGCCTTATTGAGGATTCACTTACTCATAAGGAAGTGTCGCTATGTGCCTTTTTAGACATACAGGGTGCATTCGACAATACCTTCCATGAGGCTGTCAACGCATCCCTGGCAAGAAGAGGACTAGATGCAACAACCAGCAGATGGATCAAATCACTACTGGCATCAAGGCGAGCCATGGCCACTATAGAAGGACAGTCGTCCATAGTATCTACCACAAGGGGTTGCCCCCAAGGGGGTGTCCTCTCGCCCCTCTTGTGGAGCTTGCTGGTAGACGAGCTGCTGGACAGACTGACCCGCAGAGGTATACTTTGCCAGGGCTATGCTGACGATATTGTCATTATAGCCAGAGGTAAATATGAGGAAACACTCTGCGATATCATTCAACTGGGCCTCAACATGACCAGCGAATGGTGCAAGGAAGTAAGCCTGAGCCTAAATCCTAGCAAAACTGTTATTGTTCCTTTCACAAATACGTACAAGCTACAGAGAATGAAGGCAATAACCCTGTCAGAATGTCGCATAGAGGCCAGCAAAGAAGTTAAGTATCTTGGGATAACCCTCGACTCCAAACTTACCTTCAAAACTCATGTCGATAACACAATTGATAAATGCACCAGAGCATTTTTCACGTGTAGAAACATTAAGTCGTGGGGAACCTCACCACGCATAATAAGATGGCTGTACCTCATGGTTGTCAGACCCATACTTACCTATGGAGTAATAGCCTGGGGTGATAGAGCACGCCTTAACACCACAAAGGTGAAACTTCATAAGCTTCATATTGTTATTGAAATGAAACGGAAAGCCACCCTAATAAGAATTGAAGGAGCAGGAAATGACTGCAACCTTACAAGAAATGATGCTGAAAGCCTAAAAAGGGATATCCCTTTGCTGATGCAACCAGTGGATGAGATGCCAGCTGAGCACAGGTTCGCTCAGAACTTCAGCACTCATCTCAGTAATAAAACCAGTTGGACAACCCTGGGGAAAGTACACCCTATGAAACCACAGACAATAAAGTGGTATACAGACGGATCCCTCACCGATGAGGGAAGTGGGCTGGGGGTTGTAGGCCCCAGGTTAAAATACCACGAATCAATGGGCAGATACACCAGCATTTTTCAAGCTGAAGTCTGTGCTATTGGACGCTGTGCCGAGTTTAATCTGCAAACGAACTATCGGGGTAAGGACATTGCTATACTGTCTGATAGTCAAGCAGCCATAAAGGCGCTCAGCAAAGCTAAGATAACATCTAAGCTAGTAAATGAAGTGGGGACAGCCCTAGACAAACTGGGAGCTGTCAACAAACTCACAATAAGGTGGGTCCCGGGATTGTGTCCCGGGAAATGAGCTAGCGGACAACCTAGCCAGGACTTGGACTTCAGGGAGATCTTTGAGACATGAAGGAGTAGTACAATAGATCAGAATGGGTCGCAGTACACATAGAAAACCACTTAATAATAATAATAAATAACCCTCCCAACTAGCCCAAACCATAGAAGAAAACATAACTTATCTAGAACTTAGCTCAGCCCTACAAACATTAAAAGGATCAAAAATAGCTCCCACACAACAAAAAACAGAATAACAAAAGTAATGAAATATTCAATAGCCACATACCACATGCCTAGAAAACAAGCCTAATCATCCCAATCCTCAAGCCAAACACCGACAAAACGAAAACTTCCTCACACCGACCCATCTCTCTCTCACTGCTGTATAGCAAAAACACTTGATAAAATAATAGCGAAGAGACTCTGGTGGCTAGTGACATACAACAATCTAATTAACGACAACCAATTCGGATTTAAAAAAGGCAAATTGACTTCGGACTGTCTACTCTATGTCGACTATCTCATAACGAATTTAAAAATGCACACCTCCCTCGTCACTCTTAATTTTTTAAGAGCCTTTGATCGAGTAGGTGTGCACTCCATAATCCAGCAATAGCAGGAATGGAAAACGGGCCCCAAAATAATGAAGTACATTAAAAACTTCATGAGTAACAGGAAAATAACTGTCCGCGTCGGTCCGCATACATCAAACCCATTACCCCTATTCAACGGAATCCCCCAGGGTTCACCCATATCCGTGATACTATTCCTCATAGCATTCAATAAATTATCCAACATCAAATCCCTACACAAAGAAATTAAATTCAAGTTCGTTAAGCATACAAAAACTAAAAAGAAAAAAACACCAATAATAGACCGAACCATCAAGCTTAGCCTAGAACTTAACCTACCCTACAAACCAGTAAAACTCCATAAATACAGGTCATCATGGACCCTCCCCAATATAATAGACACATCACTCAGAATCCATAAGATAGAACAAACATCTCCATATCAATACTGAAAATAATACGAACATACAAAGAATAACCTTAAAACACATCATTTCATATTCACTGACGGTTCAAAAATTAATTACACAACATCATTCGCCATTACAACGGAGACAGACATCTTGAAATACGGAATACTGCCTCCATATTCATCCGTCCTCACCTCCGAAACAATCGCCATCATAGAAGCAATAGAACTTAATAAAAACCGAAGAGGCAAATTTATATCTGTTTCGACTCCCTATCAGCAATAGATTCAATCCAAAACACAAATAATAGCAACTTTTACCCAAAATTAAAATAATGTGGATTCCTGGCCATTCAGAAATAAAAGGAAATTAACTAGCCGATCAAGCTGCAAAATCAGCTAGCAATATGCCACTTATCCTCACCCCAAACATAAATACCACAGATATAAAAAAACAGCTTAAAGTCAACCTTGCGACAAAAAAGAAAGAAAACATAATTAACTGCAGTCCATGGTACCAATCTATTAACACGAACACCTCACACACATGCGATTACCTCAAACAATCTCACCCAAATTGGACCAGACTCGACCAAATAAAAATAATACGACTTCGACTAGGACACACAAACATAACCCACCCACACTACCTAAATCCCAATTCAATACCAACATGTTCGTTTTGCCAAGGTGATATTTCAATAAGCCACATATTAAACTCATGCCCATCCCTCCTACAAGCCAAACAAGACATTTAACAACACCAACCCTCTAGACCTTCTTAGCAAACCCAATCCAGATAACATACAAAAACTCATACTTTTCCTCAAAAAAACCAAATTATACCACAAAAGTTAAAAACAAAACAGGCAATTGTACATAACAAGCCAGCAATTAGTTAGCAAATTAGATATTAACAAAATTAAAATATAATAACATTGTAAATAAATATAGATGTAAGCCCCGTGGCCAATGCTATACTATCTAAGTTAGTATAGTTTTGTAAACTATTCTATCTATCACAATAAAAAAATAAATAAATAGCCCAAATGACAATTATGATGAACATTTTCACGCTTTTATTATCAAAACTTGACAAATGAACACCTAACAATCGCCATCTGGAATGCTAACGGGCTTTCACGCCAAAATTTTTTTTTATGCGTTGCTTTGTTTATCATAATCATTTTTATTACTACATTTAAAATAAAATTCAGAAATACCATTATTGTAACCAAACAAAAACGGCCAGATCTAGAAAATCTAAATACTGAAAAAGATTTTTTAACAGAATTAAGAGCGCGCCAACTTTTTGATTATCCTTTAAAGTTCTCTTAATCCGTTTGCTTAAAGTTGAATATATGCAGAGCTCCCGATTTTTTGAATTTTCGCTATATAATCGAGTCGTTTTGTTGAAATAGTAAAATACGGAAATATAGCGCAAATAGTATTTGCGATAAGAGGTGGAAAATAATCTCGAAGGTCATATATATATAAGACCCCATTACAATTGTAATGGCCTCCCCGAGGTGTTCCCTGTGTACCGAGTATTACATATAATTAATTATTAACATAAATATAAATATGTAAACGGTGGCTAATTCCAGCGGCGATTTTAACAAATGAATTTAAAAAACTTGAAAATTATAATAGTCGTTAAAATGTCTTGAATTTTTAATTATTATTTTATTTCATCATATTGCTACGAAATTGGCAAAAACTCCAAATATGTAAATTCGTTTCTTCTTCTATACTGGTGAGTTGGCGAGACACTGAGCCAGTTGCGACATTTGGGTTTTGGCAGCAATCTTAACGAGTGGCGGTAGGTGAGGCGCCAACGTGGCAGGGTGTATCGTCCACGGGATAAGGTAACGCTCGGCCTGGGACCACCTTTGCCGACCACTGACTCAACTGTCCCTTCTGACCACGCCAGGTCCTTGTGTTATCCTGCTCCGTGGAACTCTGCGTTACTCCGTTATTCGCCTGGAGTGATTGTCTTTGTATGTCCGCTCACTGGCTGATTCCCTTCTGCGTCCTGAGCGTTCTCACTGACCGTTACCTTATCGACAGGTGCGCGTTTATCACGGGTTGACGGGTTGACTGTTCGCGTTCCACTTACTTTCTTTCCGCTCTCACTCGTGGATCTCTTGTCGACTCCCTGGTATAGCTCTCCGCGTTTTCTAGCTGGCTGCCTCGAACTGTGCTTCCGCTGCACCGTTCGACCTCCGTGCCCTTGGCCGTTCAGATCTCGAGTCAAATGTCCAGGGCAGTACCGTTCGTTCACGGTCTCTCCGCTTTGTCGGGGTCCATAATTTCCTATTCGGACTGGCCGCCTTCGGCAACGCTCGCATTCCAGCCGTCTTTGCTGTTGCTAAGCAGCTCTCCTGAGTTGGATTTTTTGGGAGTTTTAAGACTCCTCACAGTATTCAGCTTGCGACGTGTAAAAAATTAGAGGAGACACGATGCCTAGGTAACAATTTCAGATCGAAACTTTATTCAATTTATTAGTTGAAAAAATGAACTTAATTTTAATTCTGTTATGATGCTCACAGTCTCATATTAAAGTATGTCTGCAGTACCATTTTACTAACATTAATTATATACAATAATATATAAAAGTAAACGGTAGTTAATAGTTTAAACCACATTTAAAAATAAAAGGCAATAATTTTTTAAATCATTTCGGAACGAAATTGACGAAAAATTTATATATGTAACTTCGCCTCTTAGATCAAATTAATATCGGTTCGGAAATCGTATTCTAGCGCAAGTACACTAACTAACATACTAACTCGTTTATTCTTTTAACACACAAAAGCAAAGAGTTATATTTTTAGATTTTACACCCTAAATTTTACGCCAGCGGAGTAAGAGCATTTTTGGCCATAATCGAAAAGGTGGCTGCATAGTGAATAACCAATTTGTGGCCGTTACGCATCTTGATATTCTAATGTCTTTGTTCAGACATTGGCAGTGCCTATACCACATGCATCACTCCATTGGCAATTTCATATGATCTTGATCAACGCTAATCTACAAATCTCCTTAAATGGCATAATAAAAATGCTTAGATATGCAAAACTTACGAAAAGCAGATTCCTCGCAAGAATCTTCCTGTACTTCCCTAGTCGATTTATTATGTTTTAGACATCCAGTAACTATACATTACTGTTCCATATACACTGTTCCACTCTATACATTACTATTCCACACTTTATCTCTACTCAAACCAATATAAAATCAACAATTGTTTCGGCTTAACAGACGACGATCTAACTGGATCTCTCGATCATAATTTATCATAAAATTTAGAATGGTCAAAATTTTATGCTTGTTATGCTTTCATTAGAAGTTTAACTTGTGTGAACTATTGGAAACCTTTACACACAGTTATTCTGTTTAAGCCCCAACAACAATCTACTGAAAATAAGTAACATTGTGCTAGCTTAGTAGCGTTTAAAGTTTTTTGTTCCTATGTATTCCATGATAGTAGTACCTTATTGTACAAAAGTAATTAATTGCCTTTTTTCAAGTTATTTATTTTGTAAGCAAAGAAAAATAGGGAAATGCGACTTGTTATTAAACACTGTAACCTCTTCTTCTTTGTTTTCTTCAATATCAATAATATTTAGCGTGTAAATTATAGACTCTAGTAACTGTGACTATGCCTTAGAAGCAAATATAACACCTATTAAAACAGTGAAATTAAAAACAGATTACCCATGTAATTGACTTAAGTTTCAACATAAAATAGACGCATGCGATTTATTTTTGTTATAATGAAATATTTTTAAATATTATTATAGTATTGCAAATATGCTTATGAACAGTGTATCTGTAAAAATTTTATTATTATAGCTCACCTGTTCTTGCCCGATAGGACATCCTTTTTTTGTAGTGATATGGCTCTGTGTGAATCGGATATTAAGTCGAACAGTTGATAGTCATTAAATCTATCGGACTTTGAAAATAAATAAAAACATTGTTGATGCTCGTAGTTATCAATATCTTAAGGTGGTGCTATTTTTGATATATTTGTTAATGGATTTGTATGACGGCATTGATACGAGGGCTCGATCTAGCCAGATTGATGGATGGTCTTCGGGAATAAAAATGTTGCAGACCCAGTTGGCAGTAAAAATGGCTGTCAAAAAGCCAGTGAGTATACAATCGGCTGAAATAGACTATACAATTATGAATACACCCTATGCAGCTTATGACGCCAGTGGTTAATCTAAGGTCCAAACGCCTTGCAGAGCCAGAAGTTACTTGTTTTGCTCCAATTACTACAGTTTTATCCAAGCCATTAATAAGTGGCAAAGCCCTACCATCCATACTGGAAAGTATAAACAGTGGTGGCTGGGACGTTACTGATGAATACGATCCGCAATGGCCAA